>NC_051073.1:36770920-37138485 GCF_004664715.2 Peromyscus leucopus | reverse complement strand
GAGAAGATGAAGAGACTGAGGACTGGAATCATTGCTGGATGATAGTGCTTTCTGGGCTGGACAGGGTTATGACACCCAATGACTCCCAGCAATATGGCTGCCTGGACAAGACCTACAAATACCATACTAGAAGACCTGGCAACATAGAAGAAGAAAATTTCACATCCCATCCCAGATAAGGAATTACAGGCAGTCAGTGGCTGCTAAGTGAGTAGAACCAGTTTTTTACAGGGATGGAATTCCAATCCAAAGTGATCAACACTAATCACATGAAAATAAGGGCAACACTAGTTGTAGAGTATATAGATATATATTTACCATTCTTAATCCTCCTTCATACTTATATGTTATTTATACAAGAATAGGTCAAGGTTTCCAGAGGGGAAATCTTAGTTAGCTTTCTATTGCTGTGATGAAACACCATGAAAAAAGCATTTTTAAATGTTAGTATGGTGTGTGTGTGTGTGTGTGTGTGTGTGTGTGTGTGTGTGTGTGTGTTAGTAGGTATATGTGTGCCATGGTTAGTATGTACACATCAGAGGAAAACTGAGACAATTTTCTCCTGTCACCTTGATCCAAGGATCAAACTCAGTCCCTCAGACCTGCTAGAGTATAGCTATGTGCTGAGCAATCTTGCTGTTCCAAACAACTCAATATTTTAGTCTCATTTTATTTTTTTCTATCATTTTAACTATTATTTGTGTTATTATTATTATTCCAGAGCTGCGGAGTAAAAATTATTGTGCATGCTAGTCAGTGCTCTACCATGGAGCCACACCCATAACATTCCTTCATCATCCTTCATCATTCCTATAGTTAATAATTCAAGATAATTTTTCGATACACGATCTCCTTATCTTAGACTGGCCTCAAACTGGTAATTTTCTACCTCTACTTCCCTAGCATTCTACAGGCATGCACTATCACTCTATTACCAGTTCAACTGATACCTCAGGAAATAAATTGTATAGTCTTTTCTTTAAACCCCTTTGTATAACGCTCATTTCAAGTGTTTAGACAAAAGAAAAGACTGGCAACTCTCAAATCAGATTCTGGAAGAGGTTACGAAGCGATTTAACATCTGTCTTTTCTTCCCATTGCATGACACGAACAGAGAAGGAGGAAGGCATGGGTTGAAGGACTGAGTTTGGTAGAATATATCTCATTAGGATTGCAAGGATTTCTTGTGCTGATTCAGAAGTAGGGAGAAACAAGCTCATATACAAGATGTATGTAGAAATCATCTTTTGTTTGTTTGTCTTACTGTACATGTAAGTTACATGTGGGATTTAAAAACACATGTAAAAAAGAAAACTGCTTCCATTTATTTGAAAAAAAATGATAAGGAAGAAAAAAAGAGAAGGGGGCACCTGCCTTACTATGTTGGAAGCAGGAATGGAGCTTTTGCTGTTGATGTTAATCTGAAGCCTGGAGTGGAAGGCCAGCATGCTGTGAGCAAAACAGACCTCTCAGTGGGCCCCTGAACCTGTAAAAATTCATAGTTAATTTAAAGGCTGACTTGTACTGTGCCTAATGGGAAAACATAAGGTTATATTAAGAAGTGTTTGATAACAGTTGACATTTCTGAGGGAAAAAAGCTACCACAAGTGGCAGGTAAATTATTTTTTTGGAATCCTTTTCATCATTGTCTATAGAGACATATATAAAAGTAAATGATTTGCAAATTGCATTAATAACTAATAAAGATATCCAGTTCTAGTTAAGCTCTAATAACCTACTGAACATACTTAAATTGTTATAATCAATTATTACTTTCTAACTCTTGATTCTTAGTTTCTATGTTCATACTAATTTCTTCAGGTTGCTCTAACTTTAAAAAAAATAAATGAATGTGGTGTCTTTATGAGAGTTTTGTTTTCTCACAGTTTTATAACCGTAAGTTCTACAATCAAGGCATATGCAAGGTCAATTCTGTTTGACAGCTGTTGAGGTCTGTCTGAGTCTTCAGGTACACAAATGTTATTGCTGTGCTTACAACTGCGAATCCCTACGGGTGTTTGTGTCTAAATTTCTTACTTTTTATCTCAAGAAAATGAAAGCCCTTATGTATAATAGATGAGTGTCAAGGAGGGTTTTCTGACAATGGTTGTGCTGCATGTATGCCACAGAATTTGATGAAAAGGAACCAGCAGGTGCAAGGCCAGGGAGCATGGAAGAGCCTGGGAGATGGAGAGGTCTGCTACAACTCTTAGAAACATCATTTTTTACAGTATAAAGCAATCTTTGTATTGGTTTTGTGTAAGTCTTTATTATATAGCCTAAGCTGGCCTAAACTCTTGATCTTTCTGCCTCAGCCTCCCAAGTGCAGGTGTTGCTGATGGAAACTACCAGGTATGGCTCATAAATTTATTACCTATAGACATTTCTTTTTTCTGATGTTCCCTTTTATTTACTTTCATTGAAGTTATTCCAGTTGCTGAACATGATGGACAGCCTAATATTAACTGCTTTCAATGATCAAACACTAAGAACAAACATCATAAAAACTATGACTTTTATATCATATTTACTGCAAAATAGGATTATTTTGTCATCAACACATTATATTTATAGCTATTAAACGTTACATCATTGTATTGCCAAGTAGACACTGTTTAGGGACATCTCTAATTGGAATGATATCTGAATGGAAAATTTTAATTCATATAACCAAAATTTTTCATCTCTCTCAGCCTCCCTCTTTATCTCCAGAGTTTTTCCCTTCCTTCCAGCTTTTCAATGTCTCTTTTCCATTGACTTTGCAATGAACTCATAAAAATACTTGATTACAATGCTTTCACCATTAAACAAGAAATAAAAAAAAGGTTTTACTGCTTAGTTTTTATTGAGTCATTACCACTTACCTCTCTATTCCTTGGTGTGTATATGTAGATGTGCAAATGTGCCTGTGTGTGCGTACTTGGAGGCCAGAAGACAACCTTAGGTATTGGTCCTTAGGTGCTGTCTGTCTTGTTGTTGTTTGTTTTTGTTTTTTGATTTGTTTTGTTTTTTGTTTTTCCAGACAGGGTTTCTCTGTGTAGCTTTGTGCCTTTCCTGGAACTCACTCTGTAGCCCAGGCTGCCTTGAACTCACAGAGATCTTCCTGGTTCTGCCTCCCAAGTACTGGGATTAAAGGTGTGCACCACCACCTCCCAGCTTGTTGTTGTTTGTTTTTGTTGGCTTGTTCTTTTATTGATTTAAAAATCATCGTGAACTTTGAATCTTTCACTTGCCTGTAACTCCCAAAGTAGGCTTTGCTGGCTCAGTGGGAGCCCCCAGGATCATCCTATCTCCACTTCTCAGCAGTGAGATTATAGGCACACTCACAGATTATACTCATGGCTGCTTTACAGTTTCTGGGGATTAATATCAGGTCCCCATGCTTGAAACAAGTGCTGTTATACCATGAGCTACCTCACCTAGTTCATTACTTTAACCTCCGTTGATCTGCCTTTTTGTATCTTATAATTCATATTCTTTATTGTGGGAAGGGTTGTCTCAAAGATTAGTTTAACTAGTAATTCTCTCTATATCTAATTTTTCTGATGTTTGAAAATCTCTGCTACTTCAACCTACGCTACCTACTTTTTTTTTTTTTTTTTTTACTTTTGGCTTGTTTATGCTGCTAGCCCTGTGTGCTATCCTTCAGCTCCATTTGTTCCTGCACCACAAACACTCTCTGTCTCTCTGTCTCTGTCTCTGTCTCTGTCTCTCTCTCTCCCTCTCTCATTCTCTGATGACTGCAATTTTAAAACTGCAATCTTAAGAGTTTCTTTTACTTTTACCCTTATCCTTGATTTCAATTTTTATGTTTTGACAAATGTTCTCTTTTTCAGCTTTGATCCTCATGTGCACTTTTTTCCCCTTTATCAGTTACACTCTTTGTATCTCTCTTTAGAAATTAACATGGTTGAGATGAAAAGCTTTCATTCTCTGCTCCTGAATCTCAGGCTTCTCAGAACATGAATTGTGCTTATTCCCTCTGTGATCCTCAATGCAGCACAGTATTGTCTACTGCTAGGCAAGAAACCGTTTGAACAAATGCAATTGCCAATTATTGTAGAATATTATTTTAAGGTGTATTACTTTTGTTTTATGTTGCATTTGTTTAACTCTGTAAAGCTGTGTTACTTTGACTGTCTAAAATACCTGATGGTCTAATAAAGAACTGAATGGTCAATAGCAAGGTGGGAGAAAGTCTAGGCAGCGCTGCCAGGCAGAGAGTATATAAAGAAGGAGAAATAAGGGAGAGAAGGAAGAAGTAGCCAGAGAAGGAGATATCAGTGGCCAGCCACACAGCTACACAGCCAGCCGTGGAGTAAGAATGAAAGTAAAATTACAGAAGTAAGAAAAGGAAAAAGCTCAAAGGCAAAAGGTAAAAGGGATAATTTAAGAAAAGCTGTCTATCAACAAGCCAAGCTAAGGCTGAACATTTATCATTAAGAATAATCCTCCATGTGTGATTTATTTGGGACCTGAGTGGCGGGCTCCCCTGAGGGATGACTCATTCCTAACAGGCTTGAGGGCCTGTAAAAAGATACTTCCTGAGAGCCCACCTGGGTCTGCATAAGGGCCTTAGCAACAGCAGCTGAGACATGATCTGGATATAACCTGGACCAATGAGAGGCAGTCATGTCACACCAGCAGATGCATATTCATCAGACCTTCCCCTGGGAAGGTTATATAAGGTTTGCCTTTTCCTGAATAAACTGAGCTTTTTGTTTCAACATTCTCCCAGAGTCTGTGTCCTTGACTCTGTGCCTACTTGCCCCCTCCCACAAAGGGAACAACTTTAGAGGGCCCTGCCATATACCCCAAAAGAGCAAAGCCAAATATCAACAGACAATTATTATGCATTGCTAATTTATGATGGAAAATGTGTGATTTGGGGTTTTTGCCTAAGTCAAATTTACAATGGTCAGTAGCATAAAATAAATAGCACATACTTTTGAACTATGAAATTATTTACTGTTAATATCTGAATGAAAAATAAAAAAAATTGGAAGGTTTGCTATGAGAGAAAATGTATGCAGTCTGGAGAATCATAATGGCAAACACATTATGAGAATCCCCCATACTGACATCCGTCCCTCTTGACCTCCTTAGCTGTTACACTCAGTCTCTGTCTCTGCAGGTTCTATCTGCCCTGCTATACAGATTTGTTTTATCATGATAATTCTTTTCTTTTTAATCAATTTGGATCAATTCACTCTTGGATTCTACTTATTTGTAGAAATGCTTAGAGCTCAAATGTGACTTTTGAATTAGATTTATTCAAACCAAAACCACATTCTTAGAAGTAATCTATATCCTGAAATCTCTATATCTATAAATTAGATGGCTGCATATTTACTGTGCTGAGGAAGCCCTGATGGGGCAGCCTGCTGCAGAAGTAGGAAGAGGTAGCAGCTGCTGGCATCTGTTTTGGTAAGATAAACCTCCACTTCTCCTCAGTCTTTTCAAGAGCTACAACCCATTTGGAAATGCGATGTCTTCCATAGGGCTTGCTGAGAAGTACTTTGTAAGACTCTTCTGTTCCTTAAACGTTCCCCAGACCCAGCAATCCCAGGAGATAGCTTGCTTTACCACTAAAGTCAACAGCCAAAATCAGTCTTAGACTTTGAATTTACTTAAAAATGTATTTGTATACCATGCAATTTCTATATCTAATTTTCATAAAAACATGCACTTTGGGCTTGCTTTGTACGCATTGCACGCTTTTCTGGTGTATGTTCTCTTAAGAAGATCCTAGTAGCAGAATAGGACTATGAATTCCTGAAAAAGACAACCTCTCAACCACTTGACTGGGCAAATATTCTTTTGACTGGATACAAGTTAGAAAGAATTAACTAAACAACCCATTCTTATATACTTGTTGTGTTGGGACACAATGGAAGAATGGGAATTCTGAGTGCTTGTGAGAAAAATCCAAGAAAAGAAGATAAAAGACTTATGAGGTGACCTCAGTTTCTTAGAAAAACACAGAATTAGTGTTGGTGTGTGCTTTCCTGTCCCTCCCAGGTACAGCAGAGAAGAGTGAATTCACTTCAGAACTTTCATTACAACTGGCTATTGCATTGTTTATATGCCTTGACAGATAAACATGTTTTTGTCATGTGTGGCTTGTCCTCGTCATTGAATACCTTATTCATGTGATTCTTCTTAACCCTGAGAGTATTAATTGTCTGATGCTGTGAATAAAGTTGGCTTTGGATTAAACTTTAAGTGTGCCTAGATTTGGGGCTCCATTCCCCCAGGTTCCACTATCAACTACCATGGTAAATACTTTGACATAATTTATTACTATCTTAGCATTCTAAACACATATATTATTCTTTCATTCAATATTTATATACTTTAAAAATATTTTGAGTCAGAATTTCACTCTATCACTCTGCTTGCCTGCTGTTCACTATGCAGAACATGTTACCCACCTGAGGGCTAGGACTATAGAACTGAGCCATGACATCCAGCTCTAACAAATATTTGTAAAGTTCTTTGAGTTTCTAGAATCTCTAAGTTAAAAGGAATAGTAATTAAAAAAAAAAAAAACAAGAAATCACAAGTATCCTCATTTGATAGGGTTTGCAGAGAACTGACTCCGTCATCAGTGACTAAAGAATCACTTTATAGTTGTGAAAACCTGGTCACCCCATTATTATTTATATGTGATATTTAAGGAAATCAAAATGCTAAAATATCTAATTACTATTTAATCATTTATTTATAGGATTTCATGTAGCCAATGCTAGTTTTGAACTTACCATATTGTTGGGGACTACATGGAACTCCGGTTCTTCCTGTTTCTATTTTCCAAATATTGGGATTATAAGCACATATCAGCACACTGGTTTTATGCACTTCCGAGGATAAAATCTAAGGCCTCATGCATATGAAGCAGGCCCAGCTGCACAAAGATTTATTTAAAAAGTAAATTAATACAGTAACTAAAAATAAAGTTTTATATTTTCAGAAACAAAGAAAAGGCAGCTATAATATAAATGAAGTGATAAAATCCTGGACCATGTTCTAGATAAATGCTTTAATAGATCAGAAAAGGTACTTATTCCATGTGTCAGGTAATTTGATCTTGGGAGTTATTTGTGATTTATAACATTGCCTTGGAATGCTGTATTTTCCCAGTATTCATATCACAGACTGTCTTGATCTCAAATCTCATTATTTAAATCCATCTCCTCATAAACTGAAAATTCAGCAAGTTCAGTTATAGAAAAGCATCACACAAGTCCCTGGAGTTTCCCACACTCTTATTTTCTTATAAAAAAAAAACACACAAGTATGTCTTGCTATTAAGTGATGATTTCATTTTTAAACAAAAAAGCATGCAGTGTTTTATATAAATAAAAATTGCACACTCTGAATCGAGCCAGTGCCCTGATTTGGTCACATGCATATTTCATAGGTTCTACTTTGAACATTTAACCAAGAGATTCGATGTGATTACTCTAGTAACAATTCAATTTGAAATGTCAACTATGTTCAGCATTTAAAAATTAATAGCTGAATCCCTTTAAAGATCAGGGAAATTTTGTTCTGCCTTGGAATAATTTTATAGCCTATGAATCTCCTGGTGTATTGTTTGCATATTTTAAACTATTCTGAATAATGCATTCCCTGGAAAGGCCCATTACTTCAAAGAATTCTGACAGTCTCGGCTCAAGGTATTAATTTTCGTACCGGGTATATATTTTCTACTAGAAGCAAATTTTTCAAAAGCCAACACTACTTTATTCAAATTGAGAGCATGCACGTTTTGAGAATGTTAGAGCAGTGTACAAACAGAACCTTGAGGATTTCATCAAGTCTTCATCCCTCCTGTTTTATTTACTTTCTGTGGAGGAAACAGTAGTGAAGTAGGAATTTGGAACCAACGATCATGACACACAGGTGTTTGGAGAAGCTTGTCCTTGGATACAGGGACTTTTTTTCAAAGCCAAGACTATAGTGATTCTGAGCAAATGGGCACGAGCCCTCAAATGTAACTTCAAAATGAATATAGGAAAATCATTGGTCGTCATTCCTACTGGTTTCAGAAGCACTCTTGGTTAACCAATGCTAATGAAAAGTCAACTCAGAATGACAAGAATGAGTAGAATCTTTTAGGGGCTACAGGCCACAGTAGCAACCCCTGAAATGATCTGTTTATTATCCATTCAAAGATCATTTTTATCCTTGACTTTACACTGGCTGGGCAATGGGGAGCCCCAATGTAATAAAAGTTTTTAAAAGAGTTGTGAAATGAATGAAGGTTGAACAGATGAATGATCACTATTTCTTTGTTCCTTTTAGAGTCTTGGTTCCTTCCAGGGCATTATGATGTGGTTTTTAGAGGCAGAGTTCTGAAAGCCCACTTTTTCTCTTTACTTATCTTCCTCTGGTATGTGATACTGGTTTTGTTTTACTAGTTTCTACTAGTCTATTATGACATATGACAGTAGTATTGTTTTCATTCAATGACAAATGTCTAATGTGTTTTGAACATGCCTTCCAATTTTACAAACATGCAGGAAACACAAGTATGTTCTTTCTCTGCAGCCAGTTGAATTGATAAAAAACCTCAGAGAAGTCATAAAGAAGAACACAATAGCAAAACAAACAACAACAAAATAACAACATGTGAAAGATTAGCCTGGACTCCAAGGTAGAGAGCTTGATTCTGTGTTTACGTGGGTCTGACCCTTTACTGGGGGTAGCATCATTACCATTGCTGAATTCTTGAGTTCAATTTTTCTCTATTTTCTAACTAGGCACTATGGTCACAATTTCATTCTGATCTCAATTTGGGGATGGAAAGAGAAGTACAGTTTCTACTGCTGTTCATTTTCCATTCCACGTGTAATTTCTCTCCATCCCAAAATTGTCTTGAATTCCATATGCTATGTCTGATACTTACCATCTTATTTCTTGGTATTTTCCTATAAGAAAACCATTGATAGTTTATTCTTACAATTTTCTAATGTTAGTTACTAAGGTTTTGCCAGTCATCATTCTAAAATTTGTAATCTACCCAGTCCAATCCATTATCAGCTCCTTTTTTCCAAGGTTCTTTTTTTTTTTTTTTTTTTTTTTTTCCAAGACAGAATTTTTCTTTGTAGCCCTGGCTGTCCTAGAACTCATTCTGTAGATAGGCTGTCCTTGAACTTGGAGATCCAACTGTATGTGCTTCCCAAGTGCCACCACTTGTAGCTGAAGTCTCCAGTCCTGCCTGGCCCACGGTCAGGACAAATCTTTCTCACCCACCAGTCCCGCAACCGCTCAGACCCAACCGAGTAAACACGCAGAGACTTATATTGTTTATAAAGTGTATGGCCATGCCAAGCTTCTTGTTATCTAGTTCTTCTATCTTAAATTAACCCATTTCTATTAAACTATAAGTTGCCACGTGGCTTGTGGCTTACCAATATTTTTATATGTTGCTTATCATGGCAGCGGCTGGCAGTGTCTCCCTGCCTTAGCGTTCTACTTCCTAGAATTGTCCTTTCTCCTTGTCCCACCTATACTTCCTGCCTGGCTACTGGCCAATCAGTGTTTTATTTATTAACCAATCAGAGCAACACATTTAACATACAGAACATCCCGCAGCAGCCACTGCCTGGCCAGGGTTCTTATTTGTGAGTGTATTAAGCTGTGTTAATATATTCCTAGGCTGAGTGTTAGCTGACCTTCTTTAATCATTCAGGATACTAGTAATTTTCCAACTGTGATCACTGTTAAGAGAAGAATTTATGAATGAAAGAAAAGAATCACTGAATGCCTATGTATAGCCAAGTAAATCACGAAAGAGCTATAAAAATCTAGTAAAGCAGCATAATGCTAATTAAACATAAACATGTATATTTATGAAAGTATTTGCCCTTCTGAATATCTATTCTGTAATACTTAAGTTTTCTTAAATTATAGCCACAAAATATAATGAGATGCTAAAGACCATTAACTCAAATATTACTCAATACCATACTTGATACCAAATGTTAGTTTTCTGTCTGTAATAGGAAGGTAATACCTAGCAAAAGACTAAATGACAGGATGAATGTGCTGAATTTAATGTTTCAAACATTACAAATGTTCAATGAATATTATTTCTTTTTTTACTGCAGATATGCTCAATATGTTTCTCTATTTCACGGTACTTGAACAATGAATGGACAACTATGAATAATTATTGCAATTTAATCCTTGTATAAATCATTTTGTTATATTTATGATGAATCTGGCACTAAATTCTTAACCAAGAATGAAACTCTCAAGAATCAAGTTGTTTGAGTGAGTATGTGAGGTTGTGGTGGCCTAAGTTTTATATTCCTCCAAATGCCTCTCTAGAGCCAGAGTGAGAGTTCCCTTTGTGCCCATGTAACAAGGACCTTGATGAAGATATATTAAAAATAATCAATTTATTTAAATGGCAGAGAAAATAAAACCCCAATACCAATCAAACACTTTGTATGAACTTCAATGTGTATTATAGTTATCAAACCTTAAAATGATTATCTTTCCAAATAGATGGGATCGCCTGGGGGTGTCTGAATACTTTCCAATGACACATTAGGACACAAGCCAAAGTACTGGGTTTTCTCCTTAGACAGCTGGCTTTACTTTGCAGAGGTTATTATGAGAAAGTAAGATCATTTGAAAAGAAAAACTTGAATCTCAGATATCAGGCTCAATGTTTTTGAAAGTCAGATGCTTAGGGATTGATGTCTGCTTCTCTTTCTTTCACAGCCTTGAAAAGCTTGCTTCCCTGCTGTTGATTGCTTCCCTTTTGTGTGTACTTTAGTAGGCTCCTGTTCTTCCTTATCTGGCCTGAGTGCTTAATCAGGGGACCCTATTGTACAGATAGAGACAATCCATGTCTAACCCCCACCCAACTACCACTGCTATAAAACAAACACACAAACAAAAACTGCTCTTGAGTTTGGTTTTCAGGCAAGCTCAGAAAGACACCTTCCCTCTGGCATTATTCTGAGCTCTTTGTATTTTTTGAGAAATTGCTTCATGTATGAAAAATAATCTTACTGATGTATGTCAGTAAAAAGGACTTGTTCAAACTACCGTTATTAAATACCCAAGTCAATAGAATTGATCAGGAGATCTTCAAGTGATTTTTAAAAGTCCGGTTGCAGGATCAAAATGATTAAGTAAAAATCAATTTTGTTTGGTTTGGTCTTTTATATAAAATTACATAAAATTATAGAAACCTGAATCCTTTCTCTTGATCACTTAAACACATACACTGAAAATAATGACAAGCGAGCTTGGTAAAAATTTCCTACTTCAGATTATATTTAGGTTATACAATTATATTTATGTTATACTTTTTGGTTCCAGTAAAAGACATGAATCAATGTAAATAGAAGTAAACATACTCTTGTGCATGTATAGAAATATTTCTGTCGGAAATATAGATCCTTGATTATGAAATGCAATAGTCAAATTGATTGCCAAGTCAAATTTCTCTGCCATGCAATTTAATATAAATTATTCTCATTTTCTTATAAGTAAAATATGACGAAAGTAGTTTTTAAATTAAAATAGGAAATCCATAGAAAAGTCAGTATCACTATTTAAGGGAAAACGAGAGTGAAACATGTTATAACCCCAAGAGAAAAATATTTCTAGCCACCACACCTTTTTTAAACCATCTCCTACCACACTCATGTATTCAGTTATTCATTTTAGTATCAGTCACCGAGTCCTGGGATATTTGAAATGAATTTAATCCTAGAAAGATTATACATCTTTCTAAAATTTAATGACCTAGCCAAAATCTTCTTATAAACAAAACTTTCATGAATTTTAATTAGTGGAGGTCTTTAAGCTAAAGTCCAAAGTTTCCCCTTTAGTTGAAGGGGTATTCCTTTATTCTTTAAAACTGTAGCATAATACAGTTGCAGAACTCTTAGCACATAAATAAAGAGCCCTATCCATATAAAGACAGTGCTCTCATTTAATGTGCACAAGAATCATGTGGAAAGCTGGTTAAAAATACATATTCCCAGACTACCTCCTCAAAGAGTCAGCCTCAGTAGGTTTTGGCTAGGACATCAGCACTTGCATTTTTAATGAACAACTCAGTTCCTTCTGTTAGAGGCTGCCCTTGAGTATACTCAGATTTTATGCTGTTTAAGAGCTAGTCTGAGATATTTTGTAGCAGGAAAGTAAGCTAAATATGTTAGCCCATGTCCCAATCAACTGCTTAGAATCATGTATATATACTCAACTTAGAGTCATATTTTTAAAAACATACCTAGGCAAAACCATCCTCATTACTTTCCAAACACAAAAATAATGAAAAATGGTGGAGAAGATAATGAGAAGAATTAACTCTATCAAAATTCTTAGAAAAATTATTTTTAAAAAGAAAAGATAGCCATGATTGTTACCCAGTTATGAAGTGTAGAAATTTAAAACACATACTTAAAAATTATCATTGCTGTTTAAAATAGGCAAAGTGAAAATTAATTAGAAAAGAACTTTCTATTTATAAAATTAACATTTGTTAACATAGTCTTACTAATTTTTTATTTCTTTAATTTTTTGAGATTCTAATATAATTATATCATGGTCCCCTTCCTTTTCTTCCTTCCAAACCCTCCCATATACCCATCCTTACTATCTCATGGCATCTCTCTTCAATAATTGTTGTTATGCTCATATATGTGGGTATATATATATATATATATATATATATATATATAAATTTATTTCTTATTAATTACTATCAGTATACTCAAGCTTTTTCTAAATATTATGCAAATATTTTGTCTTTGTTTTAGGGTCTAAAGGCTAAACTACTTAAAAATAAGCATTTATCCCTCTTGTTCCTGAAGCAATGATTTAATCAGTTTTTATAACATTTTATAGCAGTATTTACTTTAAATTGCTTATAAAAAGATAAAGTCAAAGAAAGTAGACTAGGAATGCAGATCTTTGCAGGGGAAAACTCAATTCTAATTTTCTAATAGCTTATATTTATTTTCAGTAGTCCCACAGTAATCTATTGTAAACAATCAATAGAATATAGAAATCTAGTTGACCCATTTAGATTATTAAATTTTCAGACCTTTGTATAATATCTCTTTTCAGAGAGTCAATTGGTTTTCTTAATCTGTTTTGGCTTGTTGCACAACTATGTTAATCGATTGCTTTTCCTGCCTACATTCTTTTCATCTGTCACTTGCTCAATGTTTTGTGGACCCCTTTGTAGAGTAAACCCCATAGAAACTGGTAACTACCAAGCCAGAAAGATATAAAGTAAAAGTAAAATTAAGGCAGCTTTTAGGCAGTGTGATACAACAGAATGAATGCTAGAAGTAAAAAGAGAGACCCAGCCACTTCTTACAAGGTTAGTGGAACAAGAGCCCATCAAAACCTGTTGGTCCTGACACTACATTACTTGTGGTTTTCTTTAGTGTGAAGATAGAGTGTGCATTTTGAAAGCAACTCATGACAAGGAAGTACCCAGAAGCTTATGCTTATGCTTTGTTGCTATCTGACAAATTTGCCTCTAGAAAAGCAATCACAATCCCTCATTCTGATGAGTGTAAATTGTAAGGCATACAGTCAGGTAGGTTATACTATCAGATTAGTGTAAGAGATTAAAAATAAAAACATATACGGTCTAATGCCTTTAGTATAGAAAGATACTCTGCATTCTATCAAAGGAGAAACACAAATATCAACCCAGCCAGGAACACTTTGATCTACAGTGTTGTCCTGCCACTGAGATACAATGGGACAATGGTGTCACAAAGCTTGTGGGAGTAACCAACAAGTATCTGATTTGACCTAATGCCCATTCCATGAGACAGCACCAATATCCAACATTTCTTAGGTGACCCGTAAGTTGAGACTAGAAACACAGGGACCTACAGTAAAACCAAATGATATTGATTTAAAACTAAAAAAGTAACAATAAAAGAGTACTAATGCCTTTCTGCTGTATTCATAGATCAGTGTCTTGCTCAGCCTTCATCGGCAAAGCTTCCTCCTATGTAGATGAGAACAAATACAGAGATCCACAGCCAGATATTATGCAGAGAGTAAGAGAACTTGGGATACTCAGTCCTAAATGGATATCTCCATGAAATCACTCTCCTTAGGGTTCAGTGAACCCTATGGAAGAGGAAGCAGGAAGACTGTAGGAGCCAGAGGTATAGAGGACACCAGGGAAACAAAGCCTTCTAAATCAACATGATTAAAGTTCATTTAAACTCACAGAGACTGAATTGAAACGGCAAGCACAAGGCATGCACATATGTATATATCTACTTTTTAAGTCTTATTAATTCTGGCTCATTCATTGACTGGCATTGTCCCAGTACGTGCACATATTACTGCTCACTACCTCTGGCCACACAGTTCTGCTCATATGTCTTCTCCACAAGTGTTACAATGTCTTATTTCCATCTTCCACCACAGTTCACAGCATGCCTCTGGTTAGTAGGATACAGAAGACATTGTCTACATCATGGTTTGTGGTTGTTAACTCATAGGACTTCTCAGCCAATATTATTAGATTCCTTTTGGTACTACTTGTGAGTACAGGGTGCATTATGTGTTCACTTAAAGCATTCAACAATCATGACTCTGCAGATGAGATCTAATGCCAGTAAGGTATCTAAATACCTTTACAATAACTTTGATATTTTAGCTTTACCTCTTATTCAACCAAATGAGTTAGCTCAATTTTCTTTTGCCTTCATCATTGAATACATACATTATTTTATCCTTTCACTTAAATATTCATTTAACCTATCAACAAATATCAAAGGGCTACTAATCTTCAGAACATCTTAAGGCATCTACAAAAATGTATGCAGATAGGTGCTTCTCTCAAGAGCATACACATCAATGTGGATCACACAACAGGATTCAAACATGATTGTCTTTGACCACTCCTAGAATGGGGGCATCACTTCCCAGAATAGCAAGAAAGACAGGACTCCCCACAGAGAGGTGATTTTTGATCAGTGAAGTGGAAATGTAGAGAATTTTGCCATGGCAGGAGTTGGAGGGAGGTTTTTCAAGGCATGTAAATAAATAGATACAGTTCAGTGATCTGAAAGAAGTATGAGAGGCAGGAATAGCGTGTGCTGATAGCACTGTTAAGACTGTGTCCTCTAGAACTAGACAGAGTGAATTCTAATGCCAATGCTGTCACTTATCTGTTGCCTTAGTCACTTTACCTCTGACACTTACCTGTAAAGTGGGGAGAGTGAAGAGACTTCTCTTATATGACTGCAGTAAATAATAACATACTTGGAACTAATAAAGTAAATGTTGTGTGTAATGTGGTGATGTAGTGTCTCCCCAATATATTGTGCACCCTAATAAAGTTTATCTGAGGATCAGAGGAAAAAGCCAGCCACTATAGTAAACATAGGGGTCAGGCAATGGTAGCACATGCCTTTAATCCTATCACTCAGAAGGGAAGGCAGGGATCTGTCTGGATCTCTGTGAGTTCAAGGCCACAATGGGAATAGAGCCAGGAGTGGTAGCACATGCCTTAAATTCCAACACTAGTTAAGCATAAGGGTCTGGAGGTTTGTACAGACAAAAGAGATGTAGCTGGGCAGAGAGAGGAAATGAGATGGCAGAACAGAAAAGTATATAGGCATGGGTATACAGGAGGTAGGTCTCTTTGGAAGCTGTAGAGTTGGGGAGGTGAGGTTAGCTGTGGATTTTCCTATTCCTCTGATCTCTAGGGTTTTAACCCCAATATTTGGCTCTGGGTTTTTATTTAATAAGACCTTTTACGATTCATGTTACAGAGTAAAATTACTTTAATTATACTAATATACATTATTTTAGTGCTTTTACATCAGTCACTATTGGTAAGGGACACATAGGTGATTTTGTGTATGATATGAATGAAGTTACACATAAATATCACATTTGGAATATAGCATTTTTGGCTGCATGTAGTTTAAATGTTCAAGCTGTATTAGTGAACAGTTATGTCAGAATTGCTGAGGGGGATGCACAAATATCATCAAAACTTTCTAACTAATTCCAGGATTAAGTTAAAACCAAGGACACAGAATTAACTGGAAGTGATCTTCCTTCTGGAACTTATCATACAACTCACCAAATAATTTATGATGTCATGTCTAATACCAAATCAGATTTAAAAGATAAAGGTTCCTAAAATTTACTCAAAGATTTTAGTTCCTCGTCCCTGGATTATATCGTCAAATGAGAACTAAATTAACGTAGGTTAGTCTAACATAGTTGACATACCTATTAGGCTTATGAGACACTGGGTTGCATGTGTGACACACAGTATGTACCGGTCTGCATTATAAATATGTACATTCACTTGATTTGCAAAACAGAATTTCTTGGAGTGTATGGATCATTGTTTAACATCAGAAAATCCAGAGAAAATGAAAATACAAGTTCCACAGTTCCTTAGGAGGATATTTATTCAATAATCTCCTCAGCGAGTTCATTAGGGAAAGAAAGGAATCTCTCTAGTGACAGTTTCCAACTATAAGTCACAGTGGTTGTCTTTAAGTTAGTTTTGTCAGCAAACACAAAAACATTCAGACTACCTGTTTGTTAAATAGGAATGATCTCCAGCTTATGAATTATTTTGCAAGTTGCCCCAGTATAATATCTATTTTTCCATTTCTCCAAAGGTCCTGACACAGCCTGTCTAATAGAGTTTCATATGACATGTTACCCAGATAGACTTATTCTCTCTGACAAGATCTATATTTGTAATCAATAGAAGTCTCATTCAAAAGAGTTTTATACCATTGCTAAGTAAATCAAGCTCTATATCAGAATATGCATTTCTTGAGAAAATTCCAAAGTCATGCTGACAGTCACACTGTTAGTTTACTTTACTCCTGAGAAATCAGGTTGATAAGAGTTTTTGGTTTCTTCCATGTTGAAGGTCTCTATGTGTCAACACTCGGCAAGTGAGCAGCCATCTTAGTTTTTTTCTATATCTATGAAATATAAGGTATAGAAATGAATAGAGTGAGAATCATAGATGACAGCAGCTATCTCAGGCTTCCTCTGCTCAATGTGTGAAGCAGTAACTGTGCAGTCCTGTATTTTAGACCTGAGGACTAATGTGGAGAGTATCAACTCTACTTCTTACTCCTGGTAGCATATCTGTAGATAAATCCTATTACCTCACAGTACTCCTCCATTTTTGCTTACTAATAATTTGAAAGCTTATCAAAATAATGAACTCTTCTAATATGTAAAACAAAAGATTCCTGGTATGCAAATGAGATTTTAGCTTTCATATTCTCAGATTTAGCACAAGGTACAGTTCCTAACATTCAAACATCTACCCAGATAAGGACATACAGCCAAAGAACCCATAACTAGTCCATGTCTATAAACTAATCAGTGTAGTGTGTAGCCATTCCACAATAAAAAAGGGACCATTGTCTTCAAGATGCTAACTCTCTCCATGTTTACTTTTGATTTCTCAGAATCCTTTCTGACAAGCTATGTCCTCTTTAAATCCAAACTTTCTATTTTGATAACAACTAAGTTTTTCCAATAGCAATCTCTGAAGTCTCCAGAAGGAAGGTGGGGCCCCAACAACAACAACTCTACCCAATCCAGAATGATGCCATGGTAATCATCATCATACTACAATTCTTGCCAGAATTTCAGACAATCTTACCCATTACTCTAAACTTACTGCAGAACCTACAGTTAGTCTGAGATTTAACTATCTGAGCTTTCTCACAGTACCCAACAGAGATACCATCACCCCCTAAACAGCAGGAAGCAATACTAAGAAAATGACGCCCCTTCTCCTTTAGGTTTCATAATTCTTAGGGTTATGGATGAAAATTATAGGGTTGGCAGTGGAAGAAAATATTAGCCTCAGTATTCTCCTAATTGAAAAAAAATAAGGGAAAAGGAGAAATGGAATGGCTAGGTATAAGATATTTTGGTAGATTATTGTATATACTAGTAAACAAATTTAGTAAAATAGCAGCCTTAGATAATTTGCACTGTAATTTGCACTGATATGGATTCGTATATGTTGATACAAATGTAAACTATTTTTATATTCCTGTTTAAGATAATTTGTATATTGATAAAAATACAGAACTACATTTGTTATAATGTACATATATTTCTACTCTTATTTGAAATATTTGTATATTGATGCAAATGTAAATTTATATGTCATACTTTATGTATGTTCTACTTATGTTTAGGATATTTGGTATATTGATATATATTTAGGATTATTGTCATATTGTATATCGCACTATATATTCCTACCTCTGGTATAAATATCTTGTGTATTGTCACAATTTTGAAGTCATCATTCCTTACCATACATTTATTTATAGACTGTTTACCTTGTTTACATGAAACCTTAGTCCTTAGGTTATTTAGGTAGATAAGACATAGATTTATAGTCGCCTATGCTTGTCATCTCTATAGTTATGTTAATTAGGTTATCCAGATTTACAGATACATAGGTCAGATGGATAGGTAATCTTCAAACACTTCATAGACCTAGTGAATATTGCATTTAAATAACTTAGAATTCTGTTGACGTGAGACACAATTGCTCCTGGCATCACCAATTTGATCCTGAGAGAATGTTGGGCTTCTAAGACATTTCCATTTGGAAGTTTGTCTTCTTGGCACAAAATGGCCTACTGGGCAAAGAACTGCCCTTGCCTTGATGGCTGACAGTACAAATGCAATGCTGTCCTTTCTGGACAAGCGGGACACAAGGAAAGCAACCACTGTACTCTGCCAAAACAGGGTAAGATGGTCTTTCAGAATTCCTGCTTCTGAAAATGGTCTGTCAGATACTCTAGGCCTGTAGCCAATTTGAATGCACCAAAAATGCTGAGAAACATTGTGACTGTCCAGGCTGCCAGCTGTCTTGGTCTACTCTTGCAAGATTCCCGAAAGTTGCTTGCATCCATCTACCATTTCTCAGGTACCATTATATTCCTTCTCAGGTCTTTGATGGGATTGAAGATTAGCAGTTATAGTTACAACTTAATATATATATCTTAAGATAGAACATATTAAGTATTTAGATACAGGTTCTTTAGGATAGGATACCCTTTGGAATGATCTTTGTAACATACCATTCACCTATGCTCTAGACCTCTCTGGATTTTAGTATGTGTTTCTTGCTTGGTATTGTTCGCATTGATTGTAGTTCCATCTTATCTAGGTCATTATCCCTCACTACTCCTGGACAATATTTGATAACCATTCCTTTGTATATAGTCTTGTATTAAGTTAGAACCTTCTTATTTAGACAAAAAGGGGGAGATGTAGTGGGTAGCCATTCCAGCTTTGGTCTGGAAGTTCCAACCCCCATTGAGGTTTTGGTAACTATCAATCACGCCCACAAGGTGGGGCAAAAAAGGGACATGCTCTCTTGCTCCTGGGAGCCTGGATGCTAGAGGTGGACGGAGGAGAGTTCTCCAGAGAACATCGCCGGACTACTGCTGCGTCTTTCCCAGAACCTTCAACCTACCTAATCCTTCATTTGTAAGTTACACCATTAAATAAATCTCCTTTTAACTACGTAGAATGGCCTTAATAATTTCACCAATAAATTGGTAGATGAATTAACTCTGTCATGCTACATTGCACCCTTGGTTTCATGATTTTTCCCAAGTCAGGTCCATTTGAACAAAATATTTGTTTTGTGTCTAGAATTGCTTGAGCCACAATCTTGTCTAGACTTAGCATTCATTCAGGAGGTTGTCATCTTAGATCTCTTAATGGTGCTTGTTTGTTATTAGACATGGCACTGCAAATTATGAGATAAGTGGTAACCTGATTTTCAGAAAGAAGTTCACTACCAGTTAGTTATGTGTCCTCCAGTCTTGACTTAATCATGGAATTAAAATGGTTTACCACTGATGTTTGAATCTCAGTCTCAGAGATTTTGACATCACTGTACCAAAACACAGTCTGAGGATTAGGACCACTCTCAGTCAAAGATGCCATATTCCAAATGTGATTATTTCTTTATATGAACATTCATAATATCATACTTCTAATAATCTATCTGTCTGAAGGCAATAATGAATGATGTAAAAGCTCCAAGATGATGGAGAAGATTTGTATGATTAAAGTAATTTTACAGTAAATACTTACTTTGTTAGTGCCAAATAAACCATTATTTAAGATAATTGCATATAAATGCATGATTATTATTTGCATGCTGGGAATGCCATATCAAGGATGCTTAGATACAGCAGATCCCTGGTCTGTGTTCAATATCTAAGGTCATGTCTTCAGAAAATATGAGAAGAAAAAAGTTTCTAGTGTGCCTTCTGTCTGGCAGTTTCCAAGTGATTTAAGGTTATTTTTCTTACATCAACACACTTTTAATTCTTTTACAGCTAACAAATTTTCATTAAAAAGATTTTCCAAATAATTTTCACACTGTCTGAGGAAGATGACTAATGAATTTATATGTTTAAACCCTACGTGATACTATTTACATTTAAAATTTAGCATGGCTCCCAACAGTATTATTATCTTTACCATCACAATGACATTTGTCTTGATCTCCCTGTGTGAGTCATTACCCTAACAGTCATGATCACCTCACCTTTAGTGATCAAGACAATGTCTACTTCTCTCAGGAGTTTGATCTGTCTTCTATATATTCTCCTTGTGTCTGTGGTATCCTTTTTCACTATGATAATAGCCATCCTGTTAATATTCAAGACATATTACAAAACATTTGTGATCTAGGATTCTGATATCTCCCTTCACCTGCTGAATAAAATCCCCAGCCCTCACATGGAACATACACAGAGTCTTGTACAGTCTCTCTGTGACCCATTCTCCCTGACACATACTTACAGTCAGCTGGCCCTGTAATTTTCTTAACATACTTCTGCCTCAAGAAGTTAGCTTCTGGCATGCCGTATCTCCAGATTACTGTTCCTGACATAGCTGAGGACAGAATCCCTCATCTCTTTCATGTTTTTGCTCCCCTTACCTTCACAGTGATACCTTCTCCTAACCTTGTATGAAGTTGTACATCCTCCTGTGTTCCTAAACAAAACTTCCATTCCTATCTTCACTACTTTGGATATCATTGTAACACTGACTTTACAACTTATTTTAAACTGTACTACTAGGTTATTGCTAATTATCCATCTTTTTCTTGCTATCAATAAGATTTTGAAAGCAAGGTTTTCTTTTAGTGATTTGCTTCATGGTTATCTCTAGTCCCTGCCAATCAGTGAATACTTATCTAGTGAATGATTTCCCGTGTTTAGACATCAGCCTCCTAATGAACTGACTCCTTTGTTTTTTTTTTTTTTGTTGTTGTTGTTGTTTCCCTGCATCAATCTTATCCATCATGAATGCTATTGTTTGGAAAAATTATTATATTTTTTTCTTGAATAATTATCTCCACAATGTTTCTCACTTGTTCATTGCCTCCTATATCCTCCTTTGTTCAATGCCATTGTTTCATAAGTAAAGGCTATATACTACACCATGCTATTGAACATTCCATTGTGTGATTCCTGGGTGCCACATTCTATCCACCTGTGAATGTCTTATCTCTCACCTCTGGGCCTTTGTGCATGTGTAGTGTCTTCCACCTGCAACAATTCTCATTCCAGTCCATGCTTATTATGCCCTATCCTTCCATCAAGCTGCGACTCAGTTATTATATTCTTAGTGAATTATTCTCCCAGCCAAAAATAATTTTCTCCTCTCAACAGATTCGGCCACAACATAATTAGATATGCTTGTCATAGTTTTCTTATTAGTTTACAAGCTCATTACCTAGAGTGTCAAGGAAATCATCCTTTTAGGCAGCCATTATATTCAGTTTATTGAATTTTATGTTCTTTATTTGCATTCTACTTGATTTTAACAAAATATATTTTTATCTTTATTAACTGTATTGATAAAATTAAACATGATGCTTCTATAAGTAGGACTCTATTGCATACATTAGAGAAATCCAGGAGAATAGCCATTGATCCATTTCTCAACAATTCTGAAACTTTATTTATCAGTGGCATTGTTAATGATTGCTATGTGGACACTGATATCCAAAACATTGTCAAGATACTTCTTTGGAAGGAAAATTATAACATTTAAACATGTCAATAGTTGGTACTCTTTCCTTTATGCTGATATTACAAAAGTATAACATTCTGCTTTAATAATCAATACTAGTATTTTAAAAATTCAAGTTTTATTTTAATATATTATGTAACAAGGTTAATTTTTAAACAATGTTTTCAAAGGTTTCCTGTCTCTTAGCTTCAGGCCCATGATATGATCTACAGATTCTTTCATTCAGATTGTGGATAGTGTTTTAGCATATGTGCTGTTTACTGATAGTTTATATATTTTAGATATTGTCTAAATTAATATCTACATCTTATAGTTTTTCATGATGCATATTATTTGAGAAATCCACATTGACCCTATTATTATATCATGTAAAATAAAATACAGAGACTAATAATAATATGAATGAATTTGAAATATTTTTAAATGATCAGAATATCTATGTTGCTAGGGTATGCAGGAACTAGGAGGCTGTAAAGGCCCATTAAATTCAGAGAATATGGTGCTGATATAGATATCCAGGATGAGTCAAATAAAACACAGCTGGCCCTGGACATCCAAGACAATGAGTCAGCTAAAGGTGCTTGAGCCCTGACATCTGAAGAACTAAGAGTAATCAGTGATATATATCATCCTCATACAATCGACAACTACTCCTGGAAAAATGCCACGTTTGCCCAGTGTTCTATAAATATGCCCTTGAGGTCAGAGGTCAGGGCCTTTTGCCAGCCAACTAGTATAGGTGTTTCTTCCTGACCTGTGGCCTGTCTTCTGGTCTGCCTTCATGTGTGTGACCAGTGTGTGCCTGGGTGCCTTCCAGTATTTACTTGTGTACCGTTCTGTATGACCCCGACAACCACGTGGCTTCCCTGCTATGACTACTTGTAATATCTTCAAGTTCTGACCTCCTCTAGCCCTCCACTTTGCCTAGTGCTGTTGCTCAGCTATCACAGAGTGTGCACATATGTATTTCCCAAACAATGCAGACAAAGAAAAACTATGGGGACAATTTCAAGCTTAAGTTTTCACTTAGATAAATTGTATGTGAGTCTGTCAGCACCAGTGATTTTCATCGATATATTTTGAGTACTAATGTTGTCATCTCAGATGCACATAGTTAATTTAGATTTTCCTTCAGGACACAAGTAAAGTATCCTGATTATTATAGAAAAAAATTGAAGTGCTTGTATTTTTTTTTTAATCAGGATGAGTGAACTTGTTTCATTTTTGTTGCTATGACCAATATTCTAACCAAAAGCAGCTGTGGGAGAAAATGGCTTATTTGGCTTGCAATTCAAAGTTGTAGCCAGTCATGTAAATGGTCTTGTTAAATAAAAAAAAAAAACATGGAGCCAGATATAGGGGTTAAAGCCTGAGAAAGACCAGAGGAATAGGAACAGCCACAAGCTAACCTCACCTCACCAATACCTCAGCTTCCAAAGGCGAGTTATTTCCTGTCTACCCAAGGCTGTATGCCTTGCTGCTCTGCTATCTGATTTGCTCCCTCCGTCCAGCTACATCACTTCCTCTTCCTGCCCAGCTCTGTCACTTTCTGTCTGTCTATACAGATCTCCATGGTTAACTAGTGTTGGAATTTAAGGCATGTGCCACACTGGCTCTGTTTCCAGTGTGGCCTTGAACTCACATAGATCCCAAGTGATAGGATTAAAGGCATGTGCTAACATTGCATGACTTTTGTTTTTAATTATAAAGGCTGGCTTTTTCCTCTTCTCTCCAGGCAAGCTTTATTTATTAGAACACAAATAAAATATCACTACACAGTCATGTCCTCGAAGTCAAGGCAAGAACTAAAGCTTTGCATCCTAATTCAAGAACAGAGAACAGATTCCTGGATTCCTGCTTGCCAGCTCTCCTAATACTCTATCAGCACTTGCTACTCTCAGGTCCTGAAACAGAGGTTGGTGCTTCCCACAGTGGATTGGATCTTGCTTTCTACACCAATTAACAATCAACATAGTTCCCCATAGGCATATCCACAGACCAACTTGATCTAGGCAATTCCTCATTTAGACTCTAATCCCAAGTGATTCCAGGTTGTGTCACGATGACAGTTACAACTAACCAGCATAACTAGTATACTGTTTTATAGTGTAAATTTAATCTTACTGTCTATTATAAGTTCTACTCCCATCAGCTTGAAAGACGGAAATAGTATTGGCTTTTGCAAATTGATTGTATACAAAGATAAATCTGAGAACTCTTATTGATTTGTGTAGCTTAACATTCAATGATCTTAGATTTTCTCTATAGATAATAATATGTCTGAATATAGACTTTATATTTAATTTCCCTTCATTTATTTTAGTCCATTTTAGAATACAGAAACTGATCAAAATGATGAATAAAATAGTGATACTAGACAATTTGTCACACCCTCAATTCATCTAGACTTCTACTAGGAGATGGAGTTTTAAAATATATCCTTATTGGTTTAAGAGCACTCAATGTTATTTCAATTCTGCCGATACTTCATATTGTAGAGGAATTTCTAAACAGTCTTATTAAATACGAAACACAGAGCCAAATACAGAGTTAAAGCCAAAGAGATCAGAGCAAGAGCCACCTAGCTTTAGCTTGCCACCAGCAGTAGTATCCCCCAAGAGAGACCTTCTAATGTCTGACTTGTATTTTTATTGCTTTTCTGTTCTGCTTTCTCACTGGCTCTAAACCCAGCCACATGACTTCCTTGTTACTTCCTGTCTATACTGACCTCCTGGTCTCTATGGTTGGTATTGGGATTAAAGGTTTATGTCACCATGCTTGGCTATATCCTTGACCACACAGAGACTCTGCCTACCATGTGATCGGATTAAGGGCGTGGGCTACCACCACCTGACTGCTGTCCCTGGCTCACTATGACCTCTGATTTCTAGGCAAACTTTATTTATTAACATACAAATAAAATCACATTTCAGCACAATTAAAATATCACCACATCGTATTATAAAATAAATTTGTGAAAATTACAAAAGGACTTTCCTGCATCTGTGTGAATGATCAAATTTCTCACTTGAACTAAAAAAGTGATGAATCATGTTATGAGATCTCCTGCTAAAATAGCATGGAATTCCTGGGAGGGCCTTGGCTCTGCCTCTACTGAATGTACCAGGCTCTGCTGACTCCCCAGGGGAGGCCATACCTTGTTAGAATGGGGAGTGGGTTGGTGAGAGGAGGCTGGAGGAGTGGGAGGGGGCAGGCCAGTGGGATCTGTGGTTGGTATGTAAAATGAATTTAAAAATTCCTTTAAAAAATAGCATTGAATTCCTGAGACAAAACATACTGTGATATCATAGTATTTTTATACTCAGTGCACTTTGCCTGCTGCTTTAAGTCCATATGTTTTTATTCAAATATGAAAAGGATTTAGTTTCTCTTTATTCATATTTCTCTTATTTAGATTTACTATTAACTTGTGCTGGTTTTATAAACAAGGTAGAGTCCCTTTTATTCCCCAATCCATGGAGAAAGTTCCATAAATTTGGGAATTCCTAATTTGTCATGAAGGCATTACTATTCTTTGAAATAACATCATACATTCCTACTTATTTTTGTTCCCAGAATCCTAGATGTATATTTTATACCTAAGTTCTCTTTTCAAATCTTAGTGTTTCTGGCTTTCATCACTGTTTTCTGATCGCCTTACCTCCTTTTGGTTTGTGAAAAGTGAAATCAACGCAAGGAGATTGTTTCTAGAAGTAGATTAAGTAAAATATGAGAAATATATACCCATTGAAAAATCACACACATTCCAAAATGTTTAAACAAAACATGTCATCTCTGTTCAATGGAAGAATGAGTATGTGTGGTGTGTGCACATTTTCATTTTATTCTATAAAATTTCTAAGGCTTATCTAGTCTCTTAAAGTAAGAAAATAACAGTCATTTTAGCATTTTCTTATTTTGTGTCATTTATGATAATATTTTTTGAGCATTTGAAAGAATTTTTTCAATAGGAAAAATATCAAAAAAGGCAAAGAAAAATAGAGTGAAATGCCAGCCATCAGGTACAATGTGGGCATGCAGTCACTAACTATGGACCTAGTGTAAGAAAATGAATCTCAGAGAAAACTTTTAAGCCCAAGATCATCCAACCCAGCAGTGAGTTAGAGTAGGCGCCCTTGTGTTTAATGCACAGTTGCTCATAATAGGAAGGAAATGGAAGCAATCTATGTATCCATTAGTGAATGAATGAATAAGAAACTACGACACCTAGCCACATACATGCACTCCTCCCCGTGGTAAAGAAAGAAACCTCACTGTTTGTAACAGCATGCTTATATCTTAAGGTCATTATGTTGGGAAAAAAACTAAGCCACATACACAAAGAGAATTGCTACCATTTCTCAAACAAAAGGAAAACAACAACAACAACATGCGAAACTCATAACTAGAATGCTGTTACCAGGGGCAGTGAATAGGGAATGGAGTTGGAAGCTAAGATAAAAACTGTGGAGACCATACATACATGACAGACTGGTAGAGTCTGTAGTATTAGACTACATACCTGAAATTGGGGAAGGATGTATTTCACAAATGTTTTCAGAACAAGAAAAATGGTATCATTTGAAGCACTGTGTTAATGAGCTTTATTGTGTTAATCATGTTGTAACATATACATAATATATATACACACACAATAAAACATTATCTCATACAATATAAATATATGTGATTTGTTTTTCAATCACACCTTAGTAAAATGATATTTTATAGGAAATAGATAAATTCAAATACAAAAATCAATCAAGCAGCTGACTGATTTGTATTATTAATAAAAAGACCATGTCAAATAAATGTTGACTATGATTTTTTCATCTCTGCTCTTTATTATAAATTATCATTCTGTGCCACTCCAACCTTTCTTAACCATATTGTGATTAGATTTGGGCATAGCCATCTGTTGGAAAAATAATCTTGATTAAACTGCACAATGTGTAAACTACAAGTACATGCTGTTTTCTTTAATATGCTACATTTCAGAAAATTAATCTATGTTTTTAAACTGTACATATTTGAAGTTCATCCTCACTGTATGCTTTAGAAATTTAGGTAGATAATGTTTGTAGTTTGTCTTTCATTCTACTCTTACTGCATTCTAATCACTAAGACAACGCCAAACAAGCATGAAATTTCAAAACCCAATGAATTCTGTATACAACTTATATGTTGAGAAAATTTTCTCTAGCATGTTGTTTATTTAGTTCAATGTCTGATTCATGTCTCTCCATTTTCCCTGATTCTTTCTCCATTCTTAGTTATTTTTCTTAACTCTTTGATTTATTGAATTGTGAAATCTGGGTATGGTGGCATTTCAACACAATGTCAGTGCTGAGCCCACCTAAGATTGCACCCTCAGAAGTAAAGGCGGAGGAGCAGGGGTTTGAAGCCAGCCAAGGCTCTGTGATACCTTGTTTAAAACAAACCCCAAAGAACAACAATAATACATTGTAACAGAAACCTTCGTAGATTTTAGTAAGATTCTAGCAGCGAGGAAGACTTGATTAATGAAGCCTGAAAACATCTACAGAATGTTGTTTTTTATCATCAGAACTGTTTCATCTTACAGGAGGATTCTAGATATCACTTTTCTAATAAAAAAACAGTTTTGAGACTGTTTGTTTTATAAAACATGGAAAGTTATCTATAACCCATGCATGTGAAAGCAAAAGGTCCTATATCTGGTATACAGAAACTAGTTACTTGAAAGTAAATTTCATATGTTTGCTCAGAGGGTTGATTAAAAAGAAAATACATATTCATTGCTAAGCAGTTTAACTTGTGATTTAAGAAAAATGCTCAAGGAACACAAAGGAGAGCATGAAAACCCCCCCTGCTATGATAGACCAGGAACGTTTGGTCGAGTCTAATAGGTTTAAACAGAACCATGTAAGATGAAGTGAAGCAATGGAGGTACCCAGGAGTAGAGACATTTCAAGCACATTTATGCAGCATGAAACATAACATACAAAGACACATAGCTGGAAGTCGTGGTGCAATGGAGAAGTGGTGAGACATGAGAGAAGGACCAGACTGCAAATATCCGTGAGTCCCCTCTTAAGAAGCCTAGGATTTCAACTCAATACCAATGCTGAGCCCAACTATTACCAAGGCTTGAGCCCATCTAACATCAAGGCTTTTGGGTAGTTCCTTGGGCAATCCATGTAGTAACACACATTCAGTAACAGACAGGTGTATCGATATCTTCATGTGTAAAGACAAAAAAAATCTGGGAAATTTCTGTATATTTTAGAACAGAAAAGATTGCTTTTATACGTAGTAAATTTTAGATGCTTATTTTGAAATATTAGACAAAAACAATTGCTGTGGATATCATTCTATATAAATAAAACACTGATGGCCAGTGACCAGGCAGGAAGTAGGTGGGACAAGGAGAGAGGAGAATTCTGGGAAGCGGAAGGCTGGGGGAGAGACACTGCAGCCACTGCCAGGATAAGCAGCATGTAGAGACTCTGGTAAGCCACCAGCTATGTGGCAAGGTATAGATTTATAAAAATGGGCTAATTTAAGATAAAAGAACAGTTAGCAAGAAGCCTGCCACGGCCATACAGTTTATAAATGATATAAGCGTCTGAATGATTATTTTATAAATGGATTGTGGGACTGCGGGGCTTGGGGAACCTGGAGAGAAGCTCTCCAACAACAAACAATAGTTATTATTAACTTGACGAAGGAGAACTCTCCTACCTGGAAAGTATGCAGCTAACCCAGGACAAGAGGATAGAATCAAATGATGCCACTGTACAGTGTACTTTGAAAGGAGCACCATACTGTAGTTGTGCAGTTTGACATATGATCTGTTAGTGTTCTCTTGGTAATTGCTAAAGACTACTAGTGCAGTAACCGTCGGTTCTTGGGAAGCTCTTCTGGAGTTCCAAACTCATAAAGTTACCCACTTATATTTTACAAGTGTCTATCTATGCTCTGCCTCTTAAGATCCAACAAAATCCCTAAAGTGGAGAACAGACAGCTCTGGTTGTATGTTCACACAGCTAAACAGCTGTCCCTGGCAATACCGAACCTGTCTGGAATTAAAGATAATATATGACATCATCCCTTTGGTCCTACATTAGGATTGAGTTCTGTCTTTGGTTCTTGAATTTGAGAAGGTAAGACCATTGTATCAATTTTACATACTTCTGAAGTTCAAAAAGAAAGACCCTCAGTGGGAAAATAAATGATACAGGACTGAACAGAATGAGGATGAAATACAATATCATAGCAGGGTATATGTGAACAACTGGTTAGGACAAGGGAAATTGTTTCCATTCCTCACTCTGCTAATACACTTTACCTTTCTACTACCTACACTCTGCTCTAAGGACTCACCTGCTGAGATCAGTCTGGTGAGTCACTATGCAGACAGGCAAGTCCTCATGCCAGACTCCTGGCTGCCTGCTGCAAAGGATGTGAATGGTAAATGGGCTCTCAAAATTTCGGTTTGATCTGATCATACACAGGGTGCTGTCTGATCTGATTGCTCCAATTCAGATGTGGCTACGTTTTCACTCTCTTCTCACAGCCCACCCTGAAAATGAAAAGCCCTGAACCCCTCCTGCTGATCAATTGCCCCTGCTTAATAGCAGGGGAGTTTGCTAGGGACCAGAACAAAGAACGGTTTCTTCAAGGGGGAGCCCCTAGCACTGGGGGTTTAGTTCTTCAGAGTTTTGAGGACAGAGGGTGTAACAGCCATGAATGGCAGGAACTCTTCATGCTAAGTCTCAGGCAATGGAGAATTTTAAGAACAAAAAGGAACTGGTGTGGTTTACTTTTAATGATTTATTTGTTTTTACGGTGAGGTGTGTGAGTGTTTTGCATGCAGACATGCACATGCATTGTGTGTATTTGTTCATGGAGGCTGAAAGAACATGTTGGGTGTCCTGAAATTGCAGTGACACACAGTTGTGAGCCTCCATGTAAATTCAGTGGGTACTTTCTACCATTGAGCCATAACTCTAGCTCCAAGGTGGCTTATATTGGCAAATAGTTTTTTACAGGATTCAATTCATGATCAATTAGACCTATCAGTTTGAGCCCGTAGGGAGGCAGCACATTATATCACCTGAGTGTGGTAGAGAAAAACTACTCATTCCACAGATAGGAAGCAAATGACAGAAAGAAGGCCAGGATCCCCAGACCTCTCAATGATGTAAAGATCTTCCACAAGGCTCTACATTTTTTTTTTTTTTTTTTTTTTTTTTCTTTTTAGGCTTCTCAGTCTCTCAATAGTGCTACACGAATCTTTAAGGAACATTCAAAGCCACAGTATGTACCAAGTCTGAAAAGCAGCTTTGATATCATAATCCTGTTGTAAACTAGAATGTTCTGCAGTCTCCTCTGTTGCTATCCTGTGTGATATCCATAGGTGTTAGAAACTTTGAAAAGTGGAAGCTAATGATGTCAACAACTTCAGTGACAAGGTGTTCTTGAAAGGGATTTGTGGGCCAGAACCACTTCCTATACACAACCACTTACTGGTAAAAATGGTGTCTTTCTAAAGCTTCCTACTCACAAACTCCCATATTTCTATCAGGCTGTTTTGGTACTGATAACATGCCTTTTTACATACACACTGGGTATATTTATTACCTCAGATATCATTGTGGTTTGATAAGGTCTGTCTCACCATGGAATTCCTGATTCATCTCAAAGCTAAATTACCAAGGTAAACAACCATGGACTGACCAAAACTTCTCAACCATGAGCCAAAGTAAATCTTCCCTCCTTTTGTAAGCTCTGATTTGCTCAGGTGCATTTTTTTCAGTAATATAAGTCTGACTACCATAGTCTGGATGGTTAGACTTATCATCAGGTCCAGAACTATGAAGTTTTGTCGCACTCACAGATAAGGTATCACCCGAGTGAATAAAAATATGAAACTCTGAGCACAGGTGGCTTTAGAAAGGGCCCTCTTTTTTCAGAGGTATTTGTTTGCTTTCCAAAGAGAAGTTCCTTAAAATGGTATACTTCACGTTTTACCCATGACCATGTACCATGTCAAGAGAATACTCAGACTTTCTATGAATAATGCCTATTACACTCAAAGTTCTTGGTTCTACTTTGAAACCCTGGACATCAGAAAGACAAACAACAAGGGTCAGAAAGAATCAAGTTTGATATTTTTTTTCATGGAGTCCAATAGCAAATCAATTCTAATACAAAGCATGGGATGTATCTTTGAAAGAGAAGTACATGTGATCAATGCCAGAATGCATAGGCACAGTGGAAACACTAGCTTGGGATCCAGACTAGCTTGTATGCTTCTGCCTGGGATTCTTGGTGCAAAGGAAAGGGGTAGTAAAGCTGGTATCAATTTATCCTAACTTCATGTAAAGAAGCAAACATAGAACCTAGAAGTAATTAGAGAAAGAGAAAAATAGGATTGGAAAAATCATCATAAATGTTGTTGTGTGTTTCCAGCCCAAAGGCCCTCCAGTGTTTTATTCAGTATCAGCATTAAATTCTAAACATCAGAGTTAACAATTAACAATATATTTACCAAAGAAATATGAAATTTACAATCACAGGTAAGACTGGGAATGAATGGTTAATTCAATTTTCCTACTCCACAGTAAACAGCTGCATCATTTCTTTGGCATTACTGATTATAAAATAAATTATCACTGAAGGATTTGACACAGCCAAAGAATTAACTTACTTTCTTTGAGGCATCATCTCCAGGGATAATATGAATTCTTGGATCATTATAGCTATGCTAAAATCAATTTAGATTGATCAGAGAAAGAGAGTTTATATAATAATACAGAAAACACTCTGAGGAGTTCAAGTTCCCATAGCATGAAGAATTTATAATAAGCTGTTCTATCCTTAAGAGCAAAGGCCATGATAAATTGAAAATGGCTTGCATATCATAACTCAATCTAATATCTTGTGTTTGTTTTTCATTTGAAGAACTTATTTTGATAAATGTCTCAGATATAACAAGAGTTTTATACTATGTGTTCAATGTTTAAGATATTAATTCGATGTTTATATTAAAGTTCATATTGTATAAAATGTATTTATATAGTGAAGGTATTAATTTCTCTTCTTACTTGACAGAAATTGAAAGTTACTTACAGGCACTATGAATTTGGAACACTTACATTCATCATCCCAAGTGAATATTCAGAGTTAACTGTTGTCCAATTTATATACTAATCTAACACCAGCACTATCAATATTCAAATCATCCAAGTGTAGCGCACAGCGTGTCCCACACACACATGAATGCACTAAGTCTTGTTGTTCTGGCCTCTCTTTATTTTGGACTGAAGTTCTCTCTCCATTGTCTTCCACAGTCTTATTGAACTTGGTAGTATAAAGGTTATGTGGGCTGCAATTTGCTCAATGTCCAATTACATTCAAGGACTTAAACCCTAACAACTTATTTCAAAGTGTCCCCTAGCTACAATAAAACAGTCAAGGACAAAAGCCATAAACTTGCAGCAAATAGCCACCACTCTTTTTTTTTCTTCTGTAACATTTTACTTTACCACCTGTTAACATGCAAGTTTTACACATTATGCATTAAGTCCAGTATAATTTGTTCAGGATATTTTGAAAGCAAAAAAAAAAAATAAAAAAAAAAAAATAAAGGAAACTTATAAAATTTGAATTTGAGAAAGGTTTAGAATAAAACACAAATATACATGCCTCTAATATTCTATTAGCCATTTATTAAAATTTTTATATGATTCTCATAGCCCATTCTAGTTATTATTCTCTCTTTCCCTGTGGACAGCGTCACTAGCCCTCCTCTTTGTCCTAAATAGTCATATTTCACCAGGTTAAATATGAGGTCTTACACCATCCTCATGCATCTTCCTCTATAAGTGGATTGAATCTCAATTTAGAATACAGTGTGTTTTGTTCACTAATAGGTAATTATTCACAGTCCAACTTGGCTATGAATGGTACTCATTTAAAATACTTTACTATAATCCCCATTTTCCATGCCCACAGCCACATCTCTGAACTCAGGTCTAACTATTATCTGCCACTTTACCCTTGCCTTCTCACATTTTCCTCTCTTGCCTATATGTTCATTGAACCAACCAAATCTGCTTTCTATCCCTTGACCCACCACATCTAATCATCTTCAAGTACTCTCTTAAACTCTCTCTGTATTGCCACTGCTTGCACTCTGTCCGATAAGATCACTGACTCAGCCATTGACAATAGTGTCTGATTTTCTGCTTCCTTTCCTGCCTTTTAAAATTGATTTGCTATCATTTTGTCAAATGTCATTACTCCTCATTCCTTCAATTTATAAACCTTTAGTGGTTTCTTATGCATATAGAGCAAAGTCCAAACTCCAGTGCATGACATAAAATCAATGCCTTGTGAGCTTACACCTTGTTATCTTTGTAACTATGGTACCACTCAGTATACTTCTCAAACAATGGTATCTTCTTGCAAAGCATCGGATCTGTCCTAAAGACCCTTATAAATGAGGTTGTCCTCTCTGCTCATGCACGGTATCTCCTGCATATTCTTCAGGTTGCAGACAAACTGGCATTCACTCAGTGAAGTCGCTTCTGGTCACTTTAAATTTAGACTTTTGCTCATCCTCTATTATGTTTTTGTTCTTCATAGAAACTTCAAAGAATCATGGTGGTTTTTTTTTAAGTTGTTTTCTTTTAATGTGTGAATGTGTATAAATTCTTCCCTGAACTATAAGACCCTTTAGGGAAGGAGAAGGTATTCTTATCGTGTCGATCATTTGATTCTTATCAATCAGCACAGATCTGTCACATAATAATTTAACCTGACAGTCAAGAAATCCATCATAATAACTTTAGTTGAATTATCATCTTTAAATTTTATTGAATGAATCAAATATTTTTCAATATATTAGATAGTACTAAAAGTAGATTTTAAAGCCAGGAGCCAGCCTCACTTGGGCCTGATTTGGCTGTGGACCCAGATGGCACCCTCCTAGACTTTTGGGTTTGTGGGCCCCACAATCAAGCAGGATCCTCTGGTGCTGGGTGATGGGTATCAGGTACCATCATACCAAGTACTGCCCGAGGTCTGTAGTCCTGGGCATGGGAGAGAGGAAAGGCAACAACTCCATGCCATCCCTTATGGCTCAGGCGGTCACTACTCAACCAAGCACCATCTGTGACCCAACCAAGAGCCCTGGCACTGTGCGGTCGGGCACCATTGTGTGAGGGAATACAGGGTGCAGAGGTAGAAAAGAGGAAGAGACAAAATGGTTTGTGGGCTGAGGTGAGAGGCGGGTCTGGAGAGGTGAGGGTAGTAAGGAACTGGCTCACGTAAAAGGCCAACTGGCCACTCAAATTCAGAATTTGACTTTTCATTATAATGCTTCAATATTTACACAGTTAAAAAGATCATATTTGTATGTTATGAATATACACATTTTAAACGGGGGTGGTCAAATAGTCCATCTCTTTTATGCTGAACTCTTGTTACTGGTGCTGATGGATTCTGAAAGAAAAGCAGGTACTGTCTTCTCACATGCACACAGTATCAAGCCCATAAGCCTCCAGTGGATCGTGCCAAACCTATAGTCATATAGATGGACTTGACTAAAAATCAATAGGTCACAAAAGAAAAAAAAAGACATGAATGCAAGAAAAGGACTTGTAAGGAAGGTGGATGATACACGTGGGGAGAAGAGAAGATGGATGGAAGACTAATCAGAATGTTTTGTAAATATGTGAAACTGTCAAAGAAAAAAAACTGATGAATGAAACTAAAGTAAAATAACAGCACTGGAAAAATTCTCTAAAATTTCTCAATGAGTCATGATCTATTATAACATCTTAGAAAAAACTCATTACTATTATATTATGTTAAAAACATACTATAGATGTACACAAAGTTAGGGCTCATCTCCAGAGCAAAAACTAAATGTGGGATTCAGAAGTGTGATGAATTATGGATGAGTTGCCCAGAAAAATGAGAACTCCAAAGATGACAGGAAGTCACACTGGATGTGGCTTCAGAATGGAGTAGCTGAGTGTCACAAAGAATTAACAATGGGTACAATTTATAGCACAAACATTTGAGCATAGAGCAAGAGGTTTGGCCTTTTGAAGTCCCTTACCAGTCCACCAGTGGCTGTGGTGCCTCCAGGTATTCCCCTATAACATCCTGACAAGGGCAGTTCTTGAAGAAGAGGGCAGCTGAGAGTCACTGCCCATCAACAATCAGCATCAAATAACGAGTACATTTACTCAGTAAAGGGAAATTGTAAAGCTACCTAAAGCATCATTGTATGTGCCTTTTTCTTTATATATTATGGTAATTCTATAAGAAGATGATTATCTCCAATGAAAATGAGATGATAATGAAAATAAAGCAAAACTTTAAATGAAATCAAGGGAAAAAGTTTACATGGGAGATTACTGAGAACAGGGGTCAGGGCTGTCAGTCAGAAAGCCAATCCCTCCCTCAGTTGATCTTGTTTGGTGTTTACTTACATAAGGGGATTCAAGTAGAATGGGGAAGGTACTAGTTGCGACACTAGTTTACTTGCCAGTGACCCCTCTTCAAGACAGGTAAGGAGACTGCTTGAGAAAGAAAGTGAAAGGATTCATAATGTACTTGTTAATAGTGATTTGCTGTGCTACTACTGAAATAATCATATTAACCCTGGAGATAACACTGACCATCATCTATTTGGTGTTTACTACTTGCTTGTCATTGTGTCAAAAGGTTTGAATACATTTGAATCTTCTATTATCTCTATACTTTGATGGAATGGACACTGCTATCATTCTCATTTAGTAGGTGAGAACAACAGAGAAATTTGTCTCGTCCAGGAAAAGAAAACTAAATGCAGAATACTTAGATCTGAACCCAGACTAGCATGATATTGGATTCCTTGTTACTTGCTGTTACTGACAAAGAAGAAATAAACAATCATTCTAATCCTGTAGCATGAGCTTGGCAGGCACAAGAATAGATGTGCCAATGTAGATAAGGGAAAACCCACGAGGCCTCAACCCTACACAAAGACCAGTCAACCAAGAAATGTTTGGGGTCTTATATATGTGATTAAGCCATGATAAAATAGATCTCACTCACTGTATGGTGGTTTGCTTGCCTCTCACTATCCACCTTGTGTGGACACACCAGTGATTTTACTTTCTGGAGGATTCAGTCTTCTACAGAAAACTTAGTCCAATAATTATCCCTTTGTTTCTACCTCTCATCCCCTAGATTTGTGAAAAATATTTTCCTCTTCATTATAAATTTTATGGCCTAATCCATCTTTTGCCTAACACATAATGGCAAGACAATACTAGACCAGAACAGATATGTTTAAAGGAAATGATTGTTGTAGAATATTTTAATCATGTAAAGGTGTGTTGCATTTGTTTTTGCTGTGGAATATTACTTTAACTGTGTAAAGGTGGGTTACTTTAGTTTATGCTGCATTTGTTTAATTATGTAAAGATGTGTTGCATTTGTTTCACCTTGCCTGCCTAAGGCACCTTAGTGGTCTAATAAAGAGCTGAATGGATAATAGCTAGGCAGGAAAGGGATAGGCTGGTGGCAGAGAGAATAAATAGGAGGAGAGATCTAGGCTTGAGAAGAGGAAAGAAGAACAAGAGGGAGGAGGAGAGAATGAGGGACATGCCTGGGGAAAGAAGCCAGGCAAAAGTAGAGAAGCAGTGAAAGTAAGATATGCAAAAGTAAGAAAGGTAATAAACCCCAAGGCAAAAGGTAAATAAAGAGGAACAGGTTAGTTTAAGTTAAAAGAGCTAGCCAGAAATGTGCCTATGCTACGCCAAGCATTCAAAACTAATATTAAGTCTCTGTGGCATAATTTGGCAGCTGGTTGCTGGCCCCGAAGAAAAGTCCTGGGACTATTGATATAATTAAAAGTTTATTTTTAAAGTCACTGTGGTTCAAAAGCCTGCTGGTGCTGCCAGAGAAAAAGTCTCATACACTGAATGCTTACAGATAGGAGAGGAGGTGTGTGTGTGTGTGTGTGTGTGTGTGTGTGTGTGTGTGTGTGTGTGTATTTCTAGAAGTTGAAAGTCCAGTAATTGAGTTGTCCAGCTACTGAGAGTCTGTGACATCCCACGTCTAGGTTTAAAGGTCTGTCTTTTAACTGTGTCCTCAGACCAGAGAAGGTACAACAGAACTTGCTGCAGCCTCCATTATAACAGAACAAATCCCATTCATGACATTTCTGCCTTCCTGACCTCTATGACTTTCCACAGGCCCCACCTCTAGATGTCACCATTATCAGGACAAATGTATGTCAACACTTGAGCTTGGAAGAAATGTATTTGATTCACAAAACTCTGACTACAGAAAAATAAAAGAAGATTTAAAGCACTATTATTTTTTGATATAAAAATGAAGAATCTAGAGACATTATCAAGTAATTAAAAAAGAAAAATGCCTGTTCAACTCTAAATGTGGGTATCTGTCCACAAAGGAAGAAACATACATCAATAAACATAAATTTGTGACACAAAGAAAATTATTTTGGAATATGTAATGTATTACAAAAAAATCTTGCAATTTTAAGGCTAAAATTCCAGTTCTGCCAAAAGAATATACAGGGAGAAGACTTTTATAATTAGGGCAAATCTATTTCTTTTATAAATGGAAAATCAAGGGCTATTTTCAAAAGATGCCTATATACAGGAATCAAATATTAAATAACAAGGAATTAAGGAGAAAAGTACTTACAATATGAGAGGGACATAATACTCTCAAAATATGCTTGAGGAGCTCATAGGAATAGAAGGTTGGAGAAAGGGCATGATACATAGTCCTGGTGTCTGTGAAAGTTAGGATCCCCCAGAGCTTACCTCTGCACAAAAGATGAATTATATCTGCAAAGCCTCCTGCTGAGGGATATGAACTGCTGAAAGGGTAAGGCACATGCCAGTGCATAAGGAACGAAGAGAAAAGGGTAAAAAAAAAAAAAAAAAAAAAAGCAAGCAAGGAGATAACCAATACAGAGAATTGCTGGAGTGTGTGTGCCCTTTTCTGAAGGAAGACTGGGAGATATTTCACTCTCCTTCTTTGAGGCAGTTTTGCTATGCACCCCAGACTGGCTTGTCATCAGGATCTTCCAGCCTCACTCTTGTAAGTGTTGGATTAACAGGTGCACATCACCTCATCTGGTCCTGATTTAATTGTTCATCTCCAAAATGGTGATTGTAGAAAAAAACAAATCAAAATTGAAATGAAAATTAGAAGCAACAGGTTTAATAGGGAGCAGGGTATCCACATATTCTTAGATTTCTGAGTTATCTGATGTATTCTGGAAATAAAACTGCCTGTGAAAAATATATATGTATTTTTTTAAACTCCTAAGCCAAGCATGCCAACTCACAGACTTTCAATTCTGAGGCAGAAATGACCCAAGCTCAAGTCTAGCCTGAGCTACATGCTGGATTTTGGGTTGGCTTGGGCTACAGAGACTGACAAAAATGAATAAATAAAACAGGTGTCTTTCAAACAGTACAATGATAAAGGGAGTTTTCCAACTCTTTAGGAAACTTTAAGTATTCAGAACAAATTACAAGAGAGAACACTAATAATTTACCTGTGAAAATTCCATGAGCAGGTCAATTGAAACCTAAACTCATTTGTGTGTGTGTGTGTGTGTGTGTGTGTGTGTGTGTGTGTGTGTGTGTATGAGAGAGAGAAAGAGAGAGAGAGAGAGAATTGAGTACATTGAAAACAGCCAATACAAGCAAGCTAAACCTGAACAATTTTAAACAACAACGTTACAAGGAAAAGAAAAAAAATCATCTGTTCAAATATAACTGAATTCCCAATATTTTGAACAATATTTTGTCTCCAGAGGAGAGTTCAAGTGGAGGATAGCATCCTTTAACAGTTGACTCAGAAGTTCAAAGAGATCCTAGATGCAGGAATCTCATTTTAGAAAATTATCTGGTACAACTAATCCCATTCTATTATATAGTGTATTTTTGGATAATAAATATCTTCATATATTTTTTTATTTATTTATTTATTTTTTTCGAGACAGGGTTTCTCTGTGTAGCTTTGCGCCTTTCCTGGAGCTCACTTGGTAGCCCAGGCTGGCCTCAAACTCACAGAGATCCGCCTGGCTCTACCTCCGATGCTGGATTAAAGGCGTGCGCCACCAACGCCCGGCTAATATCTTCATATATTGTCTATAAACATAAAGATATCAAGACTGAAACAGGTACAGTCTTGCTTGTACAGATTGCTCAAGACTTTACTGTAATGAAGAGGAGCAGAATTCAGTCTGCTCATATCTGCTCACACATCTAATGATCTCAGGAAAAACAAAGCATTGACAAGATTACACAATTTCTTTTACAGAAAAAGATACCTTTTAAATGGAATATGTTTTTATTTTTGACAGCTGAAACAATTTCATTATGACAGTTTAGAAAATAATGATGAAATTAAAACTTGTCAGGAAGACACTTTGTTCCTAAAATGTCATTACAGAGAAATTAGAGAGTTGATTTTAATATCATCTCATTAAATAATGTAGAGGGGCAGATTGTGGTCAAAAGCATTTGTGAAAATGAATCAGAAAACTAAAGTCTTTAACATTCATTTTCTAAATTCTGATGTTAGGTTTTAATAATGATCTATAATTCTTTAAAAAGATTATTTGGTTCATGAAAACTAACAGATTTACTCTTATACATAGTTTACACAGGTATGTTTTCTATTTCTCAAAATTTTGCACAACATTATTTTATCTACTTTTCTACTTCATGTCCTGTATTTGGAATTCATAAATGTACTTAGCAAAGCAACTTATGAGATAATAACAAATGATATACATATCTCTATAGACAAATTCATTGAAAAGACTTCCTACAGTATTTAGAAGGGAAATGAAGGTTAGGAAAATTTTTAATGGGGAAACATGAGGAATAAATGATGTTACAAGACCTTAAGTAGTTACAGAAATGATGGGGCTGATACACAGTATGGTGCTAACTAGATGAAGAGGATATCAAAGGGAGGGCTAGTTGGAGTACAAAAAAAACAACCTAGGTACATCTTATAGATGGAGGCCTTATCTTCTCTGAAGATGGGAGTCAGAATGTAAGGAAAGGACAGGTTGCCTCATTGCACAGGAAGTACTAAAGTTCAGTGTTGCTTAGTGATGACTGACATAAAAGCTACAAAGGAGGTTACAAAAAACTCCAAATTTTACTACAGAGACACCCGAAAGTCTATGCTAATTGATGCTCTATTCATAGTAGCCAGAAATTTGAAACAGCCTACATGTCCATCAGATGATTAATGGATAAGGAAAACGTGGTGCAATTGCATAACAAGAATACTTTTTCTTAACCATTCAATATGAAATCACGACATTTGAAGGTAAATGGATGGAGTTAGAATCAATGATCTTGATGGAGGTTAGGCGGCTTATATAGATATCAACTGTACTCCAGGGCAGGTCTCATGTTCAAAAGGAGTTAACCAACACAAAACAGGCCCCAAGTTTTATTGAGTTCCTTTTTTTTTTTTTTTTTTTTTTTTTGTCTTTTTTGTTATGGCTTGTTGCTTTTGTCTCTTTGGCTTGTTTTGGTTTGGTTTTTAGAGGTTTTTTTTTTTTTTTTTTTTTTTTTTTTTTTTTTTTTTAGATAGAGACAGAAAGTCAAAGACAGAAAAATAACATTGAATTTGGACAATCGCAATGTGGGAGGGTCTGAGACGACTTGGAGATAGGAATAGATATGATCAAAATTGACCATATGAAATATTAAAAATTATAAATAATGTATTTAAAATCTGATTAAAACAATCATAACTCTAAATTTTCTCTTATTTGTTTACTCAAAACTAAGGAGATGCAAAAGACTTTGTTCTGTGATATAATTTCTGTAAAATAAGCTGTAACCAATTTGATAACACAATTTGATGAATTTGGATGAAACTTATAAGCACAATAGAGGTTAAAAAAAAAACTTTTCCCTATGCAGTTTGTAGCTCTTTTCAATTTTTGCTTTTCTTTATATCCTGCACCAATAAAGTACTCTCCTTTTGTTGCCAGGAGAAAATAGTTTGCATTACCTAAAACTTATATATTATATGTAACATATTAATTAGTGTGTACTTTTTGTGTTTTATTCTTTTCAGCTTCTTTCAAAATAGTTATTTTTCAAAATCAGTATCAATATTTTATTATGTAAATCATATTTGATTATTTTATCATTTTCTTTGAAGTCAATTTGAATATATATATATATACATATATATATATATATACATATATATAATCATGCAGTTTACATCACCAAAAGTATTCTATGTTTAAGCTGTATTTGGTAGTTAATCCTCCCCAACAGTCATAAGGAAAAACACTAACTCCATGTTACAAATAAGGTAACTGTTGCTCAATGTGTTTGATATGGTTCTAAGAAGCCAGGTGTAGCGGCACCTGCTCTTAATCTCAGCACTCCAGAGCGCTCAGGAGGCAGAGGCAGTTGGATTTCTTAGAGTTCGAATCCAGCCTGGTCTACATAGTAAATTCCAGGACAGCCAGAGCTACATAGTGGGATCCTGTCTCAATGCCCTTCACTTCCTGAAAAAGAAAAAAAAAATATCTGATAATTCATTCAAGGAATAAAAACTGCAATTTGGTAAGGGCCTCTATGCAATTAGTTATTAGGAAAATTACAGAGAAAAATAAGACAGTTCCTTCAAACATTTCTTGATGGACCAGCTGAGCTTTGGTATTTGTATTCTGAACAATTTCTTTCCTTTATATTTTTCAGTCTGGGGATATCAATACAAAACACATAAAAACTCTGAAATAATGCTGAACATACACAAGATGCTAGATAGTAACAAAAGGAAATTTAGCCACTTACAGCTTTAATGAAAATACTAGACAGGGGTCCAGGATGTGGAAATGAAGACCAAATGTGAAGGAAATGTATGTCCAGCAACTGCAAATCATTCTTAATTAAGAACTATTAGAAATGGGTCATCAACAAGATATTTTACCCCTAACCACATAATGGTAGTTAAATCCACAAGGAATGTTAATAAAAATAGAAGCTCTTTAAAGGCCCCATGCCCCCAGGACAGTAGCTATTTCTAGTGGTTCTAAGAGGAACTGGACCATTATGAAGCATTAAAAGGTTGGGTTTTGGTACATTAAACAAGCAACTGGATTTCACTTTCTTTCAGACAGGAGTTTCATTAACCTGTTAATGTTTATTCATGTCTTATCATTAACAGACTTAAAATAGCTACAGTTCTACAGAATCCTAGTATTCTTCAGGAAACATGCATATATTCACTTCTGAAAAAAAAAGTGTAACATTTTTTTTCTAATTTCCATCCTCTAATGTAAGAACTATTTTTATTAAAAAAAATATTCCATGAATACTTACTCTTTCAACCTCTCTCCCTCCAGACATTTATCATTCTCTCCTCTATTTTCCCTAAAAGATTTCACATTCTCTTGTGGTTTGAAAAATTATGAAAATTTGCATAATAACAGTGAACACTAACAAGGCCAAAGGTGTTATAGTCAATCCTCTGTGTATGCTACCTCACTTAATTCTACCAACAACTTCATGACATCTTCCTTGTTTTGTAGTAGGTGCAGAATTTAGCTTTGACCTAAGCAGATCTGCCATCATTTGCAACCCTCATCATAGAACATGTGGTGATATTTTATTTGTGCTGAAATGTGATGATATTTTATTTGTGCTTTAATAAGTTTGCCTGAAGATCAGAGGAAATAGCAAGCTATTTTAAGTAAACAAAGAATTTAGGCAGTGGTAGCGTATACCCTTAATCCTATCACTTAGCAGGCAGATCTCTGTGTGTTCAGTCCACACTAGGGAACAGAACCAAGTGTGGTGACACATGCCTTTAATTCTTGTACCAACCATAGAGACCGGGAGGTCTGTACAGACAGATAGAAAGTGACAGAGCTGTGTAGGAAGAGGAAGTGAGGTAGCTGGGCTGTGATAGCCAATGAGAAGGCAGAAGAGCAAAGCAATAAAGGAAGGGTAACTCATATTTGGAAGCTGTAGAGTTGGTGAGGTAATGTTGGCTGGTGGCTTTCCCTATTTCCCTGATCTAAAACTAAGGCTTTCACCCCTATATTGGGTCCTGTGTTTTTTATTTAGTAAGACCACTTAGAAATTCATCTACAAGAACTACTCTTAGAAAACCTAAAGGGGAAGTGTTCTCATTAAATCAGTCTTGACTCTTACATGCTTTTACTGTTTTACAAAATAATTTCCATTCTGAAGCTGATTTCAGAAAGCAAAAGTCATCATTAAAGGCTGAGTTTTGTTGTATTTTTAGGTACATATTCATGTAATGATAATAATAAAAAGGTAAGCTTTAAAACTACCATGAAAAACAGAAAGGGAGGGTAGGGAGGATCATTGTAAAAGTGACCTCTGCATGGGTAAAGCCTCTGTCTATTGAATTGTCTTGTCTTGGTGCAGAGTTGACTGAAGTCAATCTTGTAAACATTCTTCTTGATTTCTGACGTTTAAGATTTTGAATTAGTATGTGTAATGTTAGAATTCCTCTCGTGTGAATTACAGATAAAATGGGTCAGGATATATGTGCTAATTTTAAACTTAAGATCAGCTTATTCATAATGCTTTAAGTTCAGTCATAAATGGCAATGTCCTTATTATGGAAATCCTAGCAAGGTAGAATAAAGGCCTGCTAATCACCTCTTACTCCCTTTAAGTAAATGTAATATTTTCTTTTGACATTCATGTCTCAATATGAAACCATTTAAACATATGTTAAATATTTGTGTGACTTGCCACTTGTATGATGATGGTATATATTTCAGGAGCGAAGCTGCTGTCTCAGATCTGCTGCTTTATTCATATGTAGGTCTCAGCAGAGTGAGAACAGCAGATGGGAACTTTAGGGTCTGTTTACTTCTATCTGGACTTTGATATGCAAATTACTGTTCGGAAAGAATGTGAAGTGAACTGACCACCAAATCCTAGGAGAATTCCTTGAAAGAAGGAAAGGGAGGAAGAAAGGGATGGGGTGAGATTTCCTATGCGGTAAAGGATGTGCTTTGTCACTTTGCTTTTCTGTATCACACACTAAAATATGAAATATTGCCACCATTGCAGCGCACAAAAATAAGCTCTGGACGTGATGATACAAAAGATTCATTCTGTTAATTTTACAGATTGATTCTTTATTCAGAGTGATATTTGCCTTTATACATAATTAAATTTTATAGCTTTTCAGCAAAGAAAATGAGATATTTCTTGATTTTTTTTATAGAAATGGATATAATGGAAATTAACTTAAAAGAAACATTGTAAAGTGGTAAAAATAGTCTCAAGGATTTACTTCTTAACTTTATATAATATAAATTTTTAAAATACATTTTCTGATATTATTCAGAAATAGCAAAATGGTTTTTACACTTATTAGCTTTGTGTATAGCTAACATTTTACCAAATAACTGCATCATGTTAAACTGAGAATAAGCAGATGATATTAGAAAAAGTAAATAAGAAAGATGAAAATGAATAAAATAATAATAAAGTACTTGCAATATAAATTGAGTTATGGCTAGTGAAATCTGTTATTGGTAGGAAATTCTTTATTGGAAAACAGATGTAAAGGCAAAACAAAATTTCAGAATATTTAAAACCTTCACTATATAAACTGTCAAAAGTTTTAAAAGTTTATATGTCAATCTATTTGGCATAACTTTGTGTCACAACCCTTAAGCATGAGGATGACTAATTACTGGTGAAATAAAATAGAAAAGATAGAAAATTATTTAATATAAAATACTTAAAGTGAGATAAATACTATAACTAATATATACTGCTAATGCAAATTAGCAGTATATATTAGTTATAGTAATGGGATTTCTTCACAGCCTAGCATTGCCAATGAAGATGGAAGTTAAAGGTTCTATATATTTACACTGTTGTGTCACAAGCTTTCTTTAGAAATGATGAATCAGGATCCTCCAGGTTCAAATACTCTGTGAAGCTACCTGTATAAATATGGAAAGCATATTCTTTGGGTGACCTGAGGTATGTTCAATGAATTTCTTACATATTTGAAGCTGTCTGAAAAAAATCATCATTTGTGTCTCAACATTCTTACAAAGGCTTCTGGTTAAAGGCTTGAACACCTGTGTGTGCTGTTCTTCTAATACTTTTGGAAGCAGATAAGGAAGTCTAGTCACTGTAAGCGTGTCACAGAAGGCGCTGTTGAGAATCCTGAATCCATCTTCTCTCTTTTTCTTTCTGCTTCTACACTCTTATGAGGTGAGCAGTCTCCTCTGCCACATAGTACTGCTATGTTGTACTCTGCCACCAATGCTTTAAGCAATGAGGAACTCAAATCTCTAAAACTGTGAGTTAAATCTCTCATCCTTAGAGCTTTGCTATTTCTTACATGTTTGCATAGCAGTGAAAAGCCTAGGAATATTGTGTTCCCTTCAATTTAATAAGCCAGTTCTGTTCTCTTTGGAAACCAAAGGCATCACACAGTGTTCATAATATAGAGACACATGTACTATTTACTATGACTGGATAGAGCAAGGTTGTAAACTGCCTTTGAGCTGGGCGAATGATAAGGTGGCTTTATAGCTTACAGACAAGCTCACACACAAGGAAGAGGTACCCTAGTGGCAGCCTTCAGTGGGCTTTAATGAACAAGACAAGAAATATGTGAAGCTGAATCTTGCTTGATCTTCTTTTTTAATGATCCACGAGATGGGTCACCTCTTACTCCCAAAGGAATTGTCTCACACTATCTAGAAAATGCATGCATTGCTGAGTCAAAGTAGCAGAGGCATATTGAAATGAACTTTACAGGAGAAACAGAAATCAGGAAAAAACAACAGAATAAAGCCAACAGCCTCACTGAGTCAGGTCAGAAGACATTTGCTACTCTGGTCACGTCATGCCTTTGCCAGATGGAGCTGGCTTCTAGATGTGAGAGTGAGAAATATCTGGAAGTCCACCCACACCTTAATATTTCCAATGCTGTGAGAGCTGTCATCACAGATGGTAAATGTAGGAGATGATTTGGATAAAATTTATGATTGACATTTTCAAATAAATGAGGAAAAGAATAAACTAATAACCCAAGCAGCTATACAAGTTCTGGCATCTGTCCAAGAAAAAGTCAAAAAGATGCCACCTGGTAAGAAAAGGGAAATTAGAAATTTCATTATAACATAGCTGGAGGCATTGATTGGAAGAAACTAAAATGATTTTTTAAAATAACGATATGTTTTCACTCCTTAAGAAATTAGTTATTCCATTTGGTGTTACACTTAGAGAAAAATGAATCATATGATGCCTTTATCTTCCCTCAAGAGTTTAGTGTTTTTTAATGATTCCTGAGTGTGTGAATGAGTAGGGTCTATGTCTCTGTATCTGTTTCCTATGCCTTTTCTTTGGCTCTTTTCCTTCTGTCTGTTTTGTCCTATTCTAATAAGTTAGTTTTTGTTTTATCTCATTTTATTTTGCTGTAATTTCCTTTAGAAGCCTGTTTTGGTTTTTTTTTCCCCTAATGAGAGGCAGAGAGGGTATGTATCTGGATGGGAGGGATACTGGGAAAAGTAAAGAAAGGGGAATCCATATGAGGATATATTATATGAGAAAAAAGTATATTTTAAATAAAAGGAATAAAAGAAAAATATAAGACAGAATTCTGAATCCAGTTTATGTTATTACTCTGTTACACAACCTATTTAGACATTTTATTTAAAAAGAAAAGAAAAGCCGTGATATGCTATGTGCCAAACCAAGAAATGATTACATCCAGTCAATTAAAGAAACACATTCCCTTGCAGATAGGCTCTAAGTAATTCACATATGCCAAGCAAAATTCTATGCATAATGAGCTTGATGGTGAGTAAAGAAAGCCAGACATGTTTTTGGTCTTGTATAATTATGTTACTCTTGGAATACAAAGTACCTGAGAAAGACATATCTGAAACAAATGATGGTAAAAATATCATGAATAATGAAAATCTACCATGTGATAATCAGAATGGCAAGAAAGTAGGCAGGATGTTACATATTGAATTGTGAGCCTAGAAAATCATAGGCTGAAATTCTAATCTAATATGTTAATGTATTTAGAAATTGAAGCATTAAGGCAAGTAAGGTTAAATGATATAATAAGAACGAACCATAAAATAATCCTAAAAGATTGACATTCTTATTATAGAAAGAAATAGAGGCAATACAACTGCAACTGAGTGTCCACAAAGAAAACACTGTGTGATAACTTCCAGTGATGAAAGCCATGGGCAATCCAGGGTGAGTCTTCATTAGGAACTAACCCGAATATCACATTGATCTTGAACACCTAGCCTCCAGAATGTTGAGAAAGTAGATTCCTGTTAAATGTTCATTTGTGCGTTTTGTTATGGTAGCCATAGTAAGCTAGTACTTAGGGGTAGAGAGTATTATAATTACGTCAAAGAAAGAAATTCATGTAAAGGACTTAAGGAAGAAGCTTGGAGAGTTTGAAGAGCAGATAGGACTCAAGTGTAGTCATAGGAAGTAAGGGAGGTGTACAAAGCTGGGAAATTGCAGATCCAGCAAGGGCTTGGTCAAAATAAGAGTGAAGGGTGACTAAGATATGACTACAAATTAAGACTTTATTTCAAGATGGTGAACGATGTCACCAAATATTCTTGGAAGAGAGGTCTGTTGAGTACTGATGAGGAAGTTCTATTATGCAAGCTGAGCTTGATCTGTGAAGTTAATGATTCTTAAGAAGAAGCATGGTTTAGGAGTACATTTGGAAGGTGTGACCTATACAACCTGCGGATGAACTGATGACACAGAAGCCTCACTGACCTGTGTACTTACTCTGCATTAAGTATATTCATTTCTACTTGTGAGACAGTGATCCTGAGAATCATTCAGAAATGTATAAGAAGAAGTTTTATCGACAATGATTTAAGCACAAATTGAAGGGAATTATGCTTAATCAACATAAGGCGAAAAACTTACGACTCTTCCTTAATAGCAGTTCTTAATATTTTTTAAATCAGAAACCCATAGGGCAAGTGTTCTAGTTTCATTTTTGTTGTAGTAATAAAATATTCTGACTGAAAGCAACAGGGTGAGTATTTTAGCTAAATCTCAAGGTCACAGCCCATCACTGAAGAAAGCCAAGGCAAAAGCTTGAAGGCAGTCCTATATACCATCAGACACAGCATTACAACCAAACAAGGAACTAACTTAACTGTCAAGAAGTATGGAAGAAATCGTAGAGGAGGTTTTGCTAGATGATTCACAGAACATTTTATACTTAGTTTTCTTACACAGTCCAGGACAACCTACCTAGGAATGGTGCCCCCCACAGTGGGATGGGCCCTCTATACATCAATAAATAATTAAGACAAACCCAAGATATTCCCACAGGCCAAATGGATCTAGACCATTTCTCAGTTGAGGCTCTCCTCTCAGATGACTGTAGGCTAACAATTCAACAGTAAAGCTAACCAGAACAGTAAGTACAATAACTTTTTAACCACAGACAAGCTAGAAGTAGCTTTATCAAACAGGTGTGTATCTAATTCTGTGAATAATGGCCTTTTTGTGAACAAAGCTTGTAACACTTGAGCCTGAAGAGAAACATGTTTCATTTCTCCCTCCCTCCCTCCCTCCCTCCCTCTCTCCCTCCCTCCCTCCTCCTCCCTTTCTCCTCTCCTTCCTCCTTCTCTCTGTCTCTCTCTCTCTGTCTCTGTCTCTCTCTCTGTCTCTCTCTCTCTCTCTCTCTCTGTTGTGTGTGTGTGTGTTCTGTGTGTGTGTGTGTGTGTATGTGTGTGTATAGACCAGAGATTAACTGCATGTCCATAGGTGTCATTCCATGGCTGTAATCCATCCAACTTAGCTGGTTCTTTTTCATTTGTTTTTTGCTTTTTTGTTTAGTTTGTGACAGGGACTCTTTTGCCAGGGCATGGGGCTGACTAATTCAGAAGGGCTGGTTGGCCAGTGAGGTCTAGTGATCTACCTCTTCATGATTCCCCAAGGCTGAGATAACAAGTATGTGTCACAGTATTTATGTTAGGTATGTACTGTAACTAACTTTCTACCCTTGTTAACTATTCTTATTTTATTACTATCGTTGTGATAAAATAACACAGGAGATGAAATTATCTAGCTTACAATTCCAGGCCACAATCCATTGTCAAGGGGAAATAAAGTGAGAAAACTGGTTACATCATCCACAGTCAAGGACACAACAAATCAAATGTTGTTTTGTCTGCTTGCTAGTTTGTACATGAAGATATATTTCATCACTGATACAGTTGAGGACAACCTGCCCAGGGGATGCTACAACTCACAGTGGGTTGTGTCTTCCTACATAAACCAAGAATCAAGACAACCCTGACAGATGTGCTTACAGACCAATCTGATCTAGACAACTCCTTAGCTGTGGCTAACTTCACAGGGGATTTAAGTTAGGCAAGCTGACATTTAAAGGGAACCAGCATATTAGTATCAATTATTATTGCTGTTTTTCTTCATCCTGTGTGGTTGGACATTTTCTTCATGTTTAACAGATTTCACTCTGTAAGATCATTTTAGATTTTTGAAAATGTAACTCTCATAGCTATAAATAAAATGTTTTTAATCTATTTTATATAATGACTGCGATGGTTAACAGGATCTAGGAATATCTAGGAGACAAACCTCTGGGTCTATCTGAGAAGAAAGTTCTAAATTGGGCTAACAAAGGTGAAAGGACCAATCTAAATGTGGACAAACTCATAGCACAGACTGTGGTCATGAGCAGAAAAGGAGAGGGAGCTGAGTGCAGGCATCCATCCCTGTGTGTCCTGGGGTCTGATCCAGTAACCAGTGGCCTCAAATCTCCAGGGCCATAACTTTTCTACCATGATAGATAGCATCCTTCAACTGCGACCGCAAATAGTCTGTCCTTTAAGTCTTGTTTATCATATAATTTGTCAGAGCCATGATAAAAGAATCAAATGCAGGACACTGACACTGAGAAGGACCACTGCTGTGTTGAGCCTGACCCTCTGGCGCTTCGACAGTTCTCTACGCTTTGAAGGCTTTGTTGCCCAGAATGATGACTGTCGTAAACTGCAGTATTTGTTCGCTGTATTCTAGAGTACAGCAGTTGTTTTTAAATTTGGATTCTAGAATTCAGAATCTGGCACGTGCTCTGGAGTATTTGGTCTATGAGAACTGAACACCTGGTCCACGTTTCTGTAAATAGCCTCTGTAAAACCTCCCCGTTGCTGTTCACCTCCAGCACTTTCCTTGTCATGTAAGGGTTTTCTACTTAATAGGAGCCTTGAGAAACATGGCTTTCAGAAAGAGTCCTCTAGTGGGAGTCTCATGATTAACTGGGTTGCTTTACATCTATTTTGTTCAAGAAAAAAAAAGATATGCTTTCTTTTGTAACAGTTGAAGGGTCTGTACAAGGTAAGTAATGTGTTTCTCAACCAGAGCACTGTACTGGAGATGGGATTTTTTTTGGAAGAGATAGGAACATACAGATTAACTTTCTATGATGAGATTTTAATGAAATTATACCAGAGCTCTGGACTAAGACACTCCTGTCTGGTTTATTTGATCACAGACTCCAAGTTCCTGGGCCTTCATACCCCAGTCCAGACATCTTATGGAAGTCACAGGAATATGTCAAAAAAAAAAAAATTCAAAGCCTTGGTTTCACCTGGACATAAGACTCTAGAAACATAAAAGCATAGAGAGGAAACATCTCAAAAGAATACTAAAACACCACTATATCACAATAACCAATTCTTCAACTGACCATCCTAACCCAAACATAACCAACATCCAACTTGCCCAGCTAATAATCAGTTTTTTTTTATTATTAAAATGAAGAATACTCAAAGTGAAAGGTCCCCAACTGTCTCAAGGGAGGCTGACAAGGCAGCCACTTGATGGAAAGGTTAGCTCCAGGACAGAGATGTCTAAATAAGACAGCAAGCAGCATGGTCCCAGCCTTAGCCTGTTAGATCATTGCGATTTCTCAGCTATTGCAGTCAGCAAAGGTTTGCATTTATCTGTTTGTATGTGCAATTCATATGTGTGAATGTAAGTGCTTATGTGTAGGGTAAAAAATTAAGTAATGAGACAAATGATTTTTATGACTGCTTGCCTATGCTAAGGGAAGGCAAGTACATTACCAATAGTTAGAGTTTTTCATTCATCACATACCCATACTTTTCCTTCCACAGAAATCTTGTTAGCAATGTCTGGCCAGCCTTGTCCTCTGCCCCAATTTACAGTTTGGGGATGGAAACATATTTTCATTATCTTTTTATGATGATAGAAATGCAGTTATCAATGCATGTCAATACTAATGAAATTGCTGCTTGAAAGAGCAGTTTATGTCATTATGGATTTTGTTTATGGCATAGAAATGTTATGAATAGGTCATTATAATTTGTCAATTTTTACATAATTTCTCCTATTTTATTTTAAAGCATACATGTTATTTATATTGTAAATTATTTTCATCATAGAAATTTTTAATATCTTAGTTACTTCTTTTCTAAAACTGGAGAATTCAAATGAACTATGCAGTAATCATTAGAAAGCAAAGAAAACTCAGTTCTTAGGATAATGTTTCTTTTCATTAAAAAGTCTATATGAAAAGCTAAAGGGGATAATTCTCTTCAAATGATAAAAGACCTGAAAATAACAACATAATCAGAAAAATTTAAAGTATAGAGTCAGTTGAAAATTCTGATATTTGAAGGAGCAATGTTAAAAGCAGTGTCTCATTTCTGGTTTATTCAATTATGCCCATTAATGTTGATTTTGCTAGAGCTTATTTTATGTTTATAAAGTCCTCCTAATGTGAAGGTTGCACAACTTAATTTCCACATAAGTTGACTATTTTAATATAAAAAGTGTCAAATATAAATAACAGTGTATCAGGAAAAAATGGTTTACTATTAACCAGGTGAAGTAATTAGGAGATTTTGATAATACAGAACGTTCTTTTATAAGATTTTGTAACATGTAATTTAATTCCAATCCATTACTATTGCAGCTAGACTCTCCTCTCCTTATTGGTGGGCCTATGCCATATTTTGTTATTTTGTTGTGTTTATTTTCACTAGCAGACACTCCACAGTAACTGAAAACTTCCCATGAGCTGCTTCAGTACAGTGCATAGTCTTCATGTTTATTTCCTTCATCACTGGAGATTTCCCTTTATAACTTAAAGATTAAAGATTAGTGAGGATGTTGATTTTTCTTGCAGAAAGACAAATAAGCTACAGTTTAACTCAAGGTGGTAAGCGTGCAACCAAGCGTGGAAAGTTTAAACCCTATCTGAAAGTCATCCTAAATTTCTTGAATTTCCTTAGAATTTTGCCTTAATCCCAAATTTCACTTTCAACAAACCTATGAATGGATTTTTCTATGTCACGTAGGAAAAAAAAAAAAAAAAAACAAAACACTCACAGGACCTAAAAAGCAGTGTCTCTGGTTGGAAGGAACCAACTCCACCTCCTCGTCCCAGTACCATTTCACCTTTCCCAAGCGTTCTCTGCTCTGCAGATTTTAACTTGGACCTTTTAGTTGTTGCCATCTTAACAAACACAGCTCCTTTTAGTCTAATTAATTATACACAGCTATTTTATTCTTAACATTAAAGTTGGTGGTACGTACATTGGCTTTCAACACAGTTTAATTTTAAAGGGATTTTTATGTTAGCCATAGAGATGGTTTATAGCTTTCCTATATTACAAATGGCATTGGCTATAATCAAATCATGCTTGGATCCCTTTGAAAAGAAATAAAAAGATTTACTTAATATTTCTAACAAAAGTTCTACAGCTGCTTTTAGACACAATAAAGTGGTAGAACTGGAGATGTCAGTGCATGGTGATAGATTTTGCCAAGTTTCTCAGTGCCACATGAGTCCTTTCCTGCTATCATTATAGTGTAAGATTTCATCAATTGTTGGGCAGTGGTGGTGCATCCAGCACTCAGAAGACACAGGCAGGCAGATCTCTGAATTTGAGGTCAGCCTGGTCTACAGAGTGAGTTACAGGAAAGCCAGGGTTACACAGAGAAATTCTGTCTCAAAGAAGAAAAAAAAAAAAAAGGTTTTCACCAATTGACAATAGTGCCTTAGATATATACTTTCTATTTTAATATGAGCATTTACTCCTCAGTTTATTTCATATTTCTCTATGAATATATCAACAATATTTCTTGGCAAATTATTTCCTTTTCTGGAATATAACTTCTTTCAATATTCTTCATTTTAATTTATTGACCATTGGATAATTTGTTAGGTTTTATAATGGCATCATTTTAGTTGAATATTATATTGCTAATGCATATGTGTAAAACAAATTTTAAATTGTAGACCATCTGAGAAAAGTAAAGCAGTCCCAAGAAAATTAAGATCCTGTTTCAGAGACACTATTATTTCATGGACACTAGACAGCAAATAAATAAATACTATTATCACAATGAATTCTAAAATGCAATATTTTTTCCTTTAGGAATTCTAATATACTTTGTTGATCAATGTTTTGAAGTAATATATACAAAGACATTCTAAATGTTGGATTTTTTTCCTGCTTCACTTGTGGGCATGAATTTTTTTTACATGTTACCTTTTTCTTTCCCACTATCCATTAGATGGTGTAATTGTGTGAAAATCTCTAATGTCTGTTTCTTCCTCAGAAGCTGAATGTTCATAAACTCTCATTGATGTTTTAAGGAGACTTCTTCAGAAATTATTTATTCATTTATTTCAATTATATATTTGCATATTTATCATAGACCACAATGAAGTTACAAAGGTAAGCATGCAGTCAGGCATTCACACACTCACACAGGCAGGAAGGCAGGCAGGAAGGCAGGAAGGAAGGCAGGAAGGCAGGAAGGAAGGCAGGAAGGCAGGAAGGCAGGCAGGAAGGCAGGAAGGAAAGAAAGGAAGGCAAGAAAGAAGGAAGGAAGGAAGGAAGGAAGGAAGGAAGGAAGGAAGAAGAAAGAAAGAAAGAAAGGAAGGAAGGAAGGAAGGAAGGAAGGAAGGAAGGAAAGAAGGAGCTAAAAGAGTTCACCTGGGAGAGCATAGTACTATCCCAATTGTGAGCATCATAGAGGAGACAATGCCCACAATGAAATACAATGTCATTGTAGATTAAATTTTAAATAAAGTTCTAACTCATCAGCTGCAGTGAATTAGAAAGGATGACTTCCATAGAAAAGTTTAAGCAAGGATGCTGTAAATGATGCCACAATTAAAGTGAATACAATCAAAAAAGCTTCAAAATTATATGAAAATTTTTTTCAAAGAAAATATTAAAAGAGATTGGGAGTTCCTGTGTCCAAGAGTTGTAAAAAAGAGAGAGGACATAAAATTGGGAGAGGGAAGATATGGAAGGGGAACAGAGTAAAACAGGTAAGTAGAAATGCTTGATTTGAAATGTAACAAAAGTGTAAACAACATTTTTACAAATACATATAACTTGCTCTGAAGTTTAAAATATGCTATTATTTTGTTTCAAAAGAGTTCCATATGTATCAATGAAATAGGCATAATACTATTATTTTAGAAATAGCTTTGTGAAAAGAGTTGTTCAAAAAACTGAGGGTGACTTTTGAAGAATCTCCAATTTTAACACATTTATACCATGATTTTATATATATGTATTTTTTTTTAAGAAATGAACTACATATTTATTTAAATATATGATAGAGACTAGGCAATGGTGGTACATGCCTTTAATTCCAGCACTTGGAAGGCAGAGGCAAGCAGATTTCTGTGAGTTGGAGCCTAATATGGTCTACAGAGAAATTTCCAGGACAGCTCCAAAGCTACACAGAGAAACCATGTCTTGAAAAACCAAAAATAAATAAATAAATAGATAAATAGAAGCTAAAAATAAATACATAAATATATGGTAGAGTCTATTACATTGTCTGTCACTGTAATAATTGGTAATAACTCATAGCTCATAGAATATAATACACAGGAAATTAATCAACTGCTAATATGACATCATGCCTGAATAAACACATTTTTCTCAATTCTTAACATTTATTCTACACCTAAATAAAAATGACAATGTTCTTCAATTTGAGACTACGATTCATTTTCAATTATGTCCTAAGTATTAGGCAACCTGAAATTTACCATTTGGTTCTTCATATCCTTTTATTCATCAAATATAAACTATGAATTCACCAAGCTTTAGTAAATACAAGAACAATGCCTAGCATGGCTCATAGTGAAGGTATTAAAGTATGAGAAAAGCAGCTAACACCAGAGAGTTGATGAGAAAGGACTCCACTTCAGAGACCACTGCAATTAATGCAACACACATTCATGCAAACATATGTGTGTGTGTGTGTGTGTGTGTGTGTGTGTGTGTGTGTGTATGTGTGTGTGCGTGCACGCACACGCGTGCACACGCTTGCACACATACACACACACACACCTTTAATTTTTTTTCTGATATGGTATTTTACTTTAAACTACAGTAACATATTGGTGAAATTATTAAGGCAACTCCACATAGTCAAAAGGGAGGTTTATTTTGTGGGGTAACTCACAAATGAAGGGATAGGTAACAGGGTCTGGAAAAGGTGTAGCACAATCTGGCAGTGTTCTCTGGAGAACACTGCTCTGTCTACCTCCAGCATCCAGAGTCCAGGAACCAAGACAGCTGGCCCATCTGAATCTCAGGTCTTCAGGGTCCTCTCTCGGCCCCGCCTTGTGGGCATGACAGTTACTGAAGTCTCAATGGGGGTTGGAACTTCCAGATCAAAGCTGGAATGGCTTCCCACTACAGTAACAGATAGTACAGAGTCCTTCTCAGAGTGCTTTAGAAATTCCATTCCTTAGTACAAATGATTTAATGTTGACTGATAAATAGATGATGTTTTGAGAAAAATACTTATTTAGATGTTTGCTTCCATGTTTAATAATAAAAGAGTATATATTAATATCTGATCAAAGCAATTTGTTTGACAAATTATTTGCAATTCTAGAATATATTAATTTGTTTATAGGGTCAGAAAATTACCTGGGCAACACCAGGAAATAAGTATTTTAAGTATGTAGGCCTCATGATCTCACATACAACTATCAGACATGCAATATATAGAGTATTGGCCACAAGGCTATAGTCCTTCAACTTGTGAAGGGTTACATTAAGAAAACAATTGTGGATCTTTGATTATAATCTGTATTTAAGACATAGATGGCACTGTCTTAATGAAACAAATATGTGTAATAAATTTTGGTTTATAAATTCAATCTTTTAATATTTCAATAATTTTTTGCCTGTTCTTAAGATTTTAAAAACTATGAAGTCCTTGTAGTTGTGAACTTCCATGAGAACAGGAATTGGTATCAGACAAGCCAGTACGCTTTCATTGTACTTCTCCCTTAGGTATCAATTCAGTGCGCCCACTAAGCCCTTTGAAGGACTCTCTTGATTCCTCTGCTGAAGTACAAGACAGGCTAATTTCCTACATTCTGAAGTGAGATGGTTTCACTAATGAATGTGGTTCCTTTGGGGCTTACTAAAATATGATAGTCATGGCCCTACATCCAAACTATGATTGCTTCCCCACCGCAATCTTAATCTCTACAAAGTGAGAACCAGTCTATGAACTAGCCATATATTTGCCCCCATTATTGAGTGACCTCTATTTTACCACAGTTTAATTACTTCATATAATTTAATTGGTTTTCCCTTTCTAATCCAACACTAGTAAGAAATATTACTCTCTAGGAGTTACTAATATGCTTTTAAAATATTTTCCCGGAAGTGCATTTTATCTGCCTAGGTATATCATTTTGTATATTGTTCTTTAATACTCTAGATTTAGCTTAATTTATTATTTCACATAAAATTTGGACTCATATCTGTTTAGTTAAATGCAATAAAAATTTGAGCGTGGTGTAAACTAACACTTATAACATCAATATATTTTATTTAAGAACTCAGTATGTTTACTTAATTATTCTATATTCTTTACAGAGTTCAAATTAATTGTGGTTTATAGCATTAGAGGAGTTTCATTCTGACTTTTAGTGAAATCAATGAAAAATATATACTATAAAATTAATAATCCATCAACTTAAATAAATGTGATAATTGAATTAATATATATCAGCTAAAGAAATATGAAATATATAAATGAGTAAGGATTTTTTAATGTCACGTCAGGAGAGATGAGAGAACTTTTGTTTTTGTTTCAGTGAGACAATGTCATACGTAGCTCAGGCTGACCTTGAACTCAGCTTGGGTTGGCTTTTAATTTCCTATATTACTAGCTCAGCTTCATGATTTCAGGGATTACAGGTGCTTGAACACCATACCTAGCTCCTTAAATAATAATTTATGACAATTAGAGTAATTTACCTAAGTAATAGGTAGTACCTGCTTTTACACAAAAATTAGAAAATTGCCTATAGTATTATCTTGTATTTGTATATAATTGTTCATATTAACAATTTATAATAGCCCATGAAAGTACCAATATATAATTAGTCACTAAAGAGTGTGTTACCTCAATTACCATGTAATTATCAATTTATTAGTACATCATTAGAAAAAGTATTGCACAATATATCTTTATTTACATTTTAAATTATTTCAAAGGAACCCTTTTGACATTTAATTTAACTGATTTATTATTCAACATGAAGAGTCCAGTTTCCTTCAGTAGAAAAAAAAAAATGACCCACAATGTATCTGTTAGATTTCAAACAACACATAAAATAAAGAAAAAAGGATGTTAGTCATTGCAAGAAGAACGACCCAAAACACTTTTCTCCTTTTTAAAGAAATCCATCCAAGGCAGTGGTTGTTTATCTCTGCCCAACACGACAGCGTTTGCATCTTTCAAGGAATCTCTGTGACTTTATATAGTAGTTGCTTTTAGTGTGGTCAAATAACGGAATAAATCATGCGTTCCCCCTTGTCTGCCACCGAAGATAAAACAGAGTTGGTTTTCAGACTTTGAAAGTTGCCATCAATTGTTAGCCTTGCATGCTTCTTTATATGGTGATAGTGCCTGTGCAGAGTAGCCAACGATGGAACAAATCTCCATTTTCCACAATGTAGCACAGCTTTATAGTTCCCTTTAAACTGGAGACTAACGTTGCCATTAATTTATTCCTTATTTATTGGGATTTATTTCACAAATGTCTAGTTTGCACTAAGCTCAGATGGGAAACAGTAACTGTCTACTACCACAATTTATTTCCATTCACACATGATAGGAAACAAATAATAAAATGCTCCATTGTACAGTGGGACATGACACAAGAGAATAAAACAATGAATACCAACAGATTACTTTTCTAAAAGCCTACAAATACAATGAGGATACTAGTCATTTTTAAACTTTTATGTTATTGTCTCACTATTTTAGCAGTAAATTTACTTTTTAGTTCTCTTGTGTTACTGGCCAGTCCTACAGAAATAATGACAACTCCTCAAAAATGATAAATTCTATATTTATTTATACGGAAATAGAGTGAGTTTTAAATTTGTAAGAGAACTCTGGCTTTATGTTTAATTTGTTGTACTTCATTCAAGCTTTTATATGGTTTCAAGAAACATTCACATTTCTCAGAGTAAAAAACTCATGTGGTTATAAAGACAATTCCTGATTATCTTTACTGAATGAAACTTAATATACCTGCAAATAACAAGAACTTTTACTCTGCATGTCACTTCTCTGCCAAGGCTTAAAACAATTAATTTACAACTGTTTAACTGTACACTTTCTTTTTTCACTCATTAGTTACAGATTCCAAAGTCATAGTTGAAATGGGAGATTGAAAGGACACATTTGTCACTGTGCCTGTGAAGGAATGATAAAAGCAATCTTGTACACCTTAGAGTATAATTTGAACAAACATCTAAACTTCCATGTGGCAAGGTTCTAGAATTGAGAATTTTGATTTGTGCTTCAGCTTTTAAAGAGTTATCTATTTTTCATGTATTTGTGACTTGTTTGCATGTATGTATGTACTGCACATATGTTCAATTACTGTGGTGATGAGAACAGGGAATGTGATCCTCTGGCACTGGAAGTACAGATAGCTGTTAGCTGCCAGGTGGGTACTGGGTACCAACCTGGTTCTTATGTAAGAGCAGCAGGGGCTCATAGTCACCAACTTATCTCTCTGGCCACAGGATACTTCAAATTTTAAATAATGTACATTTATACAACATAGTACATGTCAAAAGAAAGATTTAACGTGAGTTAAGTTCAGCAGTTGGTGGATAGAAGGTCTTGTTTCATCTTAATAGAAGGCAAAACAGACGGAAATTATGGTATATATAAAAATCTTATTGATGAACTGGGCCCTGCAATAACATGGAAAACAGACTAAGACCATGACATTTTTATATGAATTAAGACACATAAATTGCCTCAAAAAAGCAACAAAAAGACAATCAAATTAAAAATAGAAACAACAAACAAAAACCTTCAATCATTGTTTCTATTCAACCCTTTTGTTAAATATACGACCTCGGTGTAGGCATCCTAAGTTAGAGGAGACTTATGACTATAGAACATGAAGTTAAAAAAAGAAACAGGATAAACTTAAAGCTGTCTAAGAGAAAGAAAGTTGGGTATGGCCTTTGTGTGTAGTTTCTGACACAGGGAGTTGAAAATAGATCATGAGAATGCTCTGACTTCTCTGATCTTACTGCCAACATATCAGCAGTCTATTGTTTATAGTTATAAAATAATTCTGGAATTTTCAAAATAGATAACCAATAAACAGGGTACCTATATGTAATGTCTATTCAGCTACCTATACTGATTCAGAAATGGTTGTGTATGGTAAAAGAAATTCATAGACCTAAGATTCATGGGCCATAGAGGAAGATGGATAAAAATATATCATTGAATAAATGACCATTTTTTAAGGGACACTGACAATACTTGCCTAGGAAGACTCTGCTTGCCATTGCTAAGGAGCAACCAAGTCTTTCAATATCTATCATTTTAGTTAATTATTTATTTAGGCTTATATCTTTTCATAAATATATATGACAAATAACTGTGAATGATAGTTGCCTTATTGTGCAATAAACACTGGAACTTACTATTTAATTATCTTTTTGTGCTCCAAGACCCCATTATTAGTTCTCTCTCACTCCTTTAACCTTCTAGTAATCACCATTATATAGTCAGATTTACCTTAGCATTCAAATATGAGAGAATATGTGTTTTTCCCCACTTCTTGATGGTAATTTTATATTTATTTACTCATTGTACATATTGTTTTAGAAATAGTTTGCTTGTTGTTTAACTTGCATTAAACATTATGTTTAAGAACATTAAAATTAACTTAAACGCGATGGAAGGATTTTTCCTTGTTAGATAAAAGTGTGTTAACTTAGTGGGAAGGCTATAGACTATGGCCGAGATGATCATTTCTTCAGGAACTTTGAACATCCCCATATGTGGTAGAATATTTGTATTGAAAGGTGACCACTAAGCTATGGACAACATTTAACAACACCCAGTTCCATTTATAGCATTAGTGGTCATATAAACACTCTCATTTTCATCCATTCTGTATGCACCATATATCATTCAATCTGTTCAATATGAATTAAGGTTGATATGTGCCTCTTAAAAATCTCAGCTGAACACAGGCAACACTCATTCTATACATATAAATCCTTAAGTACAAGGAATCTGGATCCTTAAGTCAGTGTTTCCTGTCACCGGGGAACACTGCTTTGATTTCTGCTCTGAAGGAACTGGGTTGGTGCAAGTCAAAAAGTTCTCAATCAAATGAAAATAAAAAAATCAAGAAAATAGAAAACACATTCCAATTTTCTCAGAAAAATGAACATAAAAGCTATATTTCCAATGGACACATGCCTAGAAACATTGCCACCATGCTAATGGGATTGGTTTATATTTCTGAGTAAATTCAGATGTGACCTAAAAGTCTATATAAAGTAAGAGAGCTTACTAGGACTAAAAAGGAAAAAAAAATCTAAAATAAAGTAAATAGAAATGAAACAATAAATATAGTGATAATGAGAAGATGTAACTAAAAGTTATGGTAAGATGACTAAACATGATCAGAGCAAGGGTAACAGCTATAGACATGTTGAAGTGGATAAGGGGAAGTCCTTTAAAACAAAACAAAATAAACCCCCTCCTCCCAAAAAAAACCCACACACACCAACCAAGGACTGCTGGATAAACAGTCTTCTCTAGGAAGAACACACATTTTGGTTATCCAACACTTAATGTCCAGCTCTGAAAACATACACACAAATGACATTATACACTTAACACAGACTGAGAGGGTTGTATTAAGGAATAGGCAATATATAGATGCATGTATCAATAATTAATGAAGAAAGAGGCCATGAATTTGAATGAGTGCGAAGAGACATGTACGGAGGGTTTGGAGTAAGGAAAAGTGGAAATGACACGGTTTTGTAATAATCTCAAAAATGAAAGAAATAGTTAACAATATCTCAATAGGTGAGATAAATTCTTAAGTATATTCAAATGCAGAAAATCATGACTTGAGGTCAGTGGTGAATCTGAAATATTCAAAATGGTGTTTAAAAGATAAATCCAATAGACAGACTGTCTCTCATGAACATCTAAGAACATTTCTGGAACTATAGGAACTCCTCTCTCACTTTCCTACTCTCTGATGAGCAGAAGAAAGAAAATATATATTTTGTCACATTGCCATGAAACTTAAAACCAAAATTATGGTTTATAATAATAGATAATTCACTGAGCATAATGACAATAAGAGGGTCCTTAATCAGCCATGGGCAACAAGATATTCAGAGACAAGGAAATTCTATCTTCAAAGTACTTAAAAAATAATGGACACATAATATTCTGTGCCAAAATAAACCTTGCAAAGGGAAGCCATCATAAAAAATTGTGTGTATATATGGTCATTAAGTTGTGTGTGCTGTAAATTGAATTCAAGACTTCATACATGCTAGTAACTGAACTGCATCTTTTATAATAAAAATAAAATATTTTTATATGTATTGTTTGCCTGTATGTGTGTATGTACACCAGTGCTATCCAGTCCCATAAGAATCCACAAGAGGGCATCAAATTCTTGAAAACTATAGTTACAGACAGTTGTGAACCACCATTTGTGGACTGAGAACTGAATATAGGACCTCTGGAAAAGCAGCAAGTGCTCTTAATCACTGAGCCAATTCTTTTTTCTAACTCCTTAAAGAAAAATTTAAATTCTCATTAAATAGGGAATGTAACAGCTCCTGTACTTTTCCAAAAGAAGTGCTATAGGAAATACCTGATGAAAAGAATATTTACTCCCAGAAGAAAGGAGAAAATCATAGAAAAGCAAAAAGATTACTTGGCTATCTGCTATGTCTAACTTTTGACCCAATAAACTTTTAGCATTGTTAGCATAAGTATTAGATTAAACTTCAGACAATATTCCAAATGGAAGAGGTAATTTGAATTTGCTCTTTTAAAGAGAGCAGAGACATGGAATAAACTTATACTCTTCTGAAAACACATGTATTAAAACATTAAACATTTATTCTGTAGAAATATAATATGTAACTTTGAAGCCAGTGTTCTAAAATCCAAATTAAAATTGATGTTAAACACGATTTAAACAACTTCCTATATGTTTTAAATTTAAGCCAACTTATCATTTAACTTATTTTAAAGACTGTGGCAATGAACTAACTATAATTACTCAATTTTATTCTGTCTTGCTCAGAAATAATTCATTCTATTTTTAGACTCATGCTTCTTGATTTCATATTCTTCTCAAGCCAGATGAAAGCCTTGGATGTCTTCAAGGAAAAATGGCTTTGTTTGGAATCAAAATGTTATATTGCCAGAGTTTATATTTAGTGTGTGAGAACCTTTCAAAGTAGAAAATACTGTCTGGGCCAATAAGCCTGCCCTTTTTCTGTCAGATACCAACTTCACCTTCTAGCTTTTCATCATATCCTCAAACTCCCTTGTTTAATGCCAGAAAATCCTTGTGCCTAGAATTTCTTTATGCTCTCTGCTTTCACAGCCATCTATGATAACATGATTGGACAGAAGATCATAAGCTCAAAGCATAAATGTTTCTGAACTGCAGAAGAGGCTGTGCCACGGGGCCTTAATAACATCTCTCTTCAGGAGTCTAGATCAATAGCTTTGTCACTAAGGGCCTCGCTTATCCCATTCACCTCTGTGAACAATTATGCAATGGTTTGAGAATGGCCACCCTTCTTCCCTCCTGAATGTCAAAGAAGCCTCAGAGGAAACATTAATAAGAGCATCTTTCTAGGGGGAAAGGAATACTGCACATTAACAACACACATTTCAGTTGCATACACACAATGAGATTTTATTCAGCTCTAAGAAAATTTATGAAAATCTCAGGAATCAGGTAGTCTGTGGAAGTGTGATATTAAGAGGGGTGGCTCAAACTCAGAAAGACAAAAAGCACAATTCATTCTCATATGTGAACCTTTGCTTGTAATGTGTACCTGTATGTGCCTTAGTGAGTATAAAGTTGAGTGGAGCCTGAAATAGTAGAGCAGAGAGCAAGAGGGTTAAAAAGGGGTACTATGAAAGAAAGGGAGGGCAAAAGAACATATGTCATATAGAAATGGAAAGAAGGCTGAGTAGAGGCTACAAAGGGGTGCAGGACAGTGTAAGGGGGTGCAGGACAGTGTAAGGAGGTACAGGACAGTGAAGCGGGGTGCAGGACTAAAGCAGGGTGCAGGACAGTGTAAGGAGGTACAGGACTGTGTAAGGGGGTGCAGGACAGTGTAAGGAGTGCAGGACAGTGTAGGGAGGATAGGGGAGTATAGGAAGATGAAGAGATGAGTAGGGAAGTAGATTACCTAAAACACACTCTTTTTGTTTGTTTCTTTGTTTTGAGACAGGGTTTCTCTGTGTAGCTTTGCGCCTTTCCTGGAACTCACTCTGTATGTAACCCAGGCTGGCCTTGAACTCACAGAGATCCACATGCCTCTGCCTCCTGAGTGCTGGGATTAAAGGCGAGTGCCACCATCTCCCAGGCTAAAACACAATTTCTTAGGCAATGCATACAGATATCTAATACTGTGCATGTTAACTGGAAAAAGGTACAAAATATAACAAGTTTAGTCTCATTTCAGAAATTTAATTTCCACTGTCAAATGAAATTGGTTGAATTATATCATGTGATACCTCCAGGCGTCACTTCTTGCAGCAGGTGTACAATCCGACACTAACATCACTATGTTAATAAGGTTTATCCTAAATTAATGTTCATGAGGAGCTTATTGGGGATTCATGTCACTGCAGAACATACAAAAGAACAAAACTTGCATTCAAATTTGCATGCTAATTGGTTTCAGTTATTTCTTACAAAGTTATAATGTCTTAGATAGATGAAATAAAAAGCAATTTGATGTAAATTAGCATGTTAAAAGCCAACAATATTTTATTCAGACCCTTAAAAATAATGTCATCGAGTAGAATAAATTAAAACAATTAAAATTATGTCAGCAACGGTATGCTAGCCTGACAGTTTCATTTAGGAAAATGCTTAATGGTTATGGAAAATAAGTTGGTATTTAGAGGAAAAAGCTGATTTGTTATGAGTAGAGTAATTTAAAGTATTTATATTTGGTTTTAAAATTTAGAATTTACACTTAATATTTCTATTTATTTGATTTATACAGCAGGAATCAGAATGTATTTCTCATTTTTGTTCTTAGAATTTGGACATAGGTCTATGTTAACAATATTATGGAAAAGGAATGGGAAATTCACAACTCAATAATCGATCTTTTAGAATACAATCTCATATTAAACTATTCAGGTTCAAGTAAATATATATCAGTCAGTGGATTTTGAAGGTTTGGATTTGACAGGTGATGCTATGATGGATGTTAAGGAACAAAAAGAGCCATTTAAAGTCAACTCCTTCCCAGGCACCATTTAGGACCTACAAATACATATGTCAAGTTTCTCTAGTATAAGTTGGATTATCCAAAGCCTGTGACATCCTTTCTGATGTATATATCAGGTGCCTCACATATCAAGGGGTCCCTTTGAGGCACACAAATACTAGCATAGGGAGATCCTTTTGATATTAGTATTGTGGTTGACAGTCATCAACCTCTTTCACAAATAGCTTGGTCAGTGTATGATAATACTCTTAAGATGAAGACAATAGGGGCTTCCTTTGTCAAAACAAGGACTGAGACCCCAGAGATAACAGAGAATAATGTATTTTCCAACCAAAGAAAGGGTCTAAAGCCAGAAGACAAAAAGTATTATGATATACTTGAAAACAGCAAAAAAAGAAAGAAAGAATGAATAACTGTTTTCTTGATGACATAGAAACTTACAAACCCAGAGTCTCAGAAGACTCAAAAAACTCAGTCGCTTGCTCCATCACCACTAAGCTCTTCTGCTTTCTGCGTGTACTAGCTAGTTTTATGTCAATTAACATAAGCTAGAGTCATCAGCTAGGAGGAAGGCTCAACTGAGAAAATGCCTCCATAAGATCTGGCTGGAAGACAGTTTTTTAATTAATGATTGATGGGGGAGGGCCCAACCCACTATGGGTGGTGCCAGTCATCGACTGATGGTCCTGGGTTCTATAAGAAAGCAGGCTGAGCAAGCCATGGGGAGCAAGCCAGTAAGCAGCACCCCTCCATGGCCTCTGCATCAGCTCCTCCCTCCAAGTTTCTGCCCTGTATGAGTTCCTGCCCTGACTGCTTTTGATGATGAACTGTCACATGGAATTGAATGAAATAAACCCTTTCCGCCCCAAGTTGCTTTTGGTCATGGTGTTTCATCCCAACAACAGGGACCCTAACTAAGGCACTGCATTAGCACTCAAAAAGCAAAGCTTTTCCTTTCTTTCACTTTCTATTTCCTACCTTTGGATGGACTACCACAAAACCTTTGGACAGACTACAAAACCTCCTTGCCCTAATAGTCTCTGGAACTATGCTCCCTTACAGTACCCACAGCCAATGAAACTGCTTATAGGCTTCTGTTATCATGCCTGCCTGTTTCCTTGACTTTTAACACAAAAATAATAATTTTTATTTTGCCTTCTGCTTCCGTCTTCCTGGCAGTTACTAGGAGTTCAGCTTTGCATGGACTGTTGTTTAGTCTCTCAAATTCCAAAATCTCATCAAATTCTTAAATTTATCAACAAGGACCAAAAATGTGCAAATGAAACCTTGCATCCTTTTGTGACAGACACATATGGAATGATTACTCTAAGTTACCTTATTTTGTGTTTGCTGTTTGCTAGACCCCAATTCTCAAGTTTATTCAAGCAAAGCTTAAAAATAGTCAACTGTCTCTCAAAGGCCAAACAGAGAAAGAGCTGGACTTCAGTTCTTTATATAGTGTTGGCAGCTCTTCTGCAATCCCAGGCAAAACGTTCCCAATAAAAGTATGTTCCCAAGAAAAAGTATGTTTCCAATGCTTTCATATTATCATTAGTAAAATGAAGGATGCCAGTATTTTCCAGATACTTACAGATCTAAAGCATTGATAGATAATGAGAAACATTTAACAATATGGATGGGCTTTACTCTTCCTGCATTACTTTCTCACTGCCTTGTGATCACGCTCAGAAATCCATTTCTTGTATTTTATTGCACAGGTGATTTTTTTAATACCGTTCTTTCATCTGACAGCCTTGATGAAACAGATATATTCATAATTATTACAAACTATAGCACAAAAGAAAGGAAGGGAATTAATTTTGTGAAAACCAAAACATAAACAATTATGTTTGATCAGGAATGATTAAAGTAATTCAAGTATAGAAAAAGTAACCAATAAAGGAGCCAAGCCCTTAGATTAAAACATGGAAAACATTAAGAGACATGTGGAACACACACATTGTTCAAAGCCAGTGAACCAGAAGAGCAGGTAAAATTTGTCAAGGTTAAAAAGCAAAAGAAGGCCAAATTGTGAGGTTCTTTGAATGCTGTCGTGAATAGTCACTTTCAACAGACCTACAAAAACATTTAGAGAATATAAGGGACTCCCCTGACGTCAAGTCAAAAACTGCAATGACATTTGCTTTGTGTCCTGGTTTGTTCTTCTATTGCTTTGACAAAACATTCTTATAAAAGCCAACTTAAAGGAGGGAAGCAATTATTTGGCTTATTTTCCCACATCACAATGCATCACTGAGAGACATCATGGTGGAAACTCAAGCAGAACCTATGGAGGAACACTGATTACAGGCTTGCTCAGCATCTATTGTCTTCATCTTAAGAGTATTATCAGACATCGACCAAGCTATTTGTGAAAGAGGTTGCTGACTATAAACCACTATATTAGTATCAAAGGATCTCACCATGCTAGTATTTTGTGTGCCTCAAAAGGACCTCTTGATCTGTAAGGCATATATATACATGGTATATACATGAGAAAGGATGCCACAGTTCATGACCGCTTGCCTAGGGATGGTGCTACCCACAATGTGGTGGACCCCCAATAACAATTAAAAATAATTACAATATCCTATAACAGTTGACTTGGGTTGAGTGCTGAGGCAATCCTTCAATTGAGGGCCCTCATCCAAAGTTAATCTAGGTTGGGTCGAGTTGACAATAAACAATAACCAGGGCACTTGGGGATTCAATAGATTATGGTCCCAGAATAGGATAGCAAAGACAGGGAGCGGAGTTTTGGAAAGTGCCAAGGAAACTGCTGTTGGGCCTAAGAAAAGGTCAATCCATGATACAAACTGAAGAACAATTGATGAGGATGGTCTTTGATAATTTGGTGGCGAGAAAAAACATTTCTTAGTATTGATCAAATGAGGAAAGTTTGAAAGGGCTGTTCAAAATAAACTCACTAGTTCTATAGGAGAATGACTCAATGTGAAGCACTTTGAGAACAGTGGCTGAAGCCAATAGCTGCTGAGAGCCAGACACAGGCCTGGGCTTTACGAAGAGAATAAACTCAGCCTCTAATTTATGGCATGCTGACATATAGATGAGTTCATCATTACGACAGAATTCCATTCTTTTTGATTCCATCTTTTAGAATTTTAAAAACTTTTCAGTATTCTAATTCCTGTGTTTTGTTGGTTAAAAACAAAAATTGAAAACACATATCTTTCAAATTGGGGGAGCTTCAAAGAGAGCACTTTTGCTCTCATCTGAAATAGGCTTAGATGAAGCTGTGTTGGGCTTCAGCATGATGCCATAAAATGGGAGCACGGGTTTGTGGAAGGAAGGATATTAATCAGAGGGAAACAGAATGGAATGAGATTCAGAATCACAGCAGTAGCCCTCTGTCAACACAGTATCAGCCATTTACTCCCTCACAGGTCCCCTCCTCCACACTTTTAAACCCATAACACATGAAAAAACCCTAAACCTTTTATTTTCTTCCTTGTTTTGTTTGCCGTTCCTTTCTGGTCCTACTATGTTGTAGGAAAGCTTAAGGTAACTTCTGAAATTTTTTCCCCCATTTTTATTTTTTTTTTATAATTTAATTTAATTTTACATATCAGCCATAGATTCCCTTGTCCTCCCCCATCCCTCCCCCACCCCACCTTCCCTCCAGCCCACACCTCATTCCCATCTCCTCCAGGGCAAGGACTCCTCTGGGGATTCAGTTCAACCTGGTAGATTCAGTTCAGGCAGGTCCAGTCCCCTCCTCCCAGGCTGAGCAAAGTGTCCCTGCATAAGCTCCAGGTTCCAAACAGCTAGCTCATGCACTAAGGACAGGTCCAGGTTCCACTGCCTGGGGTCTCCCAAACAGTTCAAGCTAATCAACTGTCTCACTTTTCCACAGGGCCTGATCGAGTTGGGGGCTCCTCAGCTATTGGTTCATAGTTCATGTGTTTCCATTCGTTTGGCTATTTGTCCCTGTGCTTTTTTCAATCTTGGTCTCAACAATTCTCGTTCATACAATCCTCCTCTTTCTCGCCAACTGAACTCCCGGAGCTACACCTGCCACTTTGGAAATCAATTTGGTGCTTTCTTAGAAAACTGGGAATCAATCTTCCCCAAGACCCAGCTATACCACTCTTGGGCATATACCCAAAAAATGCTCAATCATACCACAAGGGCACTTGCTCAGCTATGTTCATATCAGCATTGTTTGTAATAGCTAGAACCTGGAAACAGCCTAGATGCCCTTTAACTGAAGAATGGATAAATAAAATGTGGTGCATATACACAATGGAATACTACTCAGCAGAGAAAAACAATGACATCATGAGGCTTGCAGGCAAATGGTGGATCTAGAAAAAAAAATCATCCTGAGTGAGGTAACCCAGACTCAGAAAGACAAACGTTATGTATTCACTCATAGGAGGATACTAGATGTAAAACAAAGATGACTAGACTGCTACTCACAACTCCAGGGAAGCTACCTAGAAAACAGGACCCCAAGAAAGACACAGGGATTGCCCAATGACAGAGAAATGGATAAGATCTACATGAACAATCTGGACATGTGTGGGGGTAATGAAGGGTAAGGTTCGAGGAAAAGAGAGCTTAGGGGAGCAGGAGATCCCAGGTGAATCAAAAACAGAGAGGAAGAACAAGGAATAAGAGATCATTATAAACGAAGACCATGTGGGAATAGGAAGAAGCAAAGTGCTAGAGAGGTCCCCAGAAATCCACAAAGATACCTCCACAATAGACTACTGGCAATAGTGGAGAGAAAGCCCGAACTGACCTACTCTGGTTATAGGATGGCCAAACACCCTAACTGTTGTGCTGGAAATCTCATCCAATAATTTCTGAAATCTTAAGAGGCCACCTAGAGAATAACTCTGGGAAGGAAGAGATGATCTTACATATTCCAACTCTGGTCAAGCAACCAGAAGTTCACATTAAGAAGCTCTGCTTCTTCTGTCTTAGGCTTATCTACTACAGAGATATACTAAGTCAATGATGTGGACAGCCAAATGTTTTGTGTTGCTTTGTCTCGAAGAAATATATAGCATACATAGCTCTTTGTCATCAACTAGAGTGACTAAAAGAATACATATTCAAAAATAACAAGTATCAATGTTTTCTAATGATTATTTTCTCAGAATAGACTAAACCAACAAAGTCAAATGTCGATAATGCTTTTCTTTTCCCCTCCCTAGATGTGTAGTCAAATTATAGTTTGAAGTGTGCATTTTATTCATATAAGTATATTAAGTTCATGAGTAAGTTTATTCATATACATTTGAATACTTTGACATTTATTATGAAAAATTCAGAGTTTTGGCTATGATATAAAGTTCTGGCAGAGAATGGAATCAATAATATGTATTATTGCAGGAAAGAGAAGAATAACTTGAAAGTATTCAAGCAAATGAATAGCTTAAAATGGAAAGCATAAATTTTTAAATTTCTTCACATCTACTGTGTTTCCCACTTATTTGAAAATAAGTTTATTACTTATAGTGAGAAGCATATATATTTAGAAGTTTCATGAGTACGTTATATTGATTTGACTACTATTTTATGTCAATGGATTTTTAGTTAGTGATCTAGGGTTATAAAATCTAAGATTAACTCTTCTCGTTCTGCTATACATTATTAGAAATGAAGAGTGTCTGTACAGTACACAGTCCCTTTTGCTTCCATGACCAGTTGAAGGATTGTAAAGCTAACAACACTAAACACAGATATGACACCACCCAATAAACTAATGCTATTTATCATTTATTTAAAACTATCTCTGCCCAGCAATGAGTGAAGGTTTATGCCATATGTAAAAGTGAATTTTCACATAGAAAGCATCTTAAATAAAAAATACATATGGATGCTAGGTTTATAATATTTATCCTGAACTCTTTTGCTTTCCCCAAATTCTCAAATAGTTAATTAATGATTTTGTATGGCATACTCTAAGGCAAAATAAATTCATAATCCCTCCCTTCTAGAATCACTCATAATTTATACTTACTCCATTATAAAATCTTGATATAGGTGAACAAAAACATTAGGTTAACACTTTGTATTAATTTGAATGAAATATCTTAGTGATTAAATCATAAAGGCTGTTTCATGCTTTATGCAAAAGATAGAAAACTTCTCATGCCTCTATTAATGTTTTCCACCAGCAAATATGGCCATCACTTAATGGTTTAGTGAAATTTGTGGTAACCAAGAACCCATGTGTCCTACTGATTAAATCTGTGAACACTCACTTTTATTACTATTTATACACATATATGTGCTTACATATGCATATATAAGAAAAAATTTTCTTTACGTTCTATATTTCATTTTTTTAAACAAATGTGAATTTAACACCAGTGTATAAGTGAATTAAATATAATATGGTGCTAGAGAAAAAAATTCCTATGAATAACTTACCACTGAGAACAGAACATCTGTAGTATACCACTGTGTACAAAGAGATCACTGTATTTATATATTGAATTATATAAATTTTCAATTTATATGTAGTTAAATAAATGTTCTTTATGAAGGTTAAGTAAAATTTTTAAATGTATATATTTATTTAATTAATAAGTCTCCATAAGATGACTCATGTGAGAGAAAAATAATCTCTAAATTATAGTTATTTCACTCTCATAGTAAGAATATGAAAGCTATAATTTTAAATTTAAATGCATTTTACAATGCTATTATTTCTTCACAATTATTTTGAAAAATCCTTACTAAAATTAAAAATCTAATGTAGGTGAAAATCTTACTTAGTACTAGCAAAGGTCAGTAGTGCACTGAGTTTGGCATTGGTTTTCTACATAAAAATGATGTAAATCCCAGAATTCATAGGATTTAAATGAAAGGAGAATAGGCTATATCATTTCTATATGAAAGAAAAAAAACAATATATCAGATGTTTTCTTATACTTAAGAGAAGTCAATTTCTTTGTGGGAGTCCACAGAGGCTTCCCAGTGAAAACTTATTCAGGGTCAGAGAACCTTTACCCAGCAGGGCTGCATAAGGAGATGATTTGGCCATGGGCATATTTACCAGGTGCTTGGAAGGGTCTACCCTTGGCTGGACAGTGTGTTTGGGTCTTGCAAGAGGGATGTCTTTTGCCTCTCCCCTTGGCACATTACAAAAAGTCCTTTTCAATAAAGGACACGACTGTTAGATATCGACCCAGGCCTTCCTGAAGCTATAATGTGTTTCTGTCTTTCTTCTCATTTTCTGGGTCTTTCTTTCTGATATTTCCTCATTCCTCTCTCTTCTACTTAAGACCTCTTCAAAAGGTGAGAGCAGCCCCCACATTTCTTCAATAAGAAATGATCAGGAAGCACATTGAAAAACTTTTAAAACACAATTTAAGATACAGGATAAATTATTTGTATTTTTGCATCTTACCATGGCAAGAACCCTCAATTTCTTCATATCCTGTACTGCAGATACACCTTCCAAGAGGAACAAGCCAATCTCCGTCAGCTCCACAGTAGAGTTTAGGAGTATCTCGCTCTTCAGCACTCTTCACACATGAACCCCGCACTTCAACCAAAGAGGAAGAATCAACCCTTGGGATGGTATCAGGAAACATAGCCAAGTTCCGTACAGTGAAGGGACATTTTTTGTAGAAAACACGGACTGAGACCAGGGCTATGCAAGCTCCAATGTCTTGAAAAGCCAAATAAAATCCTTTCCTTTCTATAGGTCCCACCTCACGAATTTCAGTGTTGAGTTTAAGGATTCGATCACCCAAATCCATCTGAGTAAAACTCTCATCAGCGGCAATTGTGTCGATCTTTACATATTGGCTTGGCTTGAATTTTGTCCCATGGGATTCATCGATTCTATATAATACAGATTAAATGTTTCTTTACAAGTTCCCAAGACCCACGGGATGCTGTTACAATCCCTCAGTGTGAACTTCATTTCCACATAAATTTTCTGTGCAGCATCACGAGAGATCCAATTAGTCCGCAGCCAGTTGTTCTGGTTTGGTTCCATGACGTTGCATACCTGGTACGTATGTATGGGCCTGTTGTGCTCATCCATTTCAGTAATGGCATCCCACTGCACAAAGGAAAAGAAAAACAGTGACATGATTATAAAACCACTGCCATTAACAGAAATGTTCACGTTCAAGAATGTTCTAACAAAAGAAACTGAGTTAAAATTATGCAGTGAAACTGTCCAAAGAAACAAAGCAGAGTTTTAACCATGACCCTTTGATCGACAGTATGGAACCTACTCTTCTGGAAGCTTTCTCCGATAATCACATGACCAAAGCAGCTTTAAGACTGCCAGTTTCCTCAACTGTAGAATAGAGTTGGTAACATTTCCTGTTTTGTAGGGTTGTTAGAAGGCATATGCGTTTTAAATATATGTCGAAGTAGTTACAATAGTTCTGGAGAGAGAGCTGGAGTGAGGGCCCAGCAAGCACGAACACACACTGCTCTCGGAGAGGATCCAGGATTTGTTCCCATCACCCACATCAGGCACCTCACAACCACCCGTCATTATATTTCGGTGACCTGACATCCCTTCTCTGGCTTCTGTGAGGATCTGAACTCTAGTGCTCAGAGAGAACAGACACATCTCATGCTCACAGAGAAACAGACACATAAACAGAATAAAAAGATAAATAAAAATATTTGTTGACTTACTAAAAGGATTTAAAGTAGCATACATTATTGGATCAAAATCACAAGAACCATGAAAAGTGTTCAGTGGATTTTCCCAATCTACCCTTATATATAATTTGTCACAAAGCAATGTATATTAAACAGTATGAAATTAAATGCCTCTATGGTCATTCTGATATAGATGTGGATATCCTCTGTGCTGGCTTGTTTTCTGTCAGCTTTCCACAACCTATAGTTATTGGGGAGGAGGGAAACATAATATGGAAAATGTCTCCATTTAAGACTGCAGAGCACTTTCTTAGTTAGTGATTGATATGGGAGGGTCCATTCCATATTGGGTGGTACCACACTAGGTTGGTGGTGCTAGTTTCTATAAGAAAGCAGGCTGAGCAAATGGAGGATGGGATGGTTTGACTCTATAATTAACAGTTATTAGCAAAAAGACCATCAGTCAACAGCCAAATAGGCTATCATGCCAGCATGAACATTTTGAATAATCCATAGATGCCCTGAGGGATGCGGGGGAAAAAAAAACCCCAAAACCCACAGCTCATTTCTTTGGCTTCAAGAGGACTAGTCAGTCTGTACTGGACTTAGTGCTATCTGTTAGGGTTACTATTGCTGTGGTGAAACACCATGACCAAAAGCTACTTAGGAAAAGATTTATTCACTCAGGTCCATATAAGAGTTCATCACTGAGGGCAGGGACTCAAGCAGGATAGTAACTTGAATGCAGGAGCTGATATAGGTGCAATGGAGGAATGCTGCTTACTGGTTTGCTCAGTCTGCTTTCTTACAGAACCTAAAACCATAAGCCTACTCATAAAACCACACACAATGCGCTGGGCCCTTTCCCATCAATCACCAAGAAAATGCCCTATAGGCTTATGGACAGCTGGATCCTATGGAAGCAATTTGTTAATTGAGGTTTCGTTCTCTCAGATAATTTTAGCTTGTGTCAATTCGATATAAAAATATTCAACATATTTGACCCTTTGTCAGCTTGACACACAAGCACATCACTGCTAAGCAACAACCTTCTGTTTCTTGTTCATCTCCAAGACTACACATTAATATTGATATCATAATATAAAATATTCTGAAACTTAAAAGATCTATTCTTACAAATTTAAAAAAAAACTTTAAAAATTTAATCTCTTTTAAATTCAAGTATCTTTTAAAATCCAAACTCTCTCAACTGTAAGCTCTCAACTGTAAGGTCCTATAAAATTAAATGCTTTCTTACTTCAAGAGGGAAGAACCAGGGCATAGTCACAATCTGAACAAAACAAAACTGTGTGAATTAAGATCCAACTTGTTAACTCAAGATCCAACATCTGGGATCCACTCATGATTTTCTAGGCTTCTTGAAAGGGCTTCTGTCACTTCTCTGGATCCTCCCTATGCAGCACACAGAGCTTGGTTCCACTCCACCATTGTTGCTGTTCTTGGTGGTCAACTTATGGTATTGGCATTACCACAATTCAGGGCCACACTGTTGCACCTTGGCTGCACCTTCACCAGTAGCCTTTCTAGTGCTCTCTTCAGGGACTCCAGCCTTGCCACACAGTCTCAAGCCTCATCTGCTCTCCATGACCCCTTCATACATTCAAAACCAGTACCATCTGGGTGACTATTCCACTACCAAGTTCAGCTGCCAACAACAAGTACAACCTTGGCCACTTATATAGCACAGCTTCTGTGTGTTGAGCCTGAGGAAACACTTCTCAGAAGATTTCACCTCAATGATATTGGTCTTTTCTTATCATTGCTAATTTCTTAGCTCCAGCTGCAAAGCAAAGGTTTTCCCTCAGTGGTTCTGGTCTCTTGTTAATCACAGCTGACTTTTTAGATCCAGCTAACCAGAACTATAGTTTAACTTCAAATATGTAAAGGCCCTGATAGAATTTTTGAGTGATTCTCAACCTTTCTCCTGGAACTTCCCAAGCCATGCCTCCATCCTCTCCATTTCTCTTTACATTTTTATCTTTCAACCTCCCACAAAACAGCTCACCAATATTTGAACACTCAATGGCTTTTCTAGCCCACAATTCCAAACATCGAACAAAAACAACATGGTCACTTCTGCAACAATATCCCCAAATCCTAGTACCAATATCTATCTTAGTTGAGGTTATTCTTGCCTTGATGAGAAACCATGACCAAAAGCAACTTGAGGAAAGAGTTAATTTCACTCACAATTCTATATAACAGTTCATCATCAAACGCAGTGAGGGCAGCACCTCAAGCAGAGCAGGAACCTTAAGGTAGGAGCTGATGTAGAGGCCATGGAGGCGTGCTGTTTACTGTCCAGCATTTACTGGATTATTTAGCCTGCTTTCATATAGAACCCAACTCCACAAGCCTAAGGATGAAACCACCCACAATGGGCTGGGCCCTCCCCACAGTTCCTCAGAGTTTTCTTGAGTGCAAGCAGCAGGAAATATTAGATAGAAGGATTTAGATTGTGGAGATAAACAGATAGAAAATAAAAGGTATCCTTGAAAGAGCCTGGAACTTATTCCAATGTGCCCTGTCTCTGCCCCAGGGTATATATAGAGACTCCAAGGGGTGGAGCAAAAAACCTGGCCCAGCCCCAGCACAGCCAAGTGCAGACCATCTCAGACACCTGCACTCAGGCCCATAGTCCTAATCATCCTCTCTATGTGGACCTGCTGGGTAAAGACATGAGGAACCTGAAAACGGGCTCCCACACTCCCCATCAATCAATAATTAAGAAAATGCCCTACAGGCTTGCCTACAACCCCATATTATGAAAGCATTTTTAAGTGGGGTTCCCTCCTCTCAGATGACTTAAGTTTGCATCAAATTGGCATAGCATTATTCATCACACAATCAAAAACCTTAACTAACTCTGAATCTCCCTTCAACATTTTTTTTCTTAGTCTGGATGCACTTCCCTGATGGCCTAGGAGAGGGACTGGTATGAAATAGCCAAGGCTGTGATTTGTTCAAACGTAAATTTCCACTTGCCTGAGAGGTATGCTATGATTGGTTCAATACCTTTCTCTGCCTATACAAACAAGGCGTTAGGCAACCTGAGTGAACAGGCCAGGAGACAATCTCCTGTACTTCCTGCTGTGATGGTGTTACATTAGATACAATAAAAGGCTTATCCCAGGTGGTCTTTCCTTGCCTTCATCTAGTATCATGGAGCTGAGCAGAAAGAAATAAGCCATCAGAGACAGTGAGGAATGAGATGGTGGCAGAGGTAGTGGGACTGAGCAGTCAGGAGGCCAGGCCAACCTCTAAAAGAAACAAACATGTGGCTGCTAGAGAAGAAGCGGCTGAAGAGTCAGAGCGCCACCAAGACTGGAAGACAAAAGGTCCAGAAGTTATGAGATGGCAAAAGTGGTTGGAATGGTAAAGCTGCTCTAAGGACACAGAGGAAAGAAAGTAGAGCCTTTGGTCACTGGCAGATTTCTCCAGAGCTGTAGAACGTGTAGGGTAAAGGTCGCAGACACTTCAGACTGAGACTTTTAACACTAACTGGTTCAATCTGGATTCCTAGGCCTATATCAGTGTGAGAACACTAATGGTTGTTAAGGATTAAGGAACAACTGTCCATAGCTGTAATGCCAACCACTGAGGGATTCCAATGTTTTAGACATACACAAGAGCTATGATGCTGCTAGTGTCATCTCTCTGTTGTTCCTGTTTGTTGCTGTGCCACATCTAGAGATACAGCAGCTGCCAAATACAAGCACTCAAGCACTCGTCTATTCAGGCTTTCTATCTGGGTAAAGTAGACAGAATGAACTGGTAAAATTTTGATAGAAAATAAACATAGACAAGGCCTTAGATTAATAAAAGAAATATTTCAGTCATTCTTGCAGATATGAGAATACTATAGTTAAGGAGTGATGTTGCAGCATTGGGATACAATAACACATGACTATCAAGTGAGTAAATGCCATGGTAGGAATACAGTAACAGAATACGTCACAGATATGAAGAGGAAGAAATTTATAATTTTTCTTAAGTCTCCTAAAGTCAACTTCACTAAGAAACTGGCAACTTGTGTAATATCTTAGGGAAGAGATAGATCAGAGAACAAACAGTAAGTCCAATTACAAGACAGTATGTGCATAGATATAGTTTAAGAAGCAAACTGGTAAGAGCTGCCTAGAGAGCTGATCTAAAAGTCTTTCCAAGCATCTTAAACTTTGCCTTTTGTTCTGAGTTAGGCCATTAGATTTCCTTCCCTATTTTGTGTTAAACAAAGGTATTTTTATTTTAGTTGATTCCATTGGAAGACCTTGCTAACCCTTCTTAATAAAGCAATACACCAAGACATTTGAATACTTTGAAATTAGTGGGTATTGGCATGTGTGTCCCTCAACTTTTATATTCTATTTTGCACATAAAGACTGTATTTGTATTTTATTTGTACAGTTGTAATAAAATTGTTAGTGAATAAGTAATATTCAAGAATCTTCAGTCTTTGAGGGAAGAGATGCTAGTCTTCAGTCTATCATTTTGATTAGATAATACTGGCAATACAAATTGTTTCCTGTGTAAAATAAGCATTCCATTTCTTGGTATCCCAATCCAGTGATTTAGAGTAAGATTATTTAATGCATTCTGCTCACAGTATTTTTTCACTTTAATTGGCTGTGGAGAGTCACTTAATTTAAGTGGGTTGAACTGAAAGTTAGTATAGTTTCCAACAAAGGGATACTTGCTTCAGTATCTAGGACTATTATGACATGAAGTGTTTTTAACTATCTATTATAAATGTACACAAATCCTGGGATAATTTATCAGGCAAGGTCAAATCTATATCTATAAATGTCAAGTAGCTTGCTTGTGATTCAGAGGATGTTTTCCATGGAAATCAGTTTCTTTCAACTGTTTATATAATTTGACAGAATTCAACCTTTGTTTGTCTGGCTGCACTTGCCATTAAATGGAGTGTGATACTGAGTCACCCATCTAATTCTTGTCATTTCACCAATAGTGTGAGTCTCAAGTAACATGCATATTTAAAATGAAAAGCAGGGCTGGAGAGATGGCTCAGAGGTTAAGAGGACTGGCTGCTCTTCCAGAAGTCCTGAGTTCAATTCCCAGCAACCACATAGTGGCTCACAACCATCTACAATGAGATCTGGTTCCCTCTTCTGGCCTGCAGGCAGAACACTGTATACATTATAAATAAATAAATCTTAAAAAAAATTAAATTAAATTAAAAGCAATATGATATTCTAATAAATCTACAGATTTATCAATAACATCGAGCCAGATAATGTAATAATAAAATCCAAAAATTGTCACATCAAGTAACAGTAACATTTATCATGCTCCAAGTAACAAAAATCAAGTCTCAAGTAACATTTATATATTTTTTATTTTTTGTATTGTAATAGTTTATTAATGAGTGTTATTTTTTAATTATTTTTTTTTCATTTTACATACCAACCACAGTTCCTCTTCCTTCCCCTTCTCCTGCTTCCTGCCACCTCCTCACCCCACACCCTATCTACTTGTCAAAGAGGGTAAGGCCTCCCATGGGGAGTCAACACAGGATAGCATACCAACTTGGGGTCAGCCCAAGCCTCTCCCCACTGCATCAATGCTGAGCAAGGTATCTCACCATAGAGAATGGGCTCCAAAAAGCCAGTTTATTTACCCGGGATAAGTCCTGGACCCACTGCCAGGGGCCCCACAAACAGATCAAGCCACACAACTATCACCCATATTCAGACGGCCTAGTCAGGTTCCCCAGCTGTCAGTCCAGAGTCCATGAGCTCCCACTAGCTTGGGTCAGCTATCTCCATGGTTTTTCCCAACATGTTCTTGACACCACCCCCCTTGCTCCTATAATCCCTCCTTCCTCTCTTCAATTGAACTCCAGGAGCTTGGCTCAGTGCTTGGCTGTGAGTCTCTGTATCTGCTTCCATCAGTCACTGGATGAAGGCTCTATGATGACAATTAGGATAATCACAGATCTGATTACAGGGAAGGCAAGTTCAGGCACCTTCTCCACTATTGCTAGGAGTCTTAGCTGGGGTCATCCTTGTGGATTGCTGGGAATTTCCCTAGTACCAGGTTTCTCCCTAACTCCATAATGGCTCCCTCTATCAAGATATCTCTTTCGTTGCTCTCCCTCTCTGTCCCTCCCCAAATTCTGCCACCTCAATCCCTCATGTTCTCATCCCCTTTAATCTCCTCCCTCCGTTTACCCAGGAGATCTTAACTATTTCCCCTTCCTTGGGCGATCCATAAGAATAAAATACGAGAACTGTCAAAAATCAAGTAACAGTAACATTTGTCAAATTTCAAGTAACAAAGTCAAGTATCAAGGCTGGGCGGCAGTGGCACACACCTTTAATACCAGCACCCAGGAAGCAGAGGCACGGAGGTCTCTGTGATTCCAAGGTCAGCCTGATCTACAGAGTGAGTTTCAAGACAGTCAGGGCTACCCAGATAAACCCTGTCTTGGACAATAAAAGCAAACAAACAAAAAATCAAGTATCAATTAACAAAAATCAAATCTCAAGTAATATTTATATTTAAAATTAAAAACAATCTAATATTCTTCCGGGTCATGTAAGGAGTCAACTAACTGTTACATATTTATTAATAACAAATTAATAATTAATTGAGGCAGATAATGTAATTATAAAACTTAAAAACTGCCAAAAAATCAACGTCCAAAAGTCACAGAATTTTACCCAAAAAAAGAACCTTGAAAAGCATGTTTCATCCACTGATTATTCTTATCATGGATACATTTCTATTCAGATTTGATATTATTTCTTATGGAAGGCATGCAATGATTGTCTATACTATATCCTTAACTCTTCCAAATAGTGTGTAATTTTGCTCTGGAAAAATGACTGACCATCTACACTTTTAATAATTTCAGACTCTATCTCATCAGGTTAAAACTCTTAACAAGTTCATCAATCAACTCCTAAAACGTGAAGCTCCTGTATTTAAAATACTATATAAATGCCTTTTGTAGGGGGGAATAGGTTATGATATTACTATGTTTATGTTAAATATATTCTACATTGGGCCTGTTTATATAATCAACTAGATGGGTCATACACCCTAGAAGAAAACATGGGCTGTTATTTTATTAAATGGGAACCATACCAAACTGACTTCTAATGACCTACAGTTGTACATGTATATTAATGTATTTCTTTACCCTCACCGAAGATGCTTCTAGTTATATTAGATGGCAATTGAAGCAAAGACCTACAATAGGCTAAAGAGCAGAGAAAAAAGAGACTATAGATGCTCAGCCCTAACTTGGATATCTCTATCAAAAGTCCCTCCTCCCAAGGTTCAGTGAGCACTGCAGAAGAGGGGCAGGGGGCAAGAGTGTGCTCTGGACACAGTAGGATAGCTACACTTATGAACCCAGCCATTGTGACAGCATGCACAACTGCAAAAGCTCAAGCCAGACCAAATCCTAGTCTAGAGAGAGAAGCTAGACATGAAGGCTGATCCCTAGCTTAGGAGCTCTTGTCAAATGATCAATGCTGGAATAGGAAGAGTCAGTTGTCTTTAAGAGTGTTGCCCCTGGGAAATCGGCCATGCTCCAGTTAAAGGCCGCACATGGAGGAATATATAGGCAGTACAAATATTGGACTTCATGGAAGAAAAAAAAAAGAGTACACAGACTTGGGAGAGCAGGAAATGGGGGAGGGGAATGGGTACAAATTGGGGAGGAAATGAAAATGATCAAAGCATCTTATATGAAATCTCAAAGAACTAATATTAAAGAGAGATAAGATCATTATCTGATTCAATGGAAAAAATGTGAATTTTCAAATACAATGCACCAAGATGCACAGGCTGGCATATGATTTTTTTCCATATTGAATATAAGAAGCCTTATAAATAACAGTGTTTTATTCTATCTTTGTTTATATAAAAACATGACATTGGAATTGCACCTAGGTACCTGAACTGTCAAAAGGTCTATTATTCAATTTTATCTTCTGCAACAGTCAAAAGAAATGGATATTAAATTTCAAAAGTGAATCTATTTGCCTAAAATTAAGATATAAAGTTAAAGTTGGTCTAGATATAAAAGATACATTTGTGGTAGTATTCTAATTGTACTGAAATGTGATTTTGATTATATGTTAATAAATAAAGTTGCCCGGGGGGTCAGAGCTATTAGAGCCATAGAAAGAACATGGCGGTGGTGGCACACGCCTTTAATCCCATAGATCTCTGTGTGTTCAGGGATACAGCCAGCATTGGAGACATACGCCTTTAAGACCTAGAGGGCTGTACATACACAGACAGTGACGAGGTAGTCACGTGTTTGGGTTTACAACCAATGAGAAGGCAGAATGACTTTGAAACGATTGACACACAAGGAAATAGCTCTCTTTCGGGAAGCTGGGACACAGCAGGAGGAAGGGTGAGATTTTAGCTCTGAGCTCTGACATCTTGGCTTTCTCTTTTACATTGTTTCTGTGTTTCTTATTTAATAAGATGGTTGGTTACATCAACATACATTTACTTATTAAGTATCAGTAGATGTAAAATTTGTTTCATATTTAAGTATGTTTTTTTCAAATCATTGAATTTTTGATTTTTCATATAGTTATATGATCAAAGGGTCATAGTTTCCAATACTAAAATCAGCCTCCAAAAATTAAAGGCATAATGTCAGCTAGCATGTGAGTTTGGAAAGCACAAATACTATGTTTCTCAATCTACTTTCAATTAAAAGTTCACCGGGTGGTGGTGGCGTACGCCTTTAGTCCCAGCACTTGGGAGGCAGAGCCAGGCAGATCTCTGTGAGTTCAAGGCCAGCCTGGACTACCAAGTGAGTTCCAGGAAAAGGAACAAAGCTTACACAGAAAAACCCTGTCTCAAACAAACAAACAAACAAAAAGTTATTTTCTCAATAAAAAAAAAAAACTTCAAACATATTTTGTTACTGTATGAGGATAACTTCCTAAGCCATGTATCTAGGCTCATATCAAAGTATCTCAACTCCTTACAACTATGAGGAAGTATGTGGCAGTTCTCAGACTTCCAACTCCCAACTTTGCTCAGATACACCTCCATACCACCCACTCACACTTTCTCTAATCCCACAAAGGACTTCCCACATATAAGCTTGTCCTAGCTCTTATGTAAAACTTGGGCCCTCCCCTTAGCTGAGACCATTGAACCCTCATTCATTTTGAGTTGAGGACACCAGGAGTATCCCTAGTCTTCCAGGCTGGATCCCCACCCCCGACACCACTCCCCCCAAAAGCCATGATGCTCCTGGAAATTAATGAAGCTATTAAGGAGACAAAGCAGACAAAGCCACAGTGTTCCTAAAAGTAGACGTGTCCCATTTGAGAAATAAATTCATGAGTCTAGAAGCTATTTCTTCCCAAGTTGGTTTTCATCACTGTTTTACCACAGAAACAGGAAACAGAAAACCCCAAAAAAACTATCACAGGATATAAGAGGTAAATCCCCTTTTCCCTCACTTCCCAGTTTCATGAAGTAGAATGCAGCCACAGGAAAAGAATGGGCATGCCTACCCATTTTTTTCTGTTCTAGGTACAGAAAAATGGTTTCTCATCTTAAGTCTAAAGAGGGTGGTAATCATTTAAAATATTCAAATTAGATTTATAAATATTATAATTAGAGTTGGTAATGTGCAGGGCACAGAAGCATCAAAACCAGTCCCTATGCAAAATCCAGACACGTGGCTTGCTTTTGTAATCCCAATGGTAGGGAGGCAGAGACAGGAGCATCTCTGTTCTCAGTAGCCAGCCAGGTTATCCGAGTCACAAATCCAAGCTGTGCTGGAAACTTTCTGTTTCTTGAAGAAACTAGAGTCATCTGGGAATAGAGAAACTCAAGTGAGGAATTACCTTCATTAGACTAACTTCTAAGTAGGTCTGTGAGAATTAATTTTCTTAATTGATAATTGATGTTGTAAGGCAAAGCCTACAGTGGTCTGCACCATCAATAATAGGTGGCCCTGGGCTATCGGAGAAAAGTAGCTGAGCAAGCTGGAAGACATTGGCCAATTAGCATTTTTTTTCCACAGTCTCTGCTTCAGTACCTACCTACAGGTTTCTACCTTTACTTGTGACCTGCCTTTCCTAATGGTACACTGTAAATTCTAAGTTAAATAAACCCCCTTTTTCCCAATTTGGTTTTCATCACTATTTTATCACAGAAACAGAAAACAGCAAAACAAAAAACAAAAACAAACAACCAACAACAAAAACCCACAACAAGTCATGAAGATTAAGTTTTAATTAAGCTCATGCAGCCCTCAACCTAGGTGAGGAGATATTGACTGTTGCCTGCTTCTAAGTGAAGGAAAGTTATTTTTCTTTGGGGGTTGTAACTATGGATGGTTTGTCCATATGCCAGTGGACAGTCCCATACCCATCACTACATGAGCAACACTAATTGGATTTATTAGAATATATTTAAAAGGGGGGGGGAATGAAGAGGAACATAGTGTTGTAAGGGATACATGTTGAGCAGAGTCTGGGAGGAGGAGAGGAGAAAAGGGAGTGATGATGATATGTATTGTATTCGTGCATAAAATTCTCAAAAAGTAAAAAAACAAAAGCAAACACCAAAACAAACAAAAACCCAAACAGCACTTTGTACTGAATTTATAGCGTGGACTAATTTCTATAAAAGGAATATAAGATTGGTATTTGGACTTTTAATAAAATAGTCGAAGGAATAAATTATGAAAATATGCTTGCAGCACAGGTTTGAGTCCAAGTATCAATGCAATGCCATCAATAATAAATACAGTAAGTTTCCAATAGTCAGCAATATTCAAGAGTTAGCACAGTCCTGAAAGCTTGAAGGAGGAATGCAATTTTACTTTAAAGAACTAAAGGGCTCAGTAATTCAAACTGAGCATTGAATTTCATTCTTTTCTACAATTCTGGTATTCATGAGGCTGTGGTGGGAGAATTTCTATGAGTTCAAGACTATCTGGGCTACAGAGTAAGTTTCAGGCTGGCCTGGCTGCACACTCAGACTTTCTGTCTCTCTCTGTGTCTGTGACGCTGTCTCCCTGTCTCGCTCTCTTTGTGGCTATATTTCTTTGTGACTATCATCTATCTATCTATCTATCTATCTATCTATCTATCTATCTATCTATGTATCATCTATCTATGATTGATCTGATATATATTATTATTTGATATTATATATATTATATATATCATCAATCTATCTATCTCTTTCTGGCACATACGCACAAACAAAAAAGAAAAACCAACAAACAAGGAAGCTAATAAACAAAAGTTCATTAAGGCAGAGAGAGAATAGATTAATGTGCAAAAGCTCAGCTATATTGACACACTTTTAGGCACCATTAGCTCCATGCCACATGCATTCATTGGGTTAAAGTGCCTATTCCTACTAAAAACAAATACATACCTAATTTTCTAGTGCATTGTTTACAGGTAGCAGCTACAGAAACTGCACGGTGCAACATATCAAAGCTGCTCATCTTTGTCATCCTCTCACTTTTAACAGCACTGCCACTGAATCAAATATTCTAAGTCCTCTGTGGAATACTACAGATTGGGTTTGTAATGTTTCCCAAAGCTGTGTGTGCTTAAAGCGTCCCTTCTACCCCTTCTCAGCACTGGGAGGAGATGGAAATCTTAAAAGGGTATGAAGCAGTCAAGGAAAGTTAGGTCACTGGGGGCCATGAAAGGATCATACAGATCCCTGACCTTGCCTCCTCTCTTTTAGCTTCCTGAATGCCTTGAGGTAAGCAAAACAATACACCCATGCCATGAAGTATGATAGGTTATAAGGCCAAAGAAACTAAGTGGGAACCCAACATGAGCCTTTTCTCCATATAAATAGATCCTCTAGATATTTAGCCACAGCCAAATTATCACATTTTATATATAACAGTTTGTCAAAATATAATGCAGAATGAGATCATCACACTAAATCAAAAAAAATACATGTTTTTCAGGGAAGAGAGCTTGACTTATTTAGGCTTTTAAGACTAGAATAAGTAAGACAGAGAGAGCTTGTTCTGGCTTATGGTCATTTTATGAGATCTTTTTTAACTTCAAGGGATGGATATATTAACTACAAAGTATTGGATAAAAGGTTTAGAAACCTGATCCATGGGATACTTTGGTTAAGCAAGAATGAGTTATACCAAAGGTTTTTCTTTTTTTTTTTAAATTTCATATGCTTCAAGATTACTTTGGAGATAATGACCTTGGAGAAACTATTTAAATACTGAAATTTCATTGTTGGTGACATCAATCCAACATGGTAATGGAGATATTTTAAAACCAATAAAGTAATTGTCATGCTTTAAACTGTCCAAGTACCAGAACAAAGTCTCTTAGCTTTCTTTTCTGCATTCTTTGATGTTTGATATCTTTTAAATGCCATGGAGACTGAGCTCAGTTGTAAATGGAACATATTTAGCATAGTTCCTCTTTCCAAGTTTCAGGAATTGTTGCTGAAGAGGGGGTTAGAAAGAGTATAGAATCCAAAGGCAGTGGATAAATACAAGAAACAGTGTCCTCTAGACACAGCAGGGCATCGAAAGGCATTGGATAAATACAAGAAACATTGTCCTCTGGACACAGCAGGGCATCTAAACTTAAGAATGAACAGTGCCCAGCAAACACATGCACAAAATCTGTGCAATGCCAAACCAGACCAAATCTAAGCATAGAAATGGGAGTTGAGCTAACAATTACACCCTTGGTTGTGAAGCTACTTCTAGTAGTAAGCTGCTGAGAAGGGAGATACGGTTTTCACTAGGAATGTAACCCCTGGGAAGTCCACATGCTCCAGTGAAGACTACACATTCAAGAATATTCAGACAGCACAATGTGGTCTTAATGGGTTGAAAATGGAGAGACACAAAGTTTTGTGGGTAGGAAAGAGGGGGCTATCTGGGAGGAGTTGATTTTTAAAAATAATCAAAACATGTTGTATGAAATTCTTACAGAACTAATAAAAAATTGTCAGGAGTTAGAAAATGGGTATATTGAACTCCTAAAGGCTGAATAGTTCTTACAGAGAACTAAGGATGGTGCTTGGGACTGTATTTTATATACCTAGAGGCTAATGTTAAATCTACAGCCATGGATGTTTCCTAATCTCCCCATCACAGAGTTTGATGATTACTCTCATTAGTTTGAATGAATTAAGGAACATCTAAAAGATTAATAAAATACATCCCTCAGTGAGCCCAGGAGTACACGTCCCAAGTGGGTTAGGTTATGAGAACTCTGCCTAATAAGTGGTTAATACCTTGATGGAAGGGAAAATAATAGCATTATTTGGAGGATATGAAGTGTAAGGGGTGAGGGTTTTTTGAAATAAAGGGTTCATCCCTGAGGTAGGAGCCTTATGCTAGATCCTTGCTTCTTTGTACTACTTCCTGTCTGCCTTGTCTTAACTACCCCTGTCCCACCACATCTTCCCACCACAATGGGGTTAAAACGTGAGGCTGGTGCAAAAGACCCAAATCTTCCTTTACATTTTTCTAGGGTGGTCCATTGGCTCACAGGAACACAATGTTTGATATACAGAGCAAGACAAAATATTTCCTTACTTGAAAGAATCCTAGCCTGGTGATCAGGCATTAGAGGCAGTATGAATACAAATCCCACAGTGATTGTTTATCATCACATTTCTTGTTTTGTTTTACAAAATAATTAAATAATATTTTTGTTTGTTAGTTTTTGGGTTTTTTTTTTTTTTTTTTGAATTTTCATACCCTTCTATGGTGCTTCCCCATATATTTCCCTCAGATACCCCATAGAGGATTCTGGCATAGACTGCCCTCTACTACAGCCTGACCAAAGGTTGTATGGCTTTTTGTGATATGTGATTCCTCTCTGAGATTCATGAATTTGTTCCACATGTTCTCATTTGTTTTCCTGTGGAAACACCAATTTCATCCTAGTATATCCAACATGACATTCTCAAAATAGTCACATGGATCTTAAAACATTCTTTCTGAAACAACATATCAAGGACAACTAACTTTTATTTAGCTAAAATTTTCATAGGCAAAGTTGGGCCAAGATACTTCCATTCATCGTATGTAATTTACATATCCACTCCCCAATCCAGACAGCATTATGAAACTCACAAGATAAAAACGAATTGTTTTATTCATCTAACATAAGAAAATGTGGAACTTGAGGACATTCTCGCCTGCGGAAGAATGCAGGGGTTGTGTTTCGCTTTGTTGAGCTATTTGTTATATTTGGGGGGAACTGTTTTTGATACTCCCAGTCTTCAGGAAAAATGGGAGGGTGAATATGATCACAACACATTTTAATGACACTGTTGAAGAGCTAATAAAATATTAAGTTTACATAATTAGAACACAAATGAAAGCCCAGCACAAAGGAATAGAAGTGTTTCATTTCAGTGTCAATTACCTAAAAGCAAGCAGCTGACAGGACTGACCAACTAAACAGCCGAACTAGTAAGAGGGTTCATTAGTTTCATTCAGTGCTTCTCTACGATTACTTAGTCTGTGCATATGTAAATGGTTCACTGCTGAAAAACAAGTTATGTGTTTGTTTTAAATAGTGACAACCCATTTTAACCAATGCATAAATATGACACAGAATTAATTTTAACCAGAATATGCATGCTTATATTAGGGCCTATTTTTTCAAGTAGGAATATTTCTTCACTAATGATCTCTCCACAGTCCCATTTGAAGCGTGTATTGGGAAGTGATGGGAAGTATACAGAACTATTGCTTATGTCTGGAGGTTCTTTTAAAAACATCCACACCCACATATGGCGTTTTATTTCCATAACAAGCTGAATAAAGTAGGCCAAAAAGCTGAATTCCTTTTAGGCATAAAAGGCTAGCACAAGAAAAATAATTCCCAAAGCAACTGGCAGTCACTAAGGATTCAAATTGCTTTCTTTCCATGGAGACTAGAATAAGGCAATCAGGTAGCCTTTCTAGGCAAAGAATGTTCTGATAATATGAAGGGAAATTGACCCACACATTCAAAGCACTAACATGAATTACTCAAATTTATGCTTTCTCATTTTGAAATCTTTAGACTATGATCATTTATTGAGAAATAAACTTAAATTTAGGGCAAATGAAGGTAGTCTATCTTTGAAAATAAAAGACTGGTGGAAATCTAGTTAGAAAATTAATATTTTTGAGAGGAAATTATAAATACTGATGTCCTTAATGCACACTGAAAAAGACAAGATCAATTGGAGGGAAATCACACTGCAGCTTTGTTAACACCCTATGCAGCCTCAAGGCTGACTAGATTAAGGAGTGGAACCATCAGTAAAAACTGTTGGTAAGCCCAAAGCATGCTATGTACCTGCACAAAAATGTCCCCTTGGAACAGCATAAACAATAATTCCAAAATATCATTAAAATGGAAAAGTACAAAAGATAATCATATATCCTATAAATGAAAATATATATCTGATATTACATATGTAAAAATAGAAACCAGAAGAGGAAGAAATCTTACAACATTGAAGAATGAGGTAGCTAGAGGGAAGAATTTTGGTTGTACCTCTGTCCCCTAAGTGAATAAGTACTTACAGTATTTATTGTATACACTATAAAATTCTGTTTTTTTCTTCCCCTTTCTCTGTCCATTAGAAAGCACTTGTTTCTTTTTTATTTACCTTAATGTTAAAATTGTTAAATTCTCAATTTATTTCTGTCTTTGTTTGTAACAAAAAAACAGATATATGCTAAAAGGAAGAGTAATATATATAGAAAGCATTTTTTTTTTTTTCTTCAACATTTGATTGTGATGAAAGAGAAAACATCAGAGAGACAGGCTATAACAAATCATCACTGAAATGATACAACACCCCAAAACAAAATAATCCTTTAAACAGTCTAGAACTGACTGACAGTTAAATAATATGTATATAAATGAGACAGTGAATTATATTTTTCATCACAGATTGGTATAAAGATATAACAAAAGAAGGGAAGGAAGCACATAATTTCTCATTAAGTTCCCTATGAAATTTATTCCCAAATGTTTTGTAGTATATGATCATAATTAATTTAATTCAAGTAGCTAAACTTAAGTGGAGAAGGGAGCCTGAGGAAGAAAATCTTGAACTTCATTCTAAGAAAAAGAATGGCTGAGAATGGAGAGAAGGTATGATTTGTTTAAGTGAGAGAAACCTCATTAGTTCCAAACATTCTTTGCTCTAACAGCCAAATAAACTACAGTTCCAGGCAGTACACAGGCATCTTATTCTGTGGCTCTATACTAGCTTAATTTGTAAATGGTATGCATCTAATAATCTCTATCAAAGAAGCTGCTTCTTAAAGGTTCTTCATATTCAAATATAATATTTTTCCCAGAACCACTTAAATATTCACTTTGAGTCAATATACTGATATAAACTTAGAAAATTAGTGCCCTGAATTCTGCTCCTAGGCATGTAGTTAATAACATAAATCTGTTTTTGCAGCGAAAAAGTGAAGACTCTGCGTTTAAATGATAGCTAGTTTCAGAGAATAAAACAGAAGCAAAATGTAGCCACTGAAGATGCATTTCTATTTCACTTCAGGCAAACATAAAACTTTTTTATTACAACTACAAAGATATTTAATAAAAAAAAAAGGTACAAATTCAGTGGTGTATGTAGAATACTACAGCTGAGACCAAGCACTATGAATAAATTTGTTATTTTTGTGGATATTTGGTATCTGTAGACCTAATTATTATTGCAATGAGGATACTGTTCATTGGTAGAGAAGGATTATCCCATTAAAGCCTGTCAAATATTCATGAAGATGAAAAATTCTCTACGGAAGTCCCCCTTCCCTATGTCAAAAGGTCTAAATTCTAAAGTTTTGGTCTTTTTTGTGTGTGTGTGACTGTATTTTGGAAAGAGGGTTTCTCTTCCTTGGACATCCTGGAACTTGCTCCATAGACCATGCTAGCCTTGAACTCAGAGAAATCTGCCTACCTCTGCCACCTGAGTGTTGGGATAAAGGTGTGTACCACCACCACCTGGCTAAAGTTGAGGTCTTTACTTCAATTAATAACAAGTTGAAAGTACCATCTTAGTATAATTATAGGATTAATACTTAAAGAAAATGATAAATACTAATCTTAATTACCCTGTCTATATTAAAATACCCAAATACCCAAACAGGTTTCATGAGACTTCCCAAATATAGCATGGAAAAATCACATTTATATTGATTCCTATTTGTTAGAGATAAAAAAAAGCCTATTTTCCTTGTTTTAAGAATGAGAAAACTGACTTAAAAATGTAATTCATTCACTTGAGTTTATAAAAGCAAAACAATCTTCCAACTAGTACATATATACAATGAATCAATGTTGTTTAAAAGTATTTTGATCCTTTCCCTCTTATTTGGTGGGTCTTAAGTCTACTGAAGTGGCTATGTTGGTTATCATATATGTGCCACAGTTGTACCCATAGGGTTATTGTGTCACGATGGTCATTGTTGTGGTTTATTGATGTCATAGCTAGATAGGACATTTAATTGTTTCCTGCCCTTTGCAGTTTGCATGGTACCTTCTGCTACTCTGAAAGTTAGTAGTCAGGGAGGAAGAATGCAGATATATCTGTTCCAGCTTAGGGGCCTCTGAGCCCTTCATTGAAATGCATAGTGTCTTCATCAATAGGGACTTACTTTCACCTGTGGATGTGCAACCAAGGGCAATAGCAATACCCCATAATGTTTGGAGAGACTCTCTTGAAAAAAAAGAAAAATAATACCTGGTACTAAAACCTAGTCAACTACTCAGAGCTGGTGAAGTCATGGATCTTGAAGAAGAACCTAAAACCACCATTTTACTAAACTAGTATCATCTCTGTAAGTATTTGTGCTTTTACCCACTGATAAGTATATTCCTCACTTCTAATCAAGGACACTTATCTTTGAAATAGACAGAGACCATTAAAGAACATCACAACCAATCAAAATGAAGAATTATGGAACTCAGTTCCAATGGATACATCTTTAAAACAACTTCCACACCCAAGGTTCAGGGAACATTGCAAACGCCAGGCCTAAAGATTGTAAAAACAAGATAATCAGAGAGTTTGCAGTGAGACTGTGTCTCCTAGCAATGTCAAAAGCTACAATCATAAAGTTGCACTGACTTGACAGCCCAAACAAAACCTGAACAAGGACAACAGTAGACATCCTCACTTAACTGTTGGAGAAAGGCAACAAGGTCTCAATGCTACAGCAAAAACTACAGGCAACCAAGGAATGCTGAAAGCATGAAAAATAGTCTTATTCAAGGAAGAGAATCACACTAGTTATCCAATATGGTCAGCCCTGAAAACACACATACATGTAACATTATACAAATTGATAGGTTATGTTTAGTAATATATATGTATGTACATATATGCATGCAACAATTAATAAAAAGATGCCATGTATTTGAACAAGAATATATTATAAGCTCAAAAATAAAAATATGATAAAACATATTTGGAAAGTGACATTTGCTATTATAAAGACTTTAAATCAAAAATAAATGTAAGTAGACTGTGTACTATATGATAACAGAAATTAAATTCTATTGGTCATTGTGTCACTGTTCAGAGGGAAGACAATTGCAGGAAAAGAGTCAGTTTTTATTATTGTTGAATATAAAATACATCATTAAATACTTATACTCTAGTAATCAGATTCTGACAGTGTGCTAGATCAAGATTCTAAAAGCAACACATGACTGAGAAATATGTAGGCTTAAGCCATCTCCTAAGGTACTGATATTATTTTGAAGATTATAGAAGGACAGATGATCACAGATACCTCAAAGGACATAGCTGAAGCCTGGACATGTCAGGTGACACATTGGGCATCACACTAGAACATAAGATTTTTTAAAATGCCAATCCAGGTTTAGAACTCTGCCTTGGTATTTGTATTTGCATGCACGCTTGTCTGGTGTTCGAGGTAGCGTGAAGAGGAGGGCAAAGTGGTTTTCAGAATGCATGTCTTCATTAGCTGAGTGAACTGAGAAAGAGTTCTAATATCTAGGAAGCTAAGGAGGCATTCTTTTTTAGAGAATTACTTTAATTTAGAAGGACTATTACAGAGCCTGCAGGATCATCTATCTTTGGAGTAAGGACTTATGAAGTTCATAGCTCAGATTGATTAACTTTCTATTTTAACTAAAAAAGCTTATGGTTTAAGTATAGCAAATTATGAATTTTTAATTCTTGCAAGAATCAAATGTGAAGTAAATGAATATTCAAACTGCTCATGTTAATTCAAATGGGGACATGAAGCCTCTTGGGGATGTGATATTCTCTACCACTGCACATGAAAATGAGTAATGTAGAAGAAAGTATTCAAGAGTGCTAAATACTGTTGGGGGATGGCAATGAAGGTCATTGGGGGGCATTCTCCTAGTATGCATAAGACCGGGTCAGTTCTTAGCACACACCAAATTTAGCATGTTTAAAATGCTAGTTATCTCTCTTCTATATTTCAAACTAAAGGCCTTTTGGTAAAGACTTATGGAAACATACTTTTGTAGAAGCTTTCTAAATTATAAACATATACACATATAAAAAGAGTTGAAATGGAGTTACTCTGTATCAGATGGACAATGTCTCATTACCTCTTTTGTAATTGTTGGCCAGTGGGATCCCATACATCCTCCAAATTACAGGGTATTGTCATTGCTTTTAGTTACTCTTCAGAATTTGATGATAAGACTCTATTGCTGAAGACTCCATATATTTGAGCCACAGAACAAGAAGTTGGTACTGAACTACAAGCTTCAATAGCATTGGCTAGTTTTCTTAGTGCTGAAAGGCATTTGCATGCTACTGGACGCGGGGGTGGGGGTGGGGGGGTGGGGGGTGGGGGGTGGACTAACCATGAATTTTACCCAGCTGTGAACCTGAGAACTATAATAATGGCTACCCTTGCAAGATATATCCACATATTCAATAGTGTCACAAATACTTTGGGATTGACCAAACATTTTCAGATAAGATTTTTAAAGCCTGCTTCGCAAGATGAAGCCCATAACTGGCACTGCTATAAGGGCCAAGAACTGGTGGCCAGATAATACTATGAGAGGACCTGTTATTATTCTGCTCAGTGGATATAGTAAACTGACGCCTAAGGACTTATCCTTTTACACACAGAATAGTACATCTCTCAACCTTCAGCCGAGATCTTCTTCTTCTTGCAGTAGATGACAACCAAACAAGATAGAACTGATCAGCATAAGGACAAAGAGAGATTTCAGAGTGCTTAGCCCTAAATCTGATATATTTTTTGCTACAAGGCTCAGAACTCAACCTAAATGAGGGGTCAGAAAGACTGTAAGTGCAGAGGCGGTGAATGACTACAAAGAAACAGTGTTTTCTGGACACAACAAGGCAGTTACCCATATGAACTCACAGCAGTTGTGGTAACATACACAAGACGTGGACAAGCACAAGCCAGAAAACAATCCCATCATGGAAGGGAGTTGTTCTACACATCATTGAGGAGTTATTAGCAACTTACTGCTTCCGAGAGAGAAGCATACATCTTTAAATGTATGACTCCTGGTAGGTTGAAAATATTCTAGGATGAGCCTCACAACTAAAAGTATTCGGACGACACAAACTGAGCCTGGTAGATGAAAAATAAAAGAACAAAAATGTTGAGTGGGTAGGGAGGTCATGGGGTGAGTAGATCAGATACAAAATGGAGAAGAAAACAGGTGAATATGAACAAAATATATTCCATAAAATTCTCAAAGAGTTAATACAAACATTTTTAAAAGAAAAAAAAAATATGACTGCTGAAACAGTCTGGTAAAATACAGATAAGTGTACCTTCTACAACATTATTCATTATATGTGGGTGTACACATGTATGTGCATGTGTGCATATGTGCATGCATGTGTGTACACATGCATTTGTGTGTGTGTGTGTGTGTGTGTGTGTGTGTGTGTGTGTACAGTAGTGACATGGAACATGCATACAGCTCAGAAGACAGTTTGCTGGAGTTTGTTCTTTCTTCCAAAAATTGATGTCCCATGGATAAAACCTGTCATCAATCTTACTCATTGAACCATCTTACAGGTGTTGGATCAGTGTATCTTGATTTGATAACAGGGGAGTTATTGTGTGCCATAACATGTGATAGTTCTAAGATATCAGAATAAGTAGAACAGTCATGTATTACTCCTGGAAGAGTTTTATAGGCCGATACTATATAAAAATAAATTGGCAAATACTGCTTTAGGGCAAGACAATGATTTCAATGTATCTTCTTCAGCTATATTATAGTCCATAATCATTGCCTTAGTCCTTCATGAAGAGTTAATTTTCACTTGTTTGTTTGTTTTTCAAAATGCTTTAGAACTTCACAATTTAATTAAGCATATTAATTAATTTAGAGCCACATTTCTTCAGAATTTTTCTTGTTGGACAAAAGCTTGCTTCTTAACAGATTCCTACAAATGAACATATACCTCTCCTTCAATGATTTTAAATAGTTTTGATTTATACTTTACTTATAACTAGGGATGTTTGAAATTTTAAAAATAATAATGGTCTCACATGTCTCTTGTTTGTTAATTACCCATTCATTAATTAGTGCAGCCATTAATTGGTGGTTTTGAAGTTTTTATGATGAATTTTCACAGTTCTTTGTAAATTTTGGATGTTAACTCATTTTCTGAAGTCCAGCTGACAAACCATAGAAATACTTGTCATCCATTTTTATTGCTACTGTACTCGAGAAATTGGAATCAACATGGATCTCTATCAACATGTGAATGGATAATGAAAATGGAATATATAATAGAGTTTTATTCGAATGAAAAAAAAATGAAATTACTGAATTTGTAGGAAATGACTGGATCAGGAAAGTAGTGAAGTGTCCCAAACTCATAAAGAAGAGAAACCATGTATTCATTTTCTTATGTAGATCCTAGCTTATGTAGAATATTATTTTAAGATGTGTTTTATTTGTTTATGCTGTGGAACATTTTTTTTAACAATGCAAATATGTATTCCAGTCTTTCATGTTGTATTTGTTTAACTCTGTAAAGCTGTGTTACTGCGCCTGTCTAAAACACCTGATGGTCTAATAAAGATCTGAATGGCTAATAGTGAAGAGGGAGAAAGGCTAGGTGGGGCAGGCAGACAGAGAGAATATATAGAAGGAGAAATCTGGGAAGAAAAGAAGAGCAAAAGGGTGTAGATGTAACCATCTTATTAAATAAGAAACACAGAGCCAATGAAGGGATGAAAGCCCAAGAGGTCAGAGCTAAGAGCTAAAAACCTTAGCCTTCACTGCTGCTGCTGTCCTCTTCAGCCAAGAGACCTACATCCTGTGTGTTTGTCCTTTTTATTTTCTTTCTATTCTGCCTTCTCATTGGTTGTAAACCCAAACACATCACTGCCCATCTATATAGACCTCCAGGTCTTCTATTGAGATTAAAGGTGTGTGTCTCCATGCTGGCTCTATCCTTGAATACACAGAGATCTGCCTAGTTCTGCCTCCCAAGTGCTGGGATTAAAGGCGTGCACCACCACTGCCCAGCTTCTGCTATGGTTTGCTATTAGCTCTGACCTCCAGGTAACTTTATTTATTAACATACAAATAAAATCACATTTCAGTGTTGCTGGAGGGCTTCTCTCCAGGTTCCACCAAGCCCCGCAGTCCCACAATCCACGTATAAAATAATCACTCAGGCGCTTATATTACTTATAAACTGTATGGCCGTGGCAGGGTTCTTGCTAACTGTTCTTATATCTTAAATTAACCCATTTCTATAAATCTAAATCTTGCCACGTTGCTTGTGGCTTTCTGGCGTCTTTACATGCTGCTTGTCCTGGCAGTGGCTGCAGTGTCTCTCCCCCCTTCTTCCTGTTCCCTCAATTCTTCTCTCTCCTTGTCCCGCCTATACTTCCTGCCTGGTCACTGGCCAGTGTTTTATTTATATAGAGTTATATCCACAGCATTTCAGTACAAATAAAATATCACCATAAAAGGGATCAACTAGGAGGACATTAGGGGCCAGCTACACAGCCATCCAGCCACCCAGCCAGCCACGGAGTAAGAGTGAAAGCAAGATATACAGAAGTAAGAAAAGGATAGAGTACGGAGGCAAAAGGTAGATGAGATAATTTAAGACAAAAGATGGCAAGACACAAGCCAAGTTAAGGCCAGGCATTTATAAGAAAGAATAAGTCTCCATGTGTGATTTATTTGGGTTCTGGGTGGCTGGCCCTTCAAGAATAAAAGAAAAAAGAAAAAAAAAAAAAAAAAAAAAAAAAACAAGTTTAGGATGTATATTTGTAAAAATAGAAAGAAGACCAAAAATGAGTAAAATGAAATGCTGAATAAGAGCCGGGGGATGGCCAGGGGATATATGACATGGAAGTGGAGGGGAGACTGAGGAGATAACTGAGGGAGTGTGTGGGGTGGGGGAGAGCATAGTAAAGGGAAATGAGGGGGAGAAACCACTAAAAGACATCTGTTCAAAAAAAATGCCATGGTGTTATCTAATGCCTTGTACACCCATTTAAATATAGCAGACTGCATTCCACAGAATATGAAATTTAAACCACCCTGAGTACAGCAACCAAAAGCCCTATGATGTATCACATCATGTTTTAAGGTCATGTTGGAAATATAAATCTTTCTGCTCAAAATAAATTATAGGGAACCAATATTCTTACTCAGGCTTAAGTTCAACATAACAATAATAACTATACATTCTGATATATATATATATATTTCTTACTAATCCAGGATTCTACAGAGATAGTATAATAGAAAAGTGTTATCAATAAATATTTTTGAATACATGTTATTTCTATATTTCCTAAGGTTAGTTTTCTCCATGAAAGTTTATCATATAAATCCAATTTAAAGTTTACAATTAAATCCAATAATAAAACTTTCCTATTTCCAAATTAAACAATTAAATATTAAAAGGGCGTGGAGTTTAGCTAAGTTATACATATAATTAAATATACTTGCATAGTGAAGAAGTTTACTTTCAAAGCCTGTATTACCTGTAATATGTGTTTACATTATATATATACTTAAAGCAATCTACACTGATAATAATAATTTAAACTAAATGCAGCAATTTGTAGAAAATAAATGGTATTTGTTTTAGAAAGTACAAGCACAGTGCAGTACAATATAGGATTACTGAAAAATGAGTCTCCAGAGAAGAAAATGTTAAATAACACTTAAGAAAGAGATAAGAAAGAGCTCATGATAAAAGATACATGGGATTTAGCAAATATCATTGCTAAAAGTCCTCATTTTAAAGGAGATTCCTAGATTATAAAGCAAGTAAAACCTAATGTAATTGAATTGTCTACCCATAACTGCCTTTCCAAAGATTTTTTTAAGGACATCATATTCATCTTTTCAGAATATTTGACACTGTTTTTCCTGTTTCTAAAACTGAGGGCACAGGCTCAAGTTTCCTTAAATGTGTTTGCAAGAAAAAAGAAAAAAACAACTCACAATAATTAAAATGCACCCATGCTCACAGTTGTTATACAATTGCATATTGCAAATAGTATAATGACTAAACATATTTCAAGGAGTGTTGAAAGTGATTGGACTTTCTAAAATAAATAGTGTTCATGTATGGTAAGTGTACCAATAATCAAGAAACATGGCCACATATTTATGAACACTAAGATGGTACTGAAGGTGCTTATCTAGAATTTGCATGTCTTAGTCTCTTTTCCTGTTGCAATGATAAATTACTCTCAAAGAAGCCGTTTAGAAGAGAACTGATATATCTTAGCTCTTAGACCCAGACTACAGTCCATAACTGGGAAGCAGCAGCAACATCAGGAGCTTAAGACATCTGGTCATAGTGCATCTACAGTTATGAAGCAGAAAGGGATGAATCAAAACATGCCAGTACTTACTTGCTTTCTCTCACTACTAAACCCAGGATCCTCTACCAAGGGAATGATGTTGCCTTCAGTGGGTGAGTCTTCCAACCTAGCTAGTTAATTCTCTAGATATATCCCAAGGCCTCATTTCCCACGTGATTGTAACGTATGTCAAGTTGACAGTGCTAAACATTACAGTCTACTTGTAGAATATTTCATGCTACAATAAACGTTGAAAAAATAGCTATGGAGTAATGAAATGACAAAACACCATCTAGCCATTCATTAATACACATTTGAAAGGGACAGTCAATGGCTTAGAAATTATTTATAATGTACTGTAAAGAGGTAAATGGATTATAAAACAATGGGTAAAATATTCCAATTTTGAGAAAATATATTGATCTTAAATATATCATTAGATATAGCACCTAAATTAGCAAAATTTAAATATTTCTTTTTAAGTATGTATGTATATTTGTGTGTGTGGGGGGGTGTGAATTCAAAAGAGAGTATAGAGGACCACTGAGCTGAAAAATAATTTCTTAAAAGTATAACATGACATTATTTCTCAAATGAGATAATCTGTATTTTTTCTGTGTCTTCATGTTTTATTTAATAAATTTCCACAATATTTATGCTCAAACATGACACAGAGTCTATATTTATGCATAATCATAAAATGTTTTATAATGCATTTACAAAGCATAGAAACTAAACAACTTCACAATTCTAAAAACTTCATATAATTATTGTAATATATGCATATTCTCTAATTGAATAGTATAGTAATACTCACATTGACTATGAAAACCAATGACCCTCTTTCTTTTAAAAGTTAAAAGATAAAGTCATAAATACCTATTTTAAATTAGCATGGTAATCAAATCAAAATAGCCCAAGACTGATCAAACTTTATGAATTCCACTAAAGTTTCATGAAACATAGATCTCTTGCATATACCAATAGGTCACTTACTCCAGGTTCAAAAGCATCCTTGAATATGCTACTTTGTGGTACTTGTACTGGACTCTATGAAGCTACAATTCTATTTGCTAGCTGGTTCCCTCTATACATCTGATAGTAATCTATAAACAAAGAAAACTTAGACTATCACTAAGCAGCCTGTGCCCAAACTTGAACATGTCTTACTTTCTGTGGCTTGTATTTGAGAAGGGCACACACATGACCCTGAATATGTCTTATTTTCTTTTGAAGTTTCTCATAAGCCCATGCTTAAGCCCATGTGAAAATATCTTTATTAAACTCCAATTCTGCTTCATGAAATTTAAAGTGTTTGAGGTCCTATTATATATGTAATTCTGATGAAAATATTAATAATAAAAGTAAGTCCTAAAATTCAATGTCATTTGTGAAAACCAGTATAACATGTGCAAAAAAGCAGTTTATAATGTCTAAAGTCATATATAAATTAAAGATATCTAGCACGATTACAACAGAACAGTTGACTATAACAAATGAAAAGGTGACTGTGTGTGTTATATATATATATATATATATATATATATATAGAGAGATAGAGATAGAGAGAGAGAGAGAGAGAGAGAGAATAAGGTTGATTATAAGAAGGAACTGGACTGACAACCAGCACTCTAACTGGATCTCATACATTAAACGTCAAGAAAATCATCATAGGTATTTGTAGATACATAGAAAAACACAAAAATATCAACTTTCCTTATATCCAACAAATTGGGATACAGAGTTATATTGCTTTTTGGATATGATTGTAATATTTTATCGAAACCCAGGGTTCATATGCACCTAATTATCAGAGATATGTGTTTTACATAAACAAGTATAGAACACATCACATGTAAATGATAACATTTTACCTAGAATTTGATTTTATATATCTGTTTTATTTTCCTTAACAAGCCAGAAGGAAAAAAAAAATCTGAGTACAGACATGTTATGAGATATTTGATCACTCTGTGTGAAAGGCAGCTTCTGATTGGTTTAGTAAAAAGCAGAATGGCCAATAGCTAGGCAGGAGAGAATAGGCAGAACTTCCAGGGAAAGAGAAGAACTGGAGAAGAATCTGAGGCATGTGAGAGATGCCAGCAAGATATGGAGGGAGTGGTATACACAGAATGGAGGAGAGTAAAAGCCACATGCCAGAATGTAGATGAATAGAAACATGTTAAAGAGCTAGTTGGGTACAAGCCTAAACTAAAGTCAAGCTTTCATAATTAATAATAAGTCTCCATGTTGTTATTTGGGGGTTGGTGTTCTAAGAAAGTCTGACATAAAAGACTGGCTACACAGACACAGTGCAAGCTTTCTGTAAGTGAGTGCTTGGTGTCTTACCCTGGATAACCACCAAACATGTCTGAGTCCTGTACCTGCTATAGAAATCTTTTCTATAGATTTTAATATAATAAAATTAAAATTCTTGTAGAGGATTTGTTTAATCTAAAGAAGAAAGCCTAGAGAGGGTTTGGGAACATAAATGCCAGAAATATGTGATGATGCATTTGTGGGTATCTGAAGTTCATGCCAGAGTGGGTGGAGACCTGATTTGTTTACTGTGAAATTTGCCTACTGGTGTTTTGTGTCGGGATGATGAATTAAGGATGATTTCCTAGAGTGTCACTTACCATGAAAAGATTTTCTTTCTTTGGCTTTACTCCTTCTGTAATAGTTGTTGGTTAAAAAAGTGCTCAGCCATTCATCTTCCTCCTTTTTCATTTCTTTCTTCCTTACTTACTAATTTCTGTTCTTTAGTTATTGACAAGCCATTACCACTAATGATTAGTTGCTAAATTCTGTTACAGGGCACACAGGGGTTACCCAAAAGTCTAGCAGACTAGAAATTATAGGCAGTTATTATATATTATATTGTGCACCTTAATAAATTTATCTGGGGTCAGAGAACAGAACAGTTGCTAAATAGATATACAGGCCAGAAAATGGTGGCACACTTTTAATCCTAGCATTCCAAAGGCAGATATCCGTCTGGATTTCTGTGAGTTCAAAGCCATACTGGAAATATACAGGCATGGTAACACACGCCTTTAATCCCAGGAAGTGATGGCAGGAAGCAGAAAGGTACATAAGGTGTGAAAAACAGGAACTAGAGCCTGTTAAGCTTTTATTCTTTTGAGCAGCATTTCAGCTGAGATCCATTCAGATGAGGACACAGAGGCTTCCAATTTGAGGAAACAGGATCGGCTGAGAAGTTGGCCAGGTGAGGTTAGCCGTGGCCTGTTCTGTCTCTCTGATCTTTCAGCATTCACCCCAATACCTGGCTCCAGGTTTGTTTTTATTCATAACACCTTTTCAGATTCATGCTACAGTCAAAGTTTTCTTTTTACACTGAGTGCAGTGCCAACAGAGGCCAGAAGAATTAGTCAGAGCTCTCAGGGCTGGGTTACAGATGGTTATGTTGTAGATTGTATGTGAACTAGCTAGGAAACAAACTCTGACCCTCTGCAAAGGCAGCACTTTTAACCATAGAGCCAGCTCTCCAGTCACATCTTTTAAGATATTACACTAACAGTAAAGTTAATACACAAAACAAAGGAAGTCCTAATCAAAGGACTTTTCCAATACATTGGTGGATGTTCAGATGGGAGGGCTGTGACATTGGGGAAATACCTGCTATAGATCTCTGATATTCCTAGTTCTGGAGGTTGGTGGATGCTAATGGCATCCCGCTAATAAACTAAAACCAGTTTCATGTGATAACCTCAAGGATGTTTGGTTAGATTCAGTGGAAGACGGTGAATGACAATTAAGGGATGAAAGACATCCCAACATAACTTGTAATCTGGCTTTGGACCTACAACACTCTAACTGCTCCACAATTCTGAAGTTCTAATCAGTTAACTAGTTTTTGAAGAACAGTTAATGTAGGTGGGGTTTCCTTCTGGGAACTTTAGCTCACAAGGGAAAGCCAAGTCTGCATTACATCCTAACTTGACTTTTGGTATTGTTCATTTGCCTATTTTTCCCAACTTTTCAAGATTCTCTAATACCAGCTTTGTATGTGAAGGTTGTCCTTAAAACTCTCAAAGATATAAAAAGGCTTATCTGTGTATTAAACAGGTCAGAATTAGCAAGGAATTAATATACTACAAAAAAAAAAAAAAAACAACTCACAGACTAGGGTGTATAAGACATGCTTTAAGTCATTTCCTTAAATAATGTTACAGTAGGATTAGCTCCAAATATCTATAGCATTAATTAGCATAATAAAGCACTCTTCACTATTGCCATCTTCTTTTTCCATTACTTCCTGTTCCCCAGAAATGCTTCCTAAACATCATAATAGCCCATTTCACTCAAACATCTGTCTCAGAACCTATCTCGGAGGCCATAGAGTTAAGCCAATCAGTGTAATAATTATCCTAGCAAGTTAGTCATTGTGCAAAAACTGTGAAGACCTCACTGATATGGTAAGAGTAAAACTCTAGTGTTTAAGGTATCTCAATTTCTTTCTTCCCTGTGAACTGTCTTGTTATAGAGGTGAAATGGTGACATTCATCGATGTACCGTGGATCGGAGAAAGTCACTCTGCAACAGCGATTATAACGGTTGTGGATACACCACAGTGTGCAAAGTCAACACGCTGGGGGAAGAGAAATGGCACCATCGACACAGCCAATCTCCAGCTCACAGCAGAGCCTGAAATAGAAAGCTTTAATAATAGATTTTATAAAGATACTAATTTTGAATTTCCTAAAAGTAGGTCAGCATGAAAAACAAGATCAAAACCTGATTGTGCAGTGAGCCATACTGAAGAGATAGATAAACTCACCACCACAGTGCATCTTCTACATTTAAGTCAGTTATGGACAGGAAAGACATTAAGGTTTAGAATGAAGGTTTATGGATGGAGATATTTGACACTTGGTTCCCCATATTTTCCTAAATTCTCTGGGCTTACAAAAGTGGTTTACCCGTTCTTGTTATGGGAGAGTAGACTCCCTTTACTTTGAGAAACTAGGAGGCACTGCTTCAACAGAAGCTTGATAAAATGAACCTGTCTCCTTCCAGCTGGCTCTAATCTGCTTTTAAGATTTCAAGGTCAACAGCAAGTACAATTTTCAATGTAAACAATTATAGAAGTTACTCTTCTTCACTGAGAGGAAATGGGTTATTCATCAAAAGAAATGTAAAAAATGATTAATATGTTCAAGCAAAAACTGTGAAACTTGGCCCAGGAAGGATTCTTTGTACCGTGGACAACAGAGGAAAGAATATAGGTCACACCAGAGGAAGCTGATTGGCATCGGGGCATTTACCAATGACTGTGGGATTTAATGGCAGCTGAAAGAGCTGTGGTATGCTGTTAGTATCCTCCTTTGAGGTACAGAGTTGAAAGGATGATCTAAAATCAAAATCAAAGGGTAGAAGTCTTTGAATGGAATTTTGATGAAAAAACCCAAAGCATAAAAGAGGTAAGTATGACACTAGAGAATCTACTGCCTATGATCCCGTGGTTCTCTAAAGATAGACTTCTGTAAATAAAAAAGTAGCAATAACAACACACCCAATCACATTTGAGAGAGGGAGAGAGACAGAAACACAAAATGATAGAGACCTAGAAACAAAGAGACAGAGAGAAACAGAACACTATCATACTCAAAAACTGTCCTGAAATGACCACACTTCAAGTTAAGAGTTTGCTAATAAAACTGATTACTGATTTTAATAGGAATGATAGAATTCTGGAATAGAACAGTCAATATTTCAAGACTTAACTATAAAAGAAACAGATAATAAATTTTTGTGCTTAAATGGGCAGATGTTTGAACAACTCATTGAAGAAAATGGATGTGTTCTGTGGTCCAGGCTCCATGATGTTCGAATAGTCTATATATGGAGCCAACGAGAGGGCTGTGGGCCCACAAATCCAAAGAATTTCAAGACCAGGTTGATATCACAGTTAGTCAGCTCTGATAATAAAAATCACTGAGCCATGCTACCCTCTGTTATTGCATGAGGTGTATACCTCTAGTCCATCAGTGAAGAAGAGCAAGCCATATCCACTGCAGCAATTAGCACAAGTCTCAAACCAGTCTAGAAGGCCTCGAAGACTGGTTTACAAAAGGTCTAGCTCACTGGGACAGCTCTAAGTCACTCTGAAGACATCCTTCTATTGTTTTCATTTTCTGTGTCAGGTCACAGGTCCTGGGCAGATTACACTATAGTCAGAAATTAAACAGCATCTTAAAGTTTGTGGGAATTGTCACTTCCATCTTTCCTGCAATTCTGTGCTTTGATGTTTCTCTCTACTGATGCAAACTCTTTGCACAGCCAAGGAAATTCACAAATGTTACATACTAAATAGAACTCCAATCTTTCTACACAGAATTTTGTTTGTTTATATATGTGACTTTTATGTCCTATGAATAATATGTTCATTGCAAAAACACATGTTGTTCATATAAACTTTAAAAACATGTAGGAGTAAATCCTTTGATTTGTTCAGTTTGGATCACTAAGAAGTTTCCTAGATATACCATTAAAACTAGCAAACTATAAAATAAAAATTAGAGTGATTGCACTTTAAAATTAAAATGATACTTTATCTTGAAGGACATCTTATAGAATATAATACCTAAAAATGGGAGATGCTTTCTATAAATCATATGTCTGGAAAGAGACTTCTATCTAGAAAATATCTGACCTTCCAACCATGCAAAAGAGAGAGAAGTTGATTAATTAGAAGACAGGTAAACAATTTATGTAAATACGTCTCCAAAGAAAATATAAAAATAGTTATTAAGCATATAAAAAGCTTTCAGTATCATTTCCAGTCAGGAAAAAAAAAAGGCCACATAAGCAATTTCCAGCAGACAAAATAGTTGACAAGACACAGAACTAGTGAAAGTGGCACCTTCAAGCAATGCAGTGGGGGAAGTGATATATCATTTGTAAAGTATAACTGGACAATTTGTCAAGTGATATACATAATAATATGAAAGGATCCATAATTCATAATTCCATTCCTACATATGTACTCAAGAACACTTAAATCATCTGGTCACATAAAAATGTGTACCTGGATATTCATAGCACCATAATTAATACAAGTCAAACATTCCATTCCAATTGTTTATCAATTAATTAATACATAGAAAAAACTTTTGAGGACTATACAATTGGACCGTATTTGGTAGAGCAATGTAATGCTCAAAGAAGAAAAAGAAATCAAGCTATACTTTAAAATGTGCAAATTAGAAGCTAAACATTAGGGGATCACACACATTGTATGAATTCCTATATGAAATATAAAATGTGGGCAAATACAGGGAAATAGAAAACATATACCATTTTTTCTAGAGTCGAGTGGGAATGAGGGGGAGTTCAGAGTTCAGAATTTCTCTTTAGGTTGATGAAAATTCTCTAAACTTATATTAATGTGTGTGCAAATCTGTGACTATATTAAAGCCATTGACTTGTATTCTTTGAGTTAGTTTCCACTGAACAAATGATAACTTTTAATAAATATGTTAAATGATAATCCCTTTGCCCCTTCCCATTGTGTATGTCTCATTTAAGATGTTGTCTTTAAGAGCTGAACAGCTTTCAAGTAGAGGAAATGTTGGTGAATTTTGTAGTGCTCAAAAAATCATAGTAAAAATTAGTTACAGGAAAAAATGGACTCCATGTGTCAAATAATGACAGGATATTCAGTCTTTCTGTACAGTGCTTCTTTGTACCTTTCGTCTGACTTACAAAACAGAATTTGTCAACATGAGATAAAAGAAAGACAGTACTTAACATTCTATTATATTTTTGCCTTTGATGCAATTTGGAATGATGTAGGATTCTTTTCAGATTTCACATTCATCATTTATAAAGTCTTTGTGAAATGAGAGATACATTTGATTCTCAATTTCAAAATACAAAGGTTAATTAAAAGGTCCAGTATTTAGGAAATAGCTTTTATTCATTAATGTAGGAGAAATTAGACTAAAATATCTAATGTATAATGTATCCATAATACAGATTTGAACCCAATTCATGTTAATGAAAGGATGGACGCTTATCATTTAATAACCAGAGGAACTTAGCTTGACATGAACTAATCAGATATTACGTGTCTATGCCCATATTTTCTTATGAGGGAGGTGATATCTAACTATGTGCTTTAAACCCAGATACCTGGCCTTTCTACCAAAATCTCAACACACACACATACACATACACACACACACACACACACACACACACACACGTAGTGGGTAGCTGTTCCAGATTTGACCTGGAAGTACTACACCCATTGATGCCTCTGGTAACTGTTACACCTATGAAGTGGTGCCAAGACAGAAGCCCTTAAGACCTGAGATCTGGTTGTGCCAGCTCTCTTGGTTCCTGGATCCTGGACACTGGAGGTAGACCAAGCAGAGTTCCCCAGAGAACACTGCTGGACCTCACTACACCTTTCCTGGAGCCTCTAAACTATCCCGGTATTTGTAAGTTACTCCACAAAATAAACCTCCCTTTTAACTATGTAGAGTTGCCCTAATACTTCCACCAATATCTGGTGCCCCACATGGGGCATGAACCCACGACCCTGAGGTTAAGAGTCTCATGCTTTACTGACTGAGCTGGGAAGTGGAAGGCTAAGTCAGGAGACGCTGACAGCCGCTGCCATGAGAAACAAGATGTAAGATACTGGTAAGCCACGAGCCACATGGCAGCTTATAGATTAATAGAAATTGGTTAATTTAAGATGTAAGATCTAGTTAGCAAGAAGCCTGAGCCATTAAGCCAAACAGTTTTAATTAATATAAGCCTCTGTATGTTTACTTGGGTCTGAGCGGCTGTGGGCCCAAGTGGGACTAGAGAAAACTCCAGCTACACATACATATATTATATGTGTATGTAATTTAGGGGTAAACACTGAGACTAGACAACTTATCAGAGGGTTCATCAGTAGCAAAGGCTGAATCTCACTTTATTAATAGTCATTGACTGTCTGTCTATAGTTCTCCATCTAAGGGTGGAGCCTAATGAAATTGCTCCCATCCATGTTATCACTATGCATGAAAAACATCCCTTCATAGTATTTATCCACTGATATGGTCTTGTGATACACAGCTATCTTAATGAGTGTGACAATAATGTATTTGAAACCAAGATCAAAATTTAAGTGTCAGTATTATCTCCCATTTCTAATAGACACATGTGCCATAGCTTTTCATATTAGACTTACTTTGTGAACTTCTGCACAATGTGTATATTTTCCTTCATCCATATTGCTAAAAACAATTCAAACCATCATGAAAGCTCCCTAGCTCTGATATAGCCACCCTACTTGATCTCTACTGCCAACTTGCGGCATCATGGTCTGTAAGAGCCCACAGAGGTTTCCTAGTGAGAACTTACTCAAGGTCAGAGAATCTGAGCTTGCTTTACCCAGCTGCATAAGGAGATGCTTTGGTCACAGGAGTGTTTAGCAGGTGTTTGGAAGGGTTTACATTTGGCTATACAGTGTGCTTTGATCTTGCAAAGGGTGGTCTTTTGCCTTTCCTGTTGGCATGTTATAAAAAGCCTTTTGAATAAACCTTTGAGGTTGTTGGGTATTGATCCAGGTCTTACCAAAGCTATCTCGGATTTCTGTCTTTCTTCTCATTAGCTAGGTCTCTCTTTCTATCTGATATTTCCTCATTCCTCTCTCCTCTACCTAAGAACTTTTCTAAAAGTGGGAGCTGGAATCCCACAATAGTCCATTTGAAAATCACCATGAAACACACACAACCATTAACATATAAGCAAAACAATTACACAAGATTCACCCATACAAAGACACCACATTTTAGCAATAACCATAATTCAGGGATGCAAGGTAACTTTCACTGCTATCTATCTTACCCTCCAAAAAAGAACAAGTTCAAGAAAACTGAAGTCATATTTATCGCTAATATTAATGGCACGTGATTAATATTATTTATCATTTTTACTGAATGAGTACAAACAATAAAGGCTTCACATACACCATTCACAGAAGTTCAATGAAATAATAGACTCGTTTTATAGCTAAAGAAAGTGAGCTATATGCAAGTTGAACCACCACACTTCTCAAAGACAGAGAATGGGCAAATAAAATGAGAGTCAGAAATCTTAAAGGAAACACGGCAGAAAAGTTGGAAGGAAGAGCCTGATATCTACTGAGAAACTGAGTCAGATTAACCAGAAACATTGAGAACAATCTTACAAACTAAACTGTTGAAATTCTTTCAATTCCCTTAATGTTATCATGTAAGGCATAATTTTATTATATACTCTCTAGTTTTTGTGGTCTATTAGCTTAGCTTGAGAGGAAAAGTTTATTCATACGTCATTAGGATACTTCTTTGTACTTAAACTGGCAAAATGAATATTTTTTTAAAAAATATTGTTTTATTAATTACTAAAAAGTAAGTTAAGACTTACATTCCCCCAGAAATGTTATTATTTTTACAATCCCACCAGAAATGCAATGACAGGAATTAGTAGGGATTGAAAGTTACTAATTTCCATTGTACTTTTCTATTAGAGGAGTCTCTTAGTTTCTGGTCTATTTCAAGAGCAGATCCCATTTACGGTAAAATAGCTTGTTATTGAAAATGAGTAAATCTTTATTATATGTAAAGAGATTTCTAGTTATTAAAGCTCACGTTTTATATCTTTATTTAGTTAGAATTTTCAAAATTACTTTGGGAAGCTCCATGATTAATGGTCATGTCTTTAATCATTTGACATGACCAACACATAATTTTTCTCTTTCTTATATTGTATGTATTCTTTCCAACCTCACAAATTTCTTCTGTGCTCAATCTTGCTTTGCTTTCATCTACAATATCATCACATTATTGTTTTCCAAATCCTCTTCAGTTTTTATGAATATTCACTCATGTTTAACAGTATCTATATTATTCTCCACATTATTCTCACTGTGTTAAATATACTTTAGTTAAATCTGTATTTTACTTCATCCAACTTAAGTTTTTCAAATAACTGTGCTGCAGCTTTTCTAAACCTGTTGCCTTCATTAGGGTTTCTGTTGCTTTGATGAAACAACTTGGTGAAGAAAGAGTTTATTTTAGCTTACAGTTCCATGTCACAGTCCATCACAGTGGGAAGTTTGGGCAGGAACTCAAACAGGGTCAGAATAATGCAGAAGGCAGGAGCTAATGCAGAGGCCATGTAGGAATGCTACTTCTTTTCTCACTGCATGGGTTACTTAGCAGCCTTTCTCATAACCTAGGAGCACATGCCTGGGGGTGACTCCACCCACTGTGAGATAGGCCTCCAACATAAACTAATAATCAAAGCAATATTCCACATACTTACCAACAGGACAATCTTACTAAGGCATTTTTCTCAATTGATGCTTCTTAATTTTTAATAAAATTTTATCTTAATGCTTTCCTGAAAGAGAGGAGGCCAATAGCCACTGTTCAAGAAATTCTCAATGCTATAATAAACTGTGGACATGCATGTATTATTTGTATTGCAAAATCCTAGCACTCAATTACAAGGAGTGAAAATGCAGACTGCATCTATTAATTTTCCTCTCAGAAGTTAAAAATTCTGATAGATGGGTTCCAGCTTTGGGGTAAATGTATCATTTATTTCCATTTGAAACACGTATATTAGAAATTTGTTTAGTCTGTTAGCTGGGTCATGGCTGCCAGTGTGTTCTGCAACATTTTAATTCACTGATCAGAAGTAGTTAATTTGACCTATGCACCCTATCCCAGCAGTTTCTCAATAACTTGAAGACCAGAGAATGTGATGGGAACAATTTCTTCTAGTTACCATCCTCAGCCACTTCTCTGTGTATATGGTTCGTTAGTTCTTCAGAAACCTTGGAAGGATTCTTGTGAAAAGATTTATACTTAACTGAATAATGTTCTAAGATCTCATTTTATGTTCCTTTTACACTGTGGAATATTTTTTAACTAATCAACCTTTGACCCTGACCTGATGAGATGTTAGCTTTGGGATGAAGAGGACACAAGCTCACATGTCCCTTTCCTACTGAATCCTGAGTCCTAAAACTGAAAAAAGATCAATTTTATACACTGTATCCCTTATAGCTACTACAAAAAGATTCCTCTGATGATTTCTTCAAAGCATTTTTAAATATCATTTAAACAGTAGTTTGTATTTGTGCCTGCTTGTGAGTAACACTTTTCAATTGACAACTGTCTTTTAATTAAAATGCATTCATCTGAAAAATCATTAACATAATGCATAAGAAAGTGGAAAATATTGGATTTACTGACATGGATAATAAAATGATATTTCATTCTGAATCAGATATTTTTTATTCATTGATTTTCATTTTTGAGGTAAAAATACTTTATAATGAATAAGTACCAACTTCAACTTTTATTTCTAAATTTATTTGTTTCTACACTTGTCCGTACTACAGTGGTTTTGTTTGTTTGTTTGTGTGTATGTGTGTTTTATTGTTTTGTTTTTTTTGTTTTTCAAGACAGGGTTTCTCTGTGTAACAGCTTTGGCTGTGTTTGGAACTAGCTCTGTACACCAGAATGGCCTTAAACTCACAGAGATCTGTCTGCCTCTCTCTCCTGAGTGCTGGGATTAAAGGCATGTGCCACCACTGCCCATTGGTTTGTGTTTGATTTTGCCAATAAAGAAATATATTTTTTAGGGGTAAGGAACCACACATACAACAAGCACACAAAGAGACACTTCACAAAGCAGTGGGGGCGCAGAGGAAGTCCAAGCCTAACCTATGTTTATAAAGATCATATATTCCTGTGTGTAGTTTTGAAATGCAATGAAAATGGAGAAGTCTCTATGTGTACTGGCATAATGGAACACAAACATCATAATTTCTACAATTTTAGTGAAAATTCTTCATATCTTGATAACAGTTCCCTTTATGCGTCCTTGGAAGATACATATTACTGAACGCCATAAATATCCCTTCCATAGAGTCAAAATACCATAAACAATATGAATAAATGTGGAGCCAATTCACATATGCAAATAAAAGTAAAGTTAGCATAGATATACAAATCTGAATAAATGTGTAAGAGGTATAATATAGCTAAGGATAAAAGCACCCAGGACTATAAAGATTTATAGGATCCATTGTTTTGGAGGACAGCCTGTCAACATGCATTAACATCAAAATTTGTGTATTTTAGATATAGTATTTCTAGTACTACAAAATTGTTGTATAAAATATATACCAATAATTCACTTAACAACATTTCCAATAGTGGAAAATTGAAACAAATGAAATATCTGCACTAGCATTATAGAAATGTTATGGTTATTTATATTTATGAACATATCATAGATGTTAATATATTTCATTATTCTTTAAATTACATAATTATTCATTCAATAAATATTTATTAAGAGCCTGTTTTCCCCCAAACAGTATTCTTAGAGTGCATACCAGTAAAAAGGTTTATACAAGACAAATTTTCTGATTTCATGAAGTATATAAATTTCAGATAATGTATAAAGAAAGAAAATAAAAAGTGAAAAAAAATCAAGGTTAAAGTGCTACAGAGAAAACTGAAGTAAGGTAAGGTAAGGGTGAGTGAGCAGGGAGGTGTACTTTTATTAGATAATGGAGATCACTTCTCTGATGCAGTGATATTTGAAATCTGACTAAAGTGCAAACCCAGAAGGAACGTGGGGGACCTTGAGAGGAAGAGAAAGTGGCATGATCAAAAGGCACAAGAGTGAGCAGAGTTGATTTGAGAAACGCATGTGACTAGAGCTCAGTTTAAAGGGTGGGAGTGGTGAGAAGTGAGACCTTCAAAGAGACCAGTGGGGAAGTATGATCACTAGGGTGCTGGCAGGCTACAAAGGGGATCCTGCTATTTGATACTAAGAAGGTAAGCACAGCAGGAGTCTGGCATAAAAATCACAAGATCTGGCTAACATTTTTAATGGATCACTCTAGCTGCTGACTAGGTTACAGTCTGAAAGAGGCAGATGAGCAGGGAATATCAGTTTAAATGTTCCTGAGAGGTGGAAGGAGATAGAACCTGGGTTAGAATAGCTAAATGATGGGCAATGACTCTATATGGATTTACAGGGAGGTCTATAAGTGTGTGTTAGTGGTTTGGATATGGAGGATTACAGACAAAAAGAAAATGTCAAGTGTGAGACAGAACAGCATATGCCGATATAGGAGGTTACTTATGAGATATTGTTAGGTGGGAAAAGACATCTAGAGAAGCATATGTAGAAATGGGCAATTTTCCTTTGTTTAAAATGTTCAAAAGGTAGATATTAAATTGCTGTTTTGAGAAAACCAGAAGACAGATATTTTCAAAGTTTATCTCTTGTACATTGGTATCATTTGAATGTACTATTATGTATTATTATTATTATTATTATTAGCTGTGATACCTCAGTAAAACCATCCACTTTATCCCCTACAGACAAAGAGAAGCTTAAACCAGGATTCCTAAGTGTAGATAAGAACTTAGACCCCTTTTCCCCAGGTGGCTGTATCTGCTACAGGGACTTTGGAAAACACAGTCAGGATATTTGACCAAAAGACTAAAAAGGGAGGCGGGTTAAAATAAATTATATGGTCTGTGCCTTTAAGAACTAGCCTCACAAAGAAAGGGGAGCGCTCCTTCCAACCTCCCTGCTGTGAGTGAGAGATTTGGAAGAGCCTCCCTGGAGGCTTGTAAACTTAGAATACACCTTACTTTTACATTCTGTACCTAAAGTCTCCAATGGCGGCTTTGGGGAAGTGATCTAGACACAAGACCCTCACTCTATTGTCTCAAAAAGGGGGCCTTAGACAAAGATATCTCAATATAGATAGACCCAGGCCAGTTTCAAGTCCCCAGAAATGATGGCGCCAGCCTCAGGAACAAAAGAACAGAGTCAGCATGTCTGATGGTAACCAATTAACTACTAGATGCCCCTCTCCGGAGATAACATGACCAGACCCCCGGAGAGGAGTTGTAAAACTCCTGACAAGGCAAACAGACAAGCTAGAATAAGATAAAGTCCAGGCCCAGGAAAAACTGGACCAATCAAGGATGGACCCGTACTAACCCCCTCCCCTCTAAGAAATTTTATGGGTTTTGCCTATAAAAACTAACTTCCCCAAGAAAGAGGAACTCCTCCCTGCCTCACTGTGTTGGGTGTAGGAATGAGTCCCTTGTCTAGCTAGACTTGTATCTGCAGAATAAACCTTGCTGTTGCATTCTGGACATCCAATGTCTTCGGTGGTCTCTTTGGGGGGGTCTCAATCTGGGCATAACATATCAGAGGGTAGTTTAGAGCATACTATAGGACAGTGTGACATCAAATACAAGTTGTCATCCTGCCTCAGCCTCCTCAGTGCTTGTGCCAACCATGTGATGCCTCTCTAAGCCTACCTATATAAATTTGAAAGCTGCCAGGAGGTCGTGGTGCACACCTTTAATCCCAGCACTTCAGGAGGCAGAGCCAGGCAGATCTCTGTGAGTTTGAGGCCAGCCTAGTCTACAGAGCGAGATCCAGGACAGGCACCAAAACTACATACTGTCTCGAAAAAATAAATAAATAAAGATAGATTAAACAAACAAACAAACAAATAAATAAATTTGAGAGCTATCAGATCCAAAAGAAACTCTGGAGGAATGGCTATCTGTGGTGCTTATTAGCATACCAAAACTCAGGCTGCACTGCAAGACTGTAGTAATAATTCAGCTAATTATGACAAAACTAATACCTGGAAGAAGCTAAGGGCCTTCCAGAGGATGAAGCCAAATCTCAAGGAGGATTTGGTGTTATTCAGCTTTTAATATGTCAGCTATTTCCTGCTATGGATTTCATGTGCACTCATAACTGCTCTAAGAACTTTTAATAGTGTATTTTACTTGAAATTCTTCTGAAACATCTTAGGCCAAAACTTCAGTCTCCTGAATTAAGGTAAACACCCTTCAGGGAGACATCACCTAGGAGACAGTGGACTCTAGGTGCATAGCTTTGTTTCTTGTGCAAATGAAGCTCCTTTCTCTCACAGCCCAAATGGCATTCCAGAGCAATTGACTCAGAACAAAAGGATTTATTTATTTATTTATTTATTTATATTTGCTTATTTGCTTATTTATTTGCTTATTTATCTACTTATGTATTGCATACTAGGTGCAATGTAGCTATGCAGCAGGTTTACTAGCTCCAAGCAGGGTTACCTGGCCCTGCCAGTATATGGCAGCATAGGAAAAATGCAGTTTTATTTTAGTGACTTATCGACTCTTTCACCTAACCACCTGTAAGATTGTAGTTTGAGCACATTTATGATAGACTCGTACCATTTCACCTAACCATTTATAAGAATATATTTTTAGCACATAAACTTCCTTTCGAACTTATTCCAGGCCTTATCTGACCCTACCTCCTCTATTCACTCCCCTTTTGGGTTGCAAATAAAGCTGGCTATCATAGCTCTTGGAGGGACCTTGGAAGCTTTGCAGTGTAAGAGTCAGCCTGTGGGTAGGAGAGAGACCAGACAGAAGGAACCAAGATAGAGCAGAAGGAGGATGCTGATGAGGACAGAGATGAAAAAGAGTTAGTTGTGAAAGAACAGAAGGAGAAGGGACAGAGAGGAGCTGAGAGTGAGACCAGAAACTGAAGCCATGTAGACAGAGAAGTGACTCAGAAAAATAAAGCGATTGAACTAAAGAGTTTTGTCTATGTAGATTCATTTAATGTTGTCAAAGATTAGGTTATCAGCTTGTGGTTGATTCCTCCCGGACCCTGGGAGAGGGCTATTAGGGGCTGGACCCCTGTAGTCCTTGTTACCTCACTATCTCAAGTACCTTTGGCTCTTCTCAACTCTTCTCACCTGGCTCCCTACCCTAAACTTCTTTAGCTCATGGGCCTCCCTCCAGAGCTTATCTCCCTGTAACCCTACTATTTTGGCTATGTGCTTTCTAGCCTCTCTTGTGAGGTCTCCTTTGTTCATGTGCTCTCTGTCTTCTTCCTCTCTCTTTCTCTTCTCATGGCCCAGGCTAGTCGGCTGGCCATATTTAGTCTGTGACTTTCTCCCGTCTAGACTGTTTCAGATGCCTCCTGGCTATTTTCTCCCTCCCATCTACAATAAAAACCTTCCCCTCAACCATACATTGGAATGGCCATCTCCCATTTATATAAAAGCAACTTTAAAAGTTTGCTTCACTGGAAGAAGGAAGCGATTATGAAAAGCAAGCCTGCCTCCATCTTAGACTTGAAAGTCATCTTATAATAAAGACAAACTGGGTTCATTCCTGTTTATAATTAAACCTCTGTCTCTAAAGGAGTGGGCTATGCCCCATTCATAACTTTAACTACAAATAGTTCTATGCCACATGTCCCAGGAATAGCAGTCTTTGCTTCACAAAGTTGTCATAACCATTTTGCAACACTACCTTTGTTTCAAAAAGTTATGACCACTTATGACTACCTTGTTCTGACTACCTTGTTTGCCCACCTTGCAACCATGTCTTTATTTCAGGAGATCATTAGAACTAACTTGTTATGACGTTTTACTCCCATATTTACTCTGCCTATTTTTCCTGGTAACACCCCATTTAGAAACCTCCTACTCCTGTGTTATAAAAGCCTTATCTTCCTCACATCCAACATTGACCGTTCAAACCTGCCTTGAGAGGAGGCAGCATGTACATGAATTAAAAAGCTTGCTTTAATTAATTGCCTTCCTTAATTACTTTGGCCACAATGATTTGGGTTAGTGGTCTTTCTCCTCCTATCTTTGGGATTAACAATTATAACACATATGGAGAGTTTTAAAATTACAAATTGTTAAATGCTACGTAGTTTTCACCATCAGAAATACTAAATGATCAAATAAGAGCAACTTCTCAATAGAAAATGATTCAGTTACTATTGATATTAATCATATCATCTTTGCTTTACAATGACACAAATATTAAATTGAATATAAAAATGCAAATTTTCACATTTTAGAAACACTGTGTGTGATTAGCATAGAAAGCATGGTATGTGTGGAAAATATATGCTTTTGGAGAAAAGAAGAAATAGTAGAAATTAATTGTGGAAAACAACAGTCATATTTTTCCCCAACACCAACATATTAAACTGAAAAAAAAAGTTCCAGACCTTGACTCCTCCACTCTACAGTCTCATGAAGAAGAGAAAGACACTTAGGTACCTCCGAAGAACAAGGCAATACAGAGTTTGTAGTCATGTGCACAAGGTACTCAGGGGCCTGGGAAGATCAGTGACTGTCATTGCCTAAATGCTCAGTTGCATTTAGCTGCAGATGAGGGAGCAGCATGTAAATGAAGGTGTGAGCAGTTTGGAATCGAGAAAGAGCTATCAATCTGTCAATCCTGTCCGTGTCCGGGCCGGGTGAGGTTTCCAAGAAGGAGAATGAGAGATTCCCTAAAAGCCATAGAGAAAGGGTGTCTGAGGACACTGGGATTGTTACTATGGCTCAAACACAATTATGGGTAATGAAGAATAGTGTACAGATCTAGAAAAGTAGGCCTGTTCCAGCTTCTTCAATATTTAGTGTCTGTCACTCCTGTAAATTGAGATAGAGACAGGACACAGAAAAGTTTTAAAGTTGAGCTGTTGCTAAATAGAAATTTAGTATTTGTAATAGATTGCATTAGGTGGACAATTTTTAAGGGAAATGGGAGGTACTGGGGGATACTTTGAGGCAGTGATTGGGGAGCTGGGTTTTGTATTTAATTCCATTGACCATTAATACAACAGAAAGTATATATGACCAGACATTCGATACATTTGTTATACTGACCCAATTTAGTAAAAGTGATTTTCTTTTGTTCTGACAAAAGGTTTTGTAACCTGATGTGTTCATTCTTTTTTGCCTTTTCTTGAAGCTGTTAGGTCTCAGGAAGTCCAAATATGTCTAGAAGTAAACTCAAGCTGGACTATAGAAGAATTTATTGTAGTTAGATGAAAGTCAGCATTCCTCAAGAACTTGTGAAATAGGTTTCTGTCCCAAAAGGCATCATTTTTTTTCTTGCCTCTGGCAGAAGGGACATGGCTCTTTCTTCATTGGTCTATGCTGGTTGCTGCATATCAAGGACCATGCTGGCTTCCACGATTCCTCAGTCCCTACCCACAAGGACTTGTTGTACATCTCAAAACTTCCATTCTAGTCACCTAACCTTTCACACCTCCACAGGCTTCCTTTCTCCCAGTACTGCTTTGTTCTCTATATAATGGCAAGTTATGTCCCTCCCCACCCCACCTGTCCTTTGCTATTTCTCTAGCTCCAGCTCTCTCTCCAGCTCTCTTGCCATAGCCCTGGCCATGGCCAGTCTACTTCTTTCTCTCTTTGCTCTGCACTCTTCCAGAAGCCTCTGAATATTGTCTCTCTCTTACTCCTAATAAAAACCTTACCCCTAATAATGGAGGTATCATGTTGGCAGGTTGTTTTTTTTTTTTTTTTTAACCATGTCCCCTTACATACAAAGGCTACATCAAATCTTTCTACTATGGTGTTATTTATATGAAAATTATATTGTCATATATATAAGACAAAGTATTATTTTAAAAATAAAATAACACTAAGGGCTTGATGCAAAGTTTCTTGAATTTATTGAAAAATCAGGCTGCCTCCATCTTAGGCTTAAAATCCATCTTATAATAAAGACAAACTAGGTTCATTCCTTTTATGATTAAACCTCTGTTTCTCAAATGTTGGACTATGGCATACCTGTAACCTTAACTATAAATTGTGCTGTACAGCCTGTTCCAGAAATGGTAATCATGTCTTTGTTTCAAAAAGTTATATATAGACATCTTACAACCCTATACTTGTTTCAAAAGACGATATGACAATCTTTGACTACCTTGTTATGGTTATGCCTGCCTGATATGACTACCCTGTTATGATTACTTGTTGTTATGCCCACCTTGCAGCCATGTCTCTGTTGCAGGAGGTCATTAGTACTAACTTATTCTGCTTACATTCTGCTTCTGTAACCCTGCCTATTTTTCCCCGCCAGGTCCTACTCATGAGCTACAAAAACCTTGTCTTTCTCACACCCAATGCTGACCTCTTAAAATATGTCTTATGGAGAGGTAGTTCTGCACAGGAATACAAAATCTTGCTTTAGTTAATTGTTTACTTTAATTAATTTAGTCATGATGATTTGGGTCAGTGGTCTTTTTCCTCGGATCACTGGGATTAACATTATGAACATAAAACTTTTAATACAAAAGCTTGTGTTTTCCCAACAAAGTAGTCAGACTACTTTGCTAATCTTCAGATTAAAGTTCTAGACTTCAGAAAATATTATTTTCACTAACATCTAATCTTCTATCATCATTACAATCATAATCATAGAATAATAGATATCCCAGAAATATGGTGTCTCTAGTTAAGAAAAGTGGACATGACATTGGAGGAATCAATGCCATTTCCATAACAGTTATTGAAAAGAAATAACACAATTGAAAACTGTGTTTGCAGTTAGTCAACTATTTCATGAATAAAATAGCATCCCCACAACCTCTTCCTTTTAATATTTCTGCCATGTTTTTTAACCTGTGTTATTTTTACCTATGAAAACTTTACCTATGTTTTTCTCATATAATTGGCCTATAACTCAACTAGTTATAGTGGTTTCATTTTATATGCTAATAACCTTATATAGCTTTGTTACATGCACTTCTTATAAAATACCACTCAATTCTCAATATAATCTTATGATTTCATTTTGAATAATTACTATAAATAATATTGATTATAAATAAATATATTGAGCATATAGGACAGGTAAAAAATGTGCCTCAAAATATATTCCTAATAATAAATTGAAATTTGCAATCCATAGCCTCTTATTTCTTTTTTTTTCAGGTTTACCTCATAAATATAATTAAGGCCCAATAGTTCCACTGACAGATCATTCATTGCCTTAATAAATAAAGGACAGTGCCTCTTATTTCAATATCTTTGTACAAACTGAGTAACTTTTACTACCAGTAGATACTTTATTTTATGTTATTTTCATGTTAATATTTTCAGTTAAATTATATGATAAAAATTACACTACAAAGAAGGGGGAAAACACTTCTCTGTCATTCAGTATCATGGCAGGTTCTTGAACACCTTATACTTAGCATAGATTTATAAAGCAACAGCATGTTCCCATGCTTGGTTTAGTAATCAGATATAACAGAACAAATTGCTTCACTCTTTAACACCACGTACAGTGATTTGAATGAGAATGCTAGCTCTCTGTAGTCTGATATGTTTGAATACTTGCCCTAGCTGTCAAATCTCTTTGGGAAGAATTAGGAGGTGTGGCCTCGTGGGACAAGGTGTCACTGGGTGTGGGCTTTGGGGTTTCAAAAGCACATGCCTCATGTTTGTTTCTGAAGATGTAAGCTCTCAGCAACTGCTATGGCATCAAGCTTTCTTGCCTGCTGCCATGCTCCCACCATTATGGTCACGGGCTCACTCTGTGCAACTGTTAGTCTCCAGTAAACTTCTCTTATTTAAATAAATTGCCTTAGTCATAATGTCATATCATAGTAATAGAAAAGGAACTAACAAATAAGTTTATTTAACATTATGTTGAATTCTCTAGGACATACATACACAAATGTCACACTTCAGCTAGCAGTAGCTGACTAGAGTTTGCTATGGTATGAAGCACAAATGGCCCACTGACTCAGGACTTTACATGTATACACTCAATAAACGTGGGAAAGACAAAGTAACTTTAGGGGACTAATCTGATCTGGGCTCCTTAGTCTTTTACATGTCTCTCTTATTCTTGACTATATCTATTCTGATTAGTGGCTTATGTAACCTCAGATATGAGGTGTATCTACTTAGTAAATTAATGAATATCTTTGTCACATTCTTACATATCTTGCAACTACTGTATACCTTTTAATTTCTTGAATTCAGAATAGAAAAAGATATCCAAGAAGACAGGAAAATCATTAGCCAAATATTAAAACATGACTTCCATAAAGATTTTATATCATAATACGAAATTGGACATTGTGGACTTAATTTTTATTAAACAATTATTTTTTTTGGTTATGGTTTAAATCAATAAAACAGATTACAAAATTAATATTTTTTCTCCTAACTTTCATAGACACAAATCAACATTAATGAAGTTACTAAAACACATTTCTGCAATAGAAATGCACTTCTAATGAGATTTGATGTATGTGGATTTGATTCTTTTTAAGACATGATCTCACTCTGTAGACTAGATGGGTACCAGACTAGATGCAAGTCTCCTTCTTCAGATTCCCTAGTACAGGACTCACAGGTATGAATCACCACGCCCAGTTTTGAAACATTTAATAAGATAACCAAATGTATATCAAAGTGAAGCCTGAGCCAGACAGAATATGGGTTGTATAGTCTGAAGAACTTAAACTTCCTTTATATATCAGTTGACCATCATCAGTAGAAGTTTCTTGGTGACAAATAGGAAAGGCAGAAAAAGGCGACACACAGATTAAAATGATCTATCAAATAAGTTTTAAATATCTAATCTGATTAAAATGATCTGTGAAATAAGTTTTAAATATCTAATCTAAGAGACACAGAAAGAACTGTTCACCAAAGAACAATCAAAAATTATTTTCTTAAAATTTATATGAAAAACACTTATGGGAAATAATCTAGGCATGTACATGCTTTTGCCTGAAAATTCACATAGGTATAAAGAATGAAATATTATTCACTGTGAAAGTAGAAATAAGGTGTTATAACAAGTAAGAACACAAAGGATATTAAAGTGCATGTTAATAATAGATGAAAGAAACAATCAGAAAAAAAAAGTGTGTTATTCTGGCTCTATGACATTGTTGATAAAAGGGCAACATGTTAAAAAGTAAAATGAACAGTCACTGTCCAGGTTTAAGGAAGAGAAAGTCATGAACAACCAGAGTTAAGGAGGAGAACACTCTGAACAACCAGAGCACAGAGGAATGTTTAGAACAATTAAATCAGTCTGCCTGGTTACCATGGTGCAATCGTGTTATTATAAGTTTGTTTAAACCTGGGAGTCCTAATGTGAAAGTTATGTGCTAAATGATGGTATGTGAACAGTAACGACAGCAAATAAAGGACTCTGTCTGATAGGTCTGAAATAATGGGGGCGGGGCTTGTATAGAGTAAAAGCAACAAAAGCATATCTGTACCTTCTGGGTCATACTGCTGGGCAACTAAATCTCCTCTATAAATATGCACTGTTTTATGTCAATGGAAGTACATCCTTGAATTTTATTGAGCACTTTCTGATTTATTTGACTTTTGACATTTCCTTTTTTCCATATGTGTTTAAGAGTGGGTAATATTTCATGAAATGCACAATTAAGATATCTTTTTAGGGCCGGGTGATGGTGGTGCACGCCTTTAATCCCAGCACTCGGGAGGCAGAGGCAGGCGGATCTTTGTGAGTTCGAGGCCAGCCTGGGCTACCAAGTGAGTTCCAGGAAAGGCACAAAGCTTCACAGAGAAACCCTGTGTCAAAAAAGCCAAAAAAAAAAAAAAAAAGATATCATTTTAGACTTTAATATCCTATTTCTATAGTTATCCATTGGCTAAGATATTGTTTAACCATAGCAATTTGGTTAACAAATTTAGGTCTACATTTATAGACCTAAAGTTACATTTATATGTTTGGCAATGTGGTTAATAAAGAAAATTTATTTCTTTACTTAGCATTTGAAAAAGCTTGTGAAGATGTGTAATAGTTTAATTATTTTACAGACAGAGGAACTAAGTATAAAATATTAAAATGGCCAAAGTTAAATGGGCATGTTTAATTTTTCTTTTAATATATATTATGTTTATTATATTATATTTTATTTCACATTTTATATATATATATATATATAATTTGATAAGTTGGGATCATATCACATCTTAACTATATGTCTTATAAAGGCTTCTGTCACCTGAATCATGTGTGAATTAACAGATTGCTATATTTCTCTAACTGTATAATCTATCTTATGAGAGTGAATGATGTTTGTTCATTTCAGGGAAACTGCCTCTTAAAATTCCCTTCTAGTCCTAGACAGGCCACTAGTTTGTCTTTGACAAACAGTTTGCATAACTTTATGTTGTGTATTCAGATTGGTATGAACACCTGTATGGCATTTATGCAGATGCATATTCACAGTTATAATAGGTAGTCCACTATGAAACAATACAAATAGGCTGAATTGGATTATTTCTTAACTTCCAGGCTTTTAAAAGGCTTCCTTAGAGCCTATCTGGAGTTTTCTTTATCAATGGGGAGCAAGTAGGAGTGGTAGGACTATTGCTTCTCTGTTCCTGTTACCATCTGCAAGACTGATTTATTTATGACCAATCTGAGTTACTAAAAATGGTATTCTATACAATAATAAATTTTATTTATTGACTTTCATGTTAATTGAGTTAACCTTCTTGTATTTCAACAAATTAGGAAACTTTGTTCATTGGTTCATTTTCCTTTTATTAATTGCTGCCTTGTCTCTTTTCATTTTGGGAATGAATATGAAAGTGAGCTGAGCCAAATTTGTCAGGGATGCTTCAAAATAAAAAGTACATAATCTTCACTATTTCCTTCATGCTTAAATGAATCTAACTTATGGGCAATTCAGTCACATTAATGGTTACAGAACCACATATAATGTTTTCTGTAATTTAAATATAAATTGGACTTCTGATCTAGGTTCGGACATGCCAGCACTGTATTAGGCTATATTCCAGTAGGTTCATTAGCTAAAGGGACTTCATGTATTCAAAGGAGATGGACTTCCAAGTGTCTTTGAGTTAAGAAATACAGGAACCATCGAACTGAAGACCCTGACATTAACCCACACACCTATGAACATATAATTTTTGAAAAAGAAGCCAAAAGTGTACAATGGAAAAAAGAAAGCATCTTCAACAAATGGTGTGGGCAAAACTGGATATCAATGTGTAGAAGGCTGCAATTAGATCCATATCTGTCACCGTGCACAAAACTTAAGTCCAAGTGGATTAAGGACCTCAACATAAATCCAGCTACTCTGAACCTGCTAGAAGAGAAAGTAGGAAGCAGTCTTGAATGCATTGGCATAGGTGATCACTTCCTAAATATAACACCAGTAGCACAGACACTGAGACAAACAATCAATCAATGGGACCTCTTGAAACTGAGAAGCTTTTGTAGAGCAAAGGATACGGTCAACAAGGCAAAGCGACAGCCTACAGAATGGGAAAAGATCTTCACCAACCCCACATGTGACAGAGGACTGATATCCAGAATATATAAGGAACTCAAGAAATTAGACATCAAAACGACCATCAGTCCAATTGTGAAATGGGCTTTAGAACTAAACAGAGAATTCTCAACAGAGGAAACTCAAATGGCTGAAAGACATTTAAGGAATTGCTCAACATCCCTAATCATCAGGGAAATGCAAATCAAAACAACTGAGATACCACCTTATGCCTGTCAGAATGGCTAAGATCAAAAACACTGAAGACACTATATGCTGGAGAGGATGTGGAACTAGAGGAACTCTCCTCCACTGCTGGTGGGAATGCAAGCTTGTACAACCACTTTGGAAATCAATATGGCGCTTTCTTAGAAAATTGGGAATCAATCTCCCCCAAGATCCAGCTATACCACTCCTGGGCATATACCCAAGAAATGCTCAATCATATCACAAGAGCACTTGCTCAGCTATGTTCATATCAGCATTGTTTGTAATAGCCAAGACCTGGAAACAACCTAGATGCCCTTCAACTGAAGAATGGATAAATAAATTGTGGCACATATACACAATGGAATACTACTCAGCAGAGAAAAACAATGACATCATGAGGTTTGCAGGCAAATGGACGGATTTAGAAAAAATCATCCCGAGTGAGGTAACCCAGACTCAGAAAGACAAATATGGTATGTACTCACTCATAGGAAGATGCTAGATGTGGAACAAGGATGACAGGACTGCTACTCACATGACCAGTGAGGCTACCTGGAAAACTGGACCCCAAGAAAGACATGGATGACATCTACATGAACAGCCTGGACGTGAGTGGGAGCAATGAAGGGCGAGGGTCCAGGGAAAGAGAGTGGGAGATCCTAGCTGGATCAAGAAAAGAGAGGGAGAACAAGGAATAGGAGACCATGGTAAATGAAGACCACATGAGAAAAGGAAGAAACGAAGAGCTAAAGAGGCCCACAGAAATCCACAAAGATACCCCCACAAAAGACTGCTGGCAATGGTCGAGAGACAACCGGGACTGACCTACTCTGGTGATGGGATGGCCAAACACCCTAATAGTTGTGCCATAAACCCCATCCAAGGACTGAGGAATCTGGATGCAGACATCCATGGCTAGGCCCCTGGTGGAGCGCTGGGAGTCTAATTAGTGAGAAAGAGGAGGGTCTCTATATGAGCGAGAATTGTTGAAACCAAGGTTGGATAAAGCACAGGGACAAATAATCAAATGAATGGAAACACATGAACTATGAACCAAAGGCTGAGGGGCCCCCAACTGGATCAGGCCCTCTGAATAGGTGAGACAGTTGATTGGCTTGATCTGTTTGGGAGGCATCTAGGCAGTGGTACCAGGTTCTGGGCTCATTGCATGAGTTAGCTGTTTGAAACCTGGGACTTATGCAGGGACGCTTGGCTCAATCTGGGAGGAGGGGACTGGACCTGCCTGGAATGAGTCTATCAGGTCGATCCCAGTCCTCGGTGGAGACCTTGATCTGGAGGAGGTGGGAATGGGGGGGTGTGCTGGGGGGAAGGGGAGGGGGGCAGGAAGGGAGAGAACAAGGGAATCTGTGGCTATTATGTAGAACTGAATAGTATTGTAAAATAAAGAAAAAAAAAAAAAAAAAGAAATACAGGAACCAAAATGTGATCAAGAATATTGTATATGTGTATACAAATATAGTTGTGAAATATCATTCTAAACACACTTGGCAAATTAACAAACACTGATCAAAATAAATTTTAATAGAATTAAAAATTAAATACATTCTGCTAAAATAATGAAAATATTTTCAAACAAATTAATGCAGTACATGATTTGGATAAGGATATTTTTTAATACTTGATATTGTATATACAGTTCTATCAACTAATTTTATATGTAATTAACACTTAAAATTCAATTTATTTTTACTCCTGGAAGACATAAATATAAATGGTATATTGAAATTTGATTACCTACCCAGGGCATTAACAATTTAAAGAATAACAGAATATTCCTTAAAGCAATAATTGCAAAACAAAGTAAATACAAAAAACTGTAAACATGTGTAGATTAATATACACACTTTCACTTAAAATATACTAAAAAAATTAGTAATATACTTTATATAAGTAGATACAGGTAAATATATCATTTTAAATTATGTTTTATAAACATGAATATGTAATTTCCACTTTTTGTACTTATTTCACACTTAAAAAATATCTAAGTGTAATTTATTGCTTTCTGGATCTTTTATTTAAAAATTTACTGCATTAGTTAGTTTTTGAATTATTCAAAGTGATTTTTACATATTTTCATATTCATAATGGCAATTAACACTAGGTAAAAATCTTCAAAATATCAATTGTGTTTCTCCTGAGTACATTATTTATACTCATAGTTATTATATGTAATCTCTGTGCATAACATGACTTCATTCTTCTTTATTACAGTGCACTTTGACATTATTAATGTTGATCAAAGTGCATCAAGTATAAAATTTAGCTTCATATTAGTCTTGGGTAAAATGCCCTTTTAAGTGCTTTGCTAATTCTTTGGCCTATCTAAGCAGATTCCTCCCAGACATGGAAAATGACGAGCATATGCACAAATACTACTTTTAATTTTCCATTTATGCCAAGAGAATTTGATAAATGCCCCTGAGTTGAGGTACAGAAGAAAGAATAACAAAATAAAATGCTGCCATTTAAATAGTTTATATGGGAAAGTTTTTTAAAAAATGAAAAAATTATACAATTTCATATTTAACGTCATACTTTATAATCTTAAGTAAATCTTAAGAGATTGAGATTTGTTTTGAAAGCTTGCATAATACAGCTACATTATATTTTAGTTTTCTAACCTTGAATTCTTTAAAACCATTTACATTTCAATCATATTTTTAAAAATCCAAACATTCATTATTGATATTTTAAAAGTCCAGAAAACAAATGTGAATGCCAGACTAAAATGTGGACTTTTAATGTACTTAATTTTGGGCTCTAAAAGACAAATTTTCATTAAAAAAAAAATGACCTTTGTACTTAAAATATATGCTCTACACGAATAATCTGTTTTCCTAGAAACTTTTCCAACCTGGCTCCTAGGGAGCTGCAGCCTGGGCATCCAGAGCAGAAGTAACAGCGGGGTCTGGAGAGGTGGTCTCTTCAATGCCTTCTGGAATTTTCCCCCCTTTTAGCAGTGTTGGAAATAGGTCTGGAAAAGCATAGGAAAGCTATATCAAATTTTCCTTAGGAGGTGGTTTTGGTTTTTTTTTTTTTCATATTGTTTTGGCAATGTTGCATGGTGAAGGTGCTATATGGGATAGCATTTAATATCTCTTTTAACTAATGAGTCCTCCATACTCTCCATATTAAATTGGCAATATCTTCAGGATAAAAATGCTTTCATTTTATTCATTTAAATTAAGGAAATGTGAAAAATAATATAAATATCCTTAGAACCACACCTACACAGATGCAAATTCTAAGGGAAGCTTGACTAGTTAGGGTCATGTTCTTGCTACAAACTGAACTATGGTGCTTTAAAAAAAATAAAGACTGATATTTTATACTTAAAATTTGGGTTTCCAAGAAGGTTTAAAAATTTATGATCTTCTACAACCTTGTAAATATTAAATTAATTGATAAAATAATTTCTACATGTATTACACAGATATAAAATAATATTAACATAAAAGACAGTTTAAATATATTTGTGTGTTAGCTCAAAATCAAAAAGTCAACAATTGTATTTTAAAAATGAGTTTAAAATATAATATACTTTAGGTCTATATAGCATCCTTAATTTTTTAAAATAATCAGCATAATTAATTATAACAAAATACATTTTAATTTGATTTTTGTTAATATTTATTATAAAATAAGAACTATGATTTGATTACATTTTCTAAAAGTGCATAAGGATGTTGTTGGTATTGGAATATGAGGTCTAGTAAAAATAAACATAATATTAAATACATATTTAATACATTTTTAAAAAGTAGCACCTATTAAAACATTGAACTCGGAGAGCTTAAAAGCTGTGTTATTTGTTCATTTCAAGTTAGAACACTTGAGTGAGTTTAGAAATCAAAACCTATTCAGATCCCCATAACAAGAATGAAAGTAGGCATAGGTTGAAATAATGTAATTATTGTTTATTTTTGGTGTTAATATAATAAAATCAAATAATGATGAAGTCTGAATTTCACAATCCTGGGAGCAAAAGTAATACATTAAAGTCCTGTCAGTTTAATGATTGTTTATTTCCTGGCCTATGTTGTCATATGCCCTTTAGGAAAACGATATTTTTATTATTTCTCTTTCTGGTAACTGTCAATATCTATTTTAGTTTCAGTTGCCTTGTTTTCTAGCTATCCACTCTTAGTATATGGTTTTATACAAATTTTATTAGTACTTAACTACATTGAAAACATTAAAACAATATTAGTAATATTATAATATATCTATTACCATTTTTGGTATGATCAAGATAGAGTAAAATTATATTTATCCAATACTTAGTGTAAACCAGTAAGGTAGGAAACTAGTGGGCGCATCTTTCCACCTAACAAATTCTAAAACTCTCGATTTAATTATTTCAAAAATCAGACTAATAAAATAAAACAGATAGGCTGAAAAATTAGTTATGAAAAACAAATTATCACTTATTGAGGTGGCAATTTACAACTAAAATAAAAAAAAACCAAGTGTGTTAATATAACTTCTTGAATAATATGGCATAATCAGATTTAATCAAAATTGATTATTAAAAACTCAAATGAAAAGGGAAGACTAAAACTTCAAGGTAACAAAATCTGAAAGAGATTGACATTAACCACTAACTCATTATGGCTTAAAAAGAAGGCCAAACATCTATTCAATCAAAGTAAAATATTCCTTTTACTAGCAACTATCTTACCAATTCATTATTTACGAATTTATTCCTTCATGCAACTAAAAGCCATTAAAAGGGAAAATAATTTTCATATTTTATTAGAGAAACTGTCATTAGCTTATTTTTAGAATGAACAACATATCATTGGGGAAATGGAAATGTGATTTAATGATAGAAACTTTTATGGTGAATATGTGCACAAACACATTGCAGACACTTGAATAGAAGCATTTAGCATTGAACAATCAGGAAACAGGTGGATTTGAGAAACTGTAGTGAGATGGGTGACTGTGAAAAAGATGTTTCTGAAGAAAAAGATTTCTGCAAGGAAAGTTTTCAACTTATTTTTTGAAAAAAAAAACGAAACAAAACAAACAAACAAACAAAAACCCAACAACCCATAAAGGCCAGAATGTTAGTTGTCTTTTAAATAGGAAGAGATTGATATTAAAATAGAATAATGCCAGAGCAGCCTGGTTTTTACCAGGATCTCATAAAGTCTGTTCAATGTCAATTTGCAGAAGGAAGCAAAATCTAAAGGATGGAGAGATCAGATGACAAAAGAAATCAAGCAAAGCAGGAAGATGCTTTGTTGCTTAAACAACAACAACAAGAACCTGCGAGAAAGCTTTTGAAAACTAAGCCAAGCATACTTGCTTTCCAAATAAAATGTATTTTGCTGAGGATAGCCATGGAAACTTTATCCTCTATGATTTATCATTTAATTAAAGTTCTATAGGCTGTAATCAATGCAATGGATCGAAGGGTTTTTTCTACACTCCCAGGATGAATTGACACCCAGTTAGTACTGTGATTTATGGAGTTTTGGGAGGTGATTGGGTCATGAGGGTGGATCTTGTTCTTATGTGGCACGAATGTCCATTCCTTCACTTGATCCTCAGGATTCTATGGAGAGGAGAGTGGATCATGAAGGTGCTTTCCTCATGAACAACTTAATTTGTTTTTGAGTTCATAGACAATGAAGAAGTGGGTTGTATCTTGTGTGCTGGCCTTTCTCTCCTTAAGTACACCATGATGAATGCATCTTTCCTCTTCCAATCCATTCAGCCATGTTGCTGCCTTCCACAGGCCAGAAAGCAATGTATCCAGTTGACACCATAACCTGAAACTTCTAAAACCATGAGACAAACAGGCACTCCCCTTTCTTGAGCTATTTTTTTCCTCAGGTATTCTATCACAGTGATATAAAAGAGATACAACTCCATGGGAAACAAATTAGGACCCATATAAAGGAGACTCCAGAGATTCACTTGCCCTTTCTCCCATGAGAGGACACAGTGAAATGTAGGCTCATGCACAAGGAGCTGATTCTGATCTGCCACCAAAATCTACCAGTTCATGGAACTTGCCATGTCTAAGTCATCAGGATCCATTAAAAAATGTATTTATATATTAATCTACCCAGTCAGTGAATTTGTTATAACATTCTGTATAACATAGGGCAGGTACTGTAGCAAGAAAAACTGATACATCAGTAAATGCTTGTTCCTTTTCATTCAGGGACAGCATCCAAGAAATAGCACACGCTGGTGGTAACTGACAGAGGCAACAATTTAACAGTGCATGTCAATCTGCAATTTAAAGAAATTATTTTATGTATTTGTATTGTTTGGGAATTTCAAATGTTCATGTTTTGATCAAATTCATCCCCTCAATGTCTCCCCCCTATAGCCTCCTCTATTTTCCCACCCCCATCAGTTTACCTCCCAACTTTATGTGCTTCTTTTAAACTCACTGAATCCATTTAGCATTGTCTGTATACGTGTGAGTATAGGGCCATCCATTGTAGATGGGCAGCCTAAAAAGTGCAGCATTCCTAAAGAAAACTTCTCTGGTCCCGCCCAAGTTGCCAATGATTACTACTACCTCTTCATCTAGGGTGGGACTTCATGATCCATCACCCCCTAGACGCCCATTGTGTTGGTCTTTGCATGTGGTCACAGCCAGTGTGAGTTTGTTGCCTTACTGTGTCCAGAAAGCATTGTTCTACAATAGACCCTAGCTACTCTGGTCTCATATGCTTTCTGCTGCTTCTTCCATGATGATCCCCGAGTCAAGGCAGTATTCTTAAACACAGCATAAAATGATGTTCAGAGGAAAGTAGGATCTTCTAAACAAAAGTACAAAGAAAATAAACAACAGAATAAGAACAATAAATAAGTTCATAAACAGTTCTACACATAGATACCCCTGCCGAGTAAATTAAGACAAGCAAAGTTGACTCACTTCAAAATTTGAAAAGTCCCAACAAGAATGGTGAGCAACTGATAATCAACAGAAACAAGTTTACACAAAGGGTTAAAACCAGCTTCATTTTCACAATGACAAACAATAATTTAGCAATAGAGCAGGTACCAAAGAAGCTCTATTGAAAAGATTACTTGGTGAAATCAATTCATGGAAACCTGAGATAATAGAACACTTAGTATGGCTGTACTGGAGGTGGGATGCAGTCTTTGCCGATATGGAGTCTCTGTAAATTAGGATTGGGAGGTTTAAAGAAAGACGTCAGAGAACATACCATATTTGAAAGATGAAGCCTGTGAAATGAAATTTCATGCACTAGACATTCACTCTACATTTAGAGGGGGACTCAAAAGTCTCTAGTATAAGCGATGGGTGCTAGCAGGAAACATAAATAAGATGAGCTGAAAGTTGCAATGTCTTTGATCCCTTTTTGGAATATCAGAGATTGGATTTACTGGCTTGCTGAGCACCTGGAAGCTAAGGTTGGGTGGTTCTGAAAAGTCTGTCACAGAAGGGCAAGAGGGAAAGAATGCTGTACTCACTCATCATGCTTACCTGACTCAAACTGGACATGTACCAAGTGACAGCAGAAACAAACGGACCCCAGGAACTTAGTGAGGATTTCAGCCCCCAACTCAAAGGGAGATAAGAATTTGAAGTACGAATTCCAAAAATTTCAAAAGGCTTAACAAACACTATGCTTTCAACTGAAACTCACAAGGAGCCTGCTTTCAGAATAAAATCAAATCTGTACATGAAAGTTTTGTTTCTAAAGCCAAGCACAAAACTGAACACGCGGACACTGCCATCACAGCCCAAGTCAGCCATCTGTAAGTCAATCACAATGACAACATCCAGACTGAAATGCAGTAACCACATTCCACTTCACAATAACAATTTGCTACTAAAAGATAGAAGGAAAATACAACCCAGGACAAAGAAAAATATATGACCATTGAAATAAGTTTTTTTTTTTTTAAAAAAAAAAAGATGTTGAGGTTATTCTAATGGACTTAAAGGGCAGAGATAATTCCACTGAGGAATCCACAAAATAAAACAAACCAAAAACAAACAAACAAAACCCTGGAACAGAAAAAAAATTGTTCTGGAATATCATTAGTTAAAAAACACAAAATTACAATAGAAATACAACAGACGTTATAAATCTGAAACACAATTAATGCAGCTGAACATCCCAGAAATACACAGAGGGAGAAAAAAAAATGATTAAATGATTAAAAAGTAAAACTTGGTCCTTACATATAGCTGCTTGTAATAACTCGGGGAAAATGACAGAATTAATTTATTAATATTGCTTTTAACAATCAACAAAGTTCATAAATTTCATCACAGACAAATCCATATTCAGCAAATCTAAATAAAGAAAGAATATAAAATTGTTTCAGAATTATGGACTTGGGTGCATACAATTATAGATATTTGTTTGCCATAAAACCAAATTAAAATTAAATGAGTTACATTTTGAATGGTACATAGTAAAGTTATTGGAGAATGGGTTGTTGCTGATGGATATTAGAATCTATAAAACCAAATTAAAAAAATACATACCTATAAGACACTAATCGAAAACTGTTAATATAAGATATCAAATTGAACTCATGATGCATTTTATAAAGCTTTTAAAACAGCATTTTTGGCATAGGTTAACCATTTTTGGAAGGCTTGGATACTGAGTTGTCTTTTTCGTCTGTGAAAGACAGACTATATCAATCAGGATAAAAGGTTTAACTAATGATGATGAAAATTCTATGCAGTATAAACATTCAGAGACGATAACTGGAAACATCTACAGTGGTGGAGGACTGCCTTTCATTACAGAGTTTTAGAGTAAAGGCTTTCTATCATATTCAAGTCAACATAATTTAGTCTACCTTTTTCCTACTCTCTCACTTTCTAACACACACACACATGTTGCTGGAGGGCTTCTCTCCAGGTTCCACCATGCCCCGCAATCACACAATCCATGTATAAAATAATCACTCAGATGCTTATATTATTTATAAACTGTGTGGCCATGGCAGGCTTCTTGCTAACTGTTCTTTTATCTTAAATTAACCAATTTCTATAAATCTATAGCTTGCCACGTGGCTGGTGGCTTACCGGCTTCTTTATATGTTGCTTGTCCTGGCGGTGGCTGCAGTGTCTCTCCCTCCTTCTTCCTGTTTCCCCAATTCTCCTCTCTCCTTGTCCCACCTATACTTCCTGTCTGGTCACTGGCCATCAGTGTGTTATTTATATAGAGTGATATCTACAGCACTTCCTCTTTTCTTCTTTTTTTAAAAAGGAAGGTTTTAACTTTAACATGGTAAAATTACATATAACAAAAACAATTATTGAGCATGAATTACAGTTACAATATTAAAGAAGATGTCCTGTCTATCTTATATTTGTGAGTTTAAGGTTTTATATCTAACTTATCTTTTATCATAACTGAGGAAATTACAACTATCTAGTCTTTAACCACATCAAAGACCTGAGAAGGAACATAATGGTACCTGAGAAATGGTAGATGGATGCAAGCAACATTCGGGAATCTTGCAAGAGTAGACCAAGACAGCTGGCAGCCTGGACAGTCACCTAATATTTTTTTTTTTTTTCCGAGACAGGGTTTCTCTGTGTAGCTTTGCGCTTTCTGGAGCTCACTTGGTAGCCAGGCTGGCTCGATCACAGAGATCGCTGGTCTGCTCCGAGTGCTGGATTAAAGGCGTGCGCCACAACGCGCTAACTAATATTTTTTAGCATTGTTGGTGCATTCAAACTGGCTACAGGCCTAGAGTATCTTACAGACCATTTTCAGAAGCAGGAATTCTGAAAGACCATCTTACCCTGTCTTGGCAGAGTACAGTGGTCGCTTTCCTTGTGTCCTGCTTGTCCAGAAAGGACAGCATTGTATTCATACTGTCAGCCATCAAGGCAAGGGCAGTTTTTTGCCCAGTAGGTCATTTTGTGCAAAAAGACAAACTTCCAAATGGAAATGTCTTAGAAGCCTAACATTCTTTCGGGATCAAATTGGTGCAGCCAGGAGCAATTGTGTCTCACGTCAACAGAATTCTATGTTATTTAAATGCCATATTCTCTAGGTCTATGAAGTGTTTGAAGATTACCTATCTATCTGAAATATATCTATGTATACCTAGAAGACTTAACTAACATGGCTGCAAATATGATTATCATAGATGACTAATTATTAATCTATTTTTTAATTATCCATTACAATTTTAAATGAGTTACATAAACATAATACCTCAAACAAGAATAGAAATATATATATATATATATATATATATATATATATATATATATACAGTATAACAAAATTAACTTCAAGTTTGTATCAATAAACTAAAATTTATACCAATGTAAAACATTCTAAACATAAACTAAAATCTATACCAATGTAAAACATTTTAAACAAGTTGTTCTTTAAAAGTAGGTCATTAATCTACCCTTTTAACTTATCATCTCTATATCCTCCTATATATCTATATCATATTAACTAAATGATAGAAATGCAAAGAATTTAATGGCACAATTGCCTTCTAGTTTTTAGAAGATTTCTCTGGTGTTGATCAGTTTCCAAATGCACTATCTCATGATCCTAAATCAATAGATAAATTTAATCTATCCTTTTAGGTCTACCTCCCTTATAACAAGATATACAATGAGTACATAGCATACTTTATGTATTCATGGAGACATCTATTCTCCCTTTCCTTGGTCTTAAGAAAAAAAATCAGAAAATACTTAAAACTCTTATACTACACTATAGTAAAGATTAAGTAGCAAAAGCATTTTTTGAAAAAATAATGATTTTACTATTCATATACTAATTTATAATGTATGTTCTGTATGTCTACTTAATGTTGCAGATTTGCTTTTTGGGGTTTTCTAACATCTTGTGCTAATTGAAAATTTCTCTCTTCTCTCTCTCTCTCTCTCTCTCTCTCTCTCTCTCTCTCTCTCTCTCTCTCTCTCTCTCTCCTTCTTTCTTATTCTTCTCTCGTACAATGCATCCTGACTACAGTTTCTCCTCCCTCCTCTCCTCCCAGTCTCTCCCCCATATCTACTCCTTTCCCCGAGATCCAGATCCACCCCTCATTTCCCTTCAGAAAAGAGTAGACTTCCAAGAGATATTAACCAAACATGGCATAACAAGATACAACTTGACCAGGAACAAACCCTCATATCAAGGTCTGAAGAGACAACCCAGTAGAAGGAAAAGGGTCACAAGAGCAGGCAAAAGAGTCAGAGTTACCTCCCACTGTTAGCAGTACCACAAAACTTCAAGCTAACAACATAACACATATGCAGAGGACCTAGCAAAGACCCAGGCAGCCATAATTGCTACTTCATTCTCTGTGAGCCTCTATTAACTCTGTTTAGTTGATTTTGTGGGCCCTGTTCTCCTAGTGTTCTCAAACCCTCTGGCTCCTACAATTCTTCCTCCCTCTTCTCCATGGTGTTTTTTGTTTTTGTTTTTGTTTGTTTGTTTATTTGTGTTACTTAGGTCCTGGAGAAGAGACCTGATGAGATTTCCAATTTGAGCTCTCTCTCTGCCTAATGTGTGGTGTTGGGCTTCTGCATATGCTCCCATCGGCTGCTAGAGGAAGCCTCTCTGATGTTGACTTTGCTAGGCACTGATCTCTGAGTTGGTAGAATATCCTTGGGAATTATTTTATGGATTTTTTTTTCTGTCCTAGGACTCGGGCTATCCCCCACCTAGTTCATTATCATCCTGGCAGTGTCAGGCATGGGCTCCCTCCTGGGACTTGGTCCTCAAATTACAAATATTTAAAATAGTTTTCATTGTCAAACAATTTGTCTTGTTTAGAAACAAACATCATTTCAAGTTTTATGGTTCATTAAGATAACATTTAAGTATTTCCAGTATTCTTAAAAAAAATCATTTCCCGTAACCAGGTGGCGGCGGCGGCGGCGGCGGCGGCGGCGGCGGCGCACACCTTTAATCCCAGCACGTGGGCAGAGGCAGGCAGATCTCTGTGAGTTTGAAGCCCATGTGATCTACAGAGTGAGTTCCAGGAAAGGCACAAAGCTACACAAAGAAACCCTGTCTCGAAAAACCAGAAAAAAAAAATCATTTCCCACTTAAAGTTCTATTGTTTTGGGCCTTAGTATTGAAATAGACTTGTTTGACTCTGTTATCAAAATAGCTTTAACACAATTATTGGAGGGAAATAACAAGATAACTTTTAAGGATTTTATCCTTGTTTGTATTTGTTGTTTCTCTTTTGTAAATTTTAAAGAGGCTGTCAGATATGCACTAAGCTTTGTGAACTCTTTCTCTTCTTCTATATTGAACACAGAAAAAGAATTCAAGTTATACTTATACGAGCACAAAAACTTACAGCAAAGTAATTTGTCAAAAGAAAGAAACACCAGGGAACGTATTATAAGAGATGGACACCCAGCTCTACTTTAGCCGAAGGCATGCATTTTGATAGCTAGGAAGTTTTAAATAGTACTTAATACCTAAAATTATTATAGTCAATTATAATTGCTTTTTCAATGGGCTTAGGAAGATAGTTTCTCTTATTGAAATAGACATAAATATATATTTAAAAATTCCCTAAAGCTAAATTAAATGAAGTGACTAAAGAAGTCATTTTTAAGCAAGAGACAACATTCCTCTGTAGACAGAATTAATGCGGTTATGAATTTCTATGGAACTTATTATCTTGTCACAAACTTTAATTGAATTCTTTCTAAAACTTTTTATTAGATATATTATTTTCAGACATGTAAATGTAATTCTTGTTCTTAAACTGGATTCTATGAACTTTAATCATATTAAAAAATATCCTTAGTTTTGAAGTTCGGGAAACTAGGTTTCTTCTAGTATTGAGTAGCATTCTGATATTTGGTGTTATTTACAGCTAATTTCAGTGTAAAAAATACATGCCATTCCATTTTTAGTAAAGAAATACAGGAATTTATTTATTGAAAATGGTCTTACTATATTGTCGTCTTTATATTTATGACTGATGTAGCAGGGTGAAGAACAGTGTACATTAGATTTTGTGTAAATTGTATCTGCCTTATTTCATGAATCACAATGTGGCTAATATATAAATGTAGCATGTCTTCATTTATTTATTATTGGAATTTTCCACAGAAATTTATTAAGGAACACATTAAATTTATTATGTTATATTTTAATATAAAAATTATTCCCATTATAGAGAAGATCCATCTGTTACTAGAAACTAATTCAAATAAGATTATGATATTAAGCTGAATCAAAAGTCACATATAATGTTTGTAAATCATTAGAGTTGTTTGGTAATCCTTTGTATACAAGCTAGAATATATTACATTTGATTAGCAAGAAAATTCTAAAAACTGAGTACATACATGAAAACTGATTAAACTGAGCTAACAAACTTCTGAAAATGCTACATAATTTTGAAAGTACAATCATAAAATCAAGCCATGTTTACCTTTACAAAATACTCAATTTTTATGATTTAGTATTTTAATAAACTTTCTATTTCCATCAACATTATATTATATATGAGATATATTATTGACTGCTAATTTTGCAAAGTCTATTAATTAAGTCAGTATTTTCTTTGTAAGAGTTAGTTGGTCCCTGATTGCTCTATATTTCCTTCTTCCTGCTCTCCTCTCCTGAATGCTCTAACACAGTCTTTGTTTTTACTTAATAATGTCTCCCAATGCAAATGATAGTCTTCTGTGCATTCTGCCATAGTAGATCTCACTCATGTCAGACCCTTTGATGATGGCTATTTCAATTTCCTTACTCTATTTCTCCTTCCCTCCCAGGGATTGCCTGTGGCTCCTTTTGATTGCTATCTGCATCTTTTCACAGACTTTTAGTTACTATTGCAAGTCTTTTGTGATCCTATGTATTAAAGCCAAAAATACCACTATGATGCTATTAGCAAAAGCAACCAAGTTTTTTGTTTTAAGAAAATGTACGGGAAAACAGCTGTTCAGCTGCTCCCTGCTTCAGTCATGATGAGTACTGTCAATTATCCTATGACTCCTTTCTCTCTCTCACAGATAAGATTTCATTTCTTCCTATCTCTATGCAGACACCTGTTCATAATGTTGATCGCTTTCCAAAAGCTCTGTTGTCTCAAGATCATAAATCAATAAGTCATTTTAATTTCTCCTTGTAGGTCTCCCTGGCACCAAGTAATTCAAATGTGTTAATAGCATTCTTTATCTATTCATGGAGACATATATTCTCTCCATTTTCTTTGAGAGACAAAAATACTTTACAAACTTTTGGGGACTTGATTTGTAGTATTTAAATAATAAATTCTTATAGGATGACACATTATTTGAAACTTTATTGATTAACAAGTATTTTTAAAGTGTTAATTATTAAAGACCTGCATTACAACATTTTACCTCTCCAGAGACATTAAAATGTATACACACTCATATGTTTAAATCACCAGAGTTACTCAACATCTTTAAAACAGGTCCAAATTAAATAAAATATATGCATATAATGTGCCTGAAAGCAATATTTGGAACACAATACATGCATGGTATAAGCTAGCCATGTAGTTGTTGCTATACTGAAGCAATTACCTCTGTTGTCAACCACAAGTAATAGGTGTTACATGGTAGCAACCCATATTAGAATAAGAAATCTTATAATTTTAATTCTCAGGCCCTAACAGAGATTATGGAATTATAAATGATATCTCATATATTTTATGCTTGTTTCCTTATCTATACAATGAGAACAATAACAAGTGATTTTGGAAAAAATATTAAAAGATATAATTGGAATGATAGTTGGACAAAACCTGTTCACTGAATTTATAAAGCACATCACTTGTCTTTTATGCCATTAATAACAACTTCATAGTCTCCATGAAGAAATAATCATTTTCTCTATGAATGCTCTAAATTACTTCATGTACCACCTAAAAATGCTTTAAAATGTTGAATGATACCTGATATTAACATTAAAATGTGATGATGTAGTATAAAAACAAAGAAAATGCTAAATTAAATAACAAAAACAATATATATATATATATAATGCTTCCCCCCACTAAATACTCTTACTAGCCTTTCTTTTATCTTGTTTTCCTTTAAATATGGCATATATCAATTCTTCACAGTTCTTTGGCTTTTTATTTCACAATAGCCATGGGCTGGGCATGGTAGTACATGCCAGCTCCTGGGAAGCAGAAATAGAAAAATCTGTTTGTGGTCTAGGCCAACTTTATCTACATAGTGAGATCTAGGCCGTGTAGGGTTAAAAACTGAGACCCTGTCTAAAAGAAGTTGGGGCTCTTTGACATGTCCATAATTATCATAAGCATTTAGTCATAATAATGGTGCCTTCATTTAATGTTCAAATGCTGTTAGACAAAAATGAATTAAATTAATTGTCAAGAACTAAGGTTTTTTCTCCATACTTTAATAAAAGGCCCAAATGTGTAAATTTGCTAAGCTGAAATTTGGTTTTTGATTTGCCTGCCTCACATCTTCCTCATTACCTCGCAAAAGTATTAGATGGCTTCAACACAAAATCAGGATCTGTCCCATTAACAGAAGTGTCTGTGGGTCCAGGGCAAGATAATTTTACTGTAGAGGGCTTATCAGTCTCCTAATATCTCTGGTAACCAAGAAGGTGCTTCAACTTTGTCTTTTTACAAATTAAGATATCATATTCTTTGACAAGCTTCTACTAAACTTGTTTTCATTTAGTTCTGCCAAAGTCAAGGTGTAGTGTACAAACATGCAGAACCAAATTTAATTAGAAGGGCTCTCATGTTACTCTAGAAACATAAACTAACCTACAAAAAAAAGAAATAGGACACTATATTTGTAGACTATATATATATAGATAGTACATATTTTGATTTTCAGTTTAAAATCTTAGAGATTCATTTGAGAATGAAATGTTAATTTATGGCTCTACTTCTCATAGATATTATATATATATATAGATTATGTATTGTAATAGATATTTTGATTTGTATTAAAACATAGATAATATAATTGCAAAGGGTGTGTGTATTATAGGTATAATCTTTATATAGATATATAATATATATTTTGTGTATTTATTTTTATATATATTATAGATATATTAGAGTGGCGGTTTTAAATTTAAAAGAGAATAAGAATTTACATTAATGTGAATAGCGACAAAAGGAAAGTAACAGTAGAGACGTTAGGAAGTGGATGAGAGTGTGTAGAGTATGAAAGATATATAGGCAAAGTATAAGGAAGAAAACGCGCACTCGTTTGGCTATCTTCAGAGAGGACTAGAGACTCAGTTCAAGACCAACACTGCGTGGAGGAATACATTTAGGTACTTAATTACTAGCATAGGATTAATAAGTATAGCAAGGTGGTTATTTTGAATCCACCATCAACCCTTCTTCGATATCTTTTTAGAGACGCAAAACATGCACACATCCGCGTCGACACTGGGTATACCCCCCCAATTTTGTAAATTAATTTATGGCTATATAAGAGATATTAAAAGCAATCAACCCATACTTCAATTCAATATTTGCAAGACAGTAAAAATCAAAATAGGGATAGAATATTCAGAAGTAGATTTACATTTCTATTTAGAAAGGAAACGAAGTTAGACTTATGTAGTAATAATACATTAGCGATAAACAAAATGCAAGGGAAGAAAGGATTACTTCAATTAAATTAATTTAGTACTATAGTATAATATTTTGTGAATAGACATTCATTAACTAGATTGAAACTTAACTTCGGAAAAGCTTCTTTACTTAACTTTTATTTGTTTAAATCTGCATTGTTCTGATATTATGCAATGGGATTATAGAAAAATATAGACAGTCTTGAATTAGATTTAGCTATAGTATAAATAGATATAAGAGATACAGCATGTTAAATCTTTAGGAATTCGTATAGATACGACTAAGATCATAGTATGTGAATACTAGATCTTGATAACTAGCAGGGCAATAATGAAATTGGCTTTTGTTTTATAATAACAACGTTGCTTCACCGCTTGGCAATCCTTGACTGAGAATCACCCCTTCATAAACTCGTTGCTCGAAATATCTAATTACAGATGTTTGTTTACGAATCAGATGGCTATATATTTCGCACATATGGATTTCCGGCAAAGCATCAACACCTAAGCCTTGGCAAAGAACTGCGCTCTATGAAGTAAAGATTCTGTCTCTCTTAACCGTATGTCTCAAGCGAAACAGAGTGAGAAGGAAAGTTGTTAAAAATAGTACTCTCGATTGGTGACCTGTCTACACCATATTTGGTCCCCAGGGTGAGAAACGCCTGAACTGTGTTGCCTCAGATCTGGTATTCTGGCGGGTTCAGGATCCCCAGCTAGACGTATTTCGTCGCTAGAAGTCAGACCGAGCTAGTTTGTCGAAAATGGCAAAGTGCAGGAACAGGTGGATTATAGACATTAGAAAACATTCCCATTATTTAGGAAGATTACAAAGCAGGAGAATAAACTGGACATTTAATGTCCGCAGCTTTAAGCATTCATTATTTCATTTCATAATACACAATAGTGAAAGATGTTCAGAAAGTTGATGAGATTTAGTTGGAGTTATACTACAAGATACCGCAATTGGGAGAGCATATTAGGCGCTGCTCCAGTGAAGTAGAATTAAACGATTTAGCAAGTATGTACGAAGGAATAGGATATAAATTAAGAAATTAATATATAAATTATTGAAGAATATATAGTTAAATGTCTAACAAGTAGATTATCGTCTGAACATATATTGAGAAAGTTTAATATGATATGAAGATAAAGGTAATCTTTAATCAAAACTTACATTTTCACTAAATGTTTTCTTACAATATGCATGCAGCATAATTATTTATATTGTTATAGGCAATATAAAAAAAACTTAAACGAATAAAATTTTTGTAAGAGAAATAGAATTTATCCACTGTTAGGTTGGTAAGCACGTTCTCTTTATTAACAATTCTTTTTATTCCACAGCAGGGTTGTCTCTGTATAGTTTAGGTTTGCCTTTCATGGAATTTCATGCTGTAGACTAGGCTGAATCCTCGCTCCGAGATCTGCCTGGCTCTGCTACCCAATTTCTGGGAAATAAGGCAATGGCGACCAAACCGCCCAGACATCTAGTTTTTTAAATTTTCTAACATTGGTGCTACAAGGAATTTTAATAAAATTTTAAATCCATAGTACATGAAATACATTAATCTAACTCAATTATTTATTTAAATATTTTATCTCATTAAATTTTCACTTATGTCTATATTTTGGATTTATTTTTTATATTACAATATGTATACTTGATCAATCCTTAAGCTTACTAATAATTTTACTTTAAAGAAGAAGAAGAATAACATTGCAATTTTTAGATTAGTGTGACCTTTATTAACTTAAACATTAACTCTAAAGAGATAATTTGTTAAATTTTGAGAAATTATAGAAATTATAGTGATACAATTATATTAATTAAATAATAATTATATATATAAACATTATAATCCATTTATAAATATATAAATATAAAATTAAGTAAGTCATTAATATAATAATATTTTTGTTATTTAGTGTATTTGTTGTTGTTTCCTTTTATATATATAAATAAGAATTTATAAGGAGATGAGGTTTTTGTATAATAAGAGTTTTAAAATTAAATATGTGTGTTTAGGTTTTAAAACTAATAGTTTATTATTAGTTTTAAATTTATTAATTTGTCTAAATAGTTTTAAATTAGTATGTGTTTTCATACAAATGAATTCTTAAGACGTGTACATTTAAAAGACAATACTTTTCATTAATGTGAAATGACGCTGGAAAAGAAATATAAGATAGAAGGTGGTGTGTATTATTGATATTTGATATTAAATTATAAGAATAATTACGCAAATATATTGAATTTCTGACGGCTATATCATTTATGAGTTTATTCATATTGTTAATGTTTAATATTGGAACTTTAGTAATTTTGTATTAGTGTTTTGAAAAGTTTTTTAAGAGATACAATGTATGATGAATTCATTATTACAAAATTGTGGTAAAATTATAGAGACTGATACTATATCTAATTATAGTGAATGTATACGACAATAAAACTTTAATTTAAGGCTATAGCATTTTAACTTGTACTGTCAGAGTCTGCGTTGTTGTGCGCACCACACTAATGCAGATTGATTCCTAGGTTGAGGAACGTTACGCTTTACCTTTGTATATTTCTAGAATATGCACAATGATGGCTCTATTTGATTCTCATTTGGTTTATGAATACTGATTCAATTTATATATAAACGGGGACACGGTGTCTTGCTATTAAGGGTTCCTAGAGGTTGCTAGAAAAGCGCAGAGCAATAGATGTGCATTGATGGAAAATAAGTCTTATAATAGGGTCCTGAGAGAGACCTTGTGTATAGCAATGTAGGTATAAATCTAATTTTTGCAATGTTAGGGAATGCACAGGACTTCGGGACAATCTGTTTAGGAAATTATTGTTGTGCAAATGTAGCTGGATGCTGGCCGCAGGAAAAAAGAAGGTGTATTGCATATAAAGCAAGAAGAGACTAGAGAGGGCTCTTAAATAAGCGTTATATATTTATTATTTCCATAGTAGATTCCATATTGCTGATATGGCTCCTAGATTTGTGTGCTAAGAAGGTCTTTTCTGGACTAATTGGTGTTCTTGCGCTCATAGGGGCAGAAAGTTTCAGGATCGTTGCTTTGTATTAGAGCGTTTTATTATGACCATCCAACTCAATTTCGTGGATGATTTGATCCCCATTTGAAAATTTATTAGAATGTTTCATTTTTATTCTAGTCAGTTAAATCATAGATACGATAGATGGAAGTATTAGTGATACTTAATTTATATAATAAGGGAGTATAAACTAGTTTAAGAGATTTCTGAGTCTCCTGGACTGACACACTAGTGAAGCTTGTTGAGGCCAGGGGTTTGTAAGGGGATTTATAGGCCTCCTGCATTTTGAGTTGTTTGAGTGAGTTTAGTGTAGGATTTGTCTGTTTGATTAGGGACGCTCTATGTCAGTTTGGAAAATCAAGGTACCTGTTCCTTAGATATCTTTAGGGACGCTGTTTTTGGGAAACTATTCCCATGTGCTGGGGTGCTCACCAGACTTGATACAAGAGAAGTGAAGGAGGCTGTGAGTATGGTTCAACTTGATATGCTTTAGACATTTTTTGAGGTTCCAATGGTATAATCATATAGTACTCTTATGTATAAAAAGATTTGGAGGTTCGTGGAATAGGAGTAGGAATGGTGTAGAAGGAGGTTGGGGTTAAGCTAGGAGAGATGGGGATTTTTGAAAGATGGGGTGAGAGGGGAAAACTGCGACTTAGGTATATAAATTAAATAGAAAAATAATTTTATAAAAATATAAATAGTATAAATAAAACAGATTCACGTGATGCACATATAAGTAGTTTGAGACTTACTTTGCAACTTAGCACTTATTGGCTAAATATAGAGTTTTGAACTACTTTAAGAATAGGAACTTTTTCTCAGTATGGAGGTTGAAATGTCATTTTATACATTAGAAAGTTTAGATATTACAGCTTATGATGAATAAAGGGTGTAAGAGGTGGACACAATTGGCATAAAAAAATTGATAATTAATAAAATTTATTGATCATATAGTTGGGAAGAATTTTGTAATAGATGTTGATATAGAATGGAGTGTATAATTATATGATTTGGCAAATTTTATAAATCAGATCTGAAATATACTTATTTGAGAGGGTTCAAGGATCTCAACAATCGATGTTATACTAATGTTTCTATAAGGAGTCAACTAAGTTGTTATCGGTTGAGGTTAATGACATACACTTCACTTAAAAGCCTGGCAGTGTTCCATTTTATAAAGAGGTTTTGGTTTTAGGATAATTAAAAAAATTAGATGGAAAAGTGAGATCATACAATTAAGGAATATATGGAAGTTTTGCACTTCTAAGCTGAGAAATAGTTGTTATGCAATAATTTGAAAAAATCTAAGCTCTGCAAAAAATTTATCTTGTGTCATCAAATTAAATTACATCAAGGCTATTGAAATGTAATATTACTTGAAACATGTAAAATAACTCTTTCTTTCCTATAAGTTACTTATCGATGAAGTATTTTTTATTTTGGGGAACTTATTTTGGACATAAGAAAAAGTATGGTATAATGGAGCATAACGAAAGTACAATTAATTTATTAGAAAAGTTATTGTCAGAAATAACAAAGTATAAATTAAAATATTTAGTGAAATTGAATAGATTAAGTTAACTAGAAGTTAATCATTATATTTTAGTATAACAGAATATATTTCTCATTGTATTATATACATAAGGACGAGTATTCTAAGTTGGACAATTTATTCTCGTGTGAATTAGAGATCGATGTATTGTTATACTTACAATTTTTATATTGAATCAAGACATAGACTGGTGCACAATTCCAAAAGATAAAATAAAATAAATTCGAATGAATAAGAGTAATGGGATTAAAGAGATGGTAGTAATTTGATATGATATGTTTATTTTTTGAGGATAGATGATGTAATAAATGCGATATTAATGAAGGAGGTTGTGAATTTATAGTAGAGAGCGTAGAACTCTGTGATAAGTGGGCGAGGGGGAGAGTATTGTGTAGGAAAAAGAAAGTTAGAAGAGTAGTTAATTTATAAAGATCAGATAGAGAGGGAGGAACAGTGGAGTTAATGGTGTGTTAGATGTTGATAAGACTAGAGAGTCTCTAATCGATAAGGAGTAGTTTTGAGTAAAATTGTGTTTTGACACAATTTTTATTTAAAAGGAATATTGATGGCTTGTGGTGATGAGGGACTAGGGAGGTTTAAGAGGTCTTTTAGATGTAAAGAGAAACTTTAAAGCTATTAGAAGAGGACTAAGATGGTAGTGGTTTAGTTGTTTAGGCAAATGGTTGGGACAAAATATGTATTATTGATGTTAGAAATAGGATTAACGAATGAGAGCAGGTTATGTGGTTGGTCGATTGATGAGGCATTTATTGGTGTCAGATAAGACTTTGACTGATTTAAGTTTAAGGATAAAAATAGATGATAGACCATATGACAGTTATGACTTTGTTATAGTCTGCACTACACTATTCTCAACTGAAAAGAAAATATTATAAAAAAATTATGAGTATTGGATTGGATGAATCAGTAATTTCTATGATGTAGTGGTAGGGCTAATCAAGCACACTTTTTTAAGAGAAATAATATAATAAAATTTATTGATTGTGTTAGTATTTAATATCGCGAATATTATAAGGTAGAACTTCACCTGTGTTGGGTTTATGGATGAATATACTCATGAGATAGGGGTATTACTTCTTCAATTTTAACGTAATATCTTTTTATTGTGATAGGAAGACACATTATATCTCAGGGATTAATAACTTCATAACACTGCCTCACAAGAGAAGGAATTAGAGATTGCGATCTAAGATAACTTCCCATATGGATTTTACGAACCAGCAGGAAAAAGACTGTAGACAAGAAAATCATTCACTCACATGACATTGGATTGAAGAGCAATTAGAACTTTCGTAAATAGATAAGATAAGGCCAGATGTATATATAGTTTTTTTTAGGACACGATCTTATATGGATGATACTAGTGTTTCAACTCAATGTTTTGTTTTATTTGAATAGACCATAAATAAAACTTTCTGGGGTTTCAGAGAAAGAATCAGCATAACATAGATACTACTAGAGTGCAGAATGGTGGCACAACACACTGTTAAATTTAAGCAATTCAAAAGGCAGAGATCACATAAGTTCGCAATATCTCCTGTGAGTTCAAAGTCACACACTGAAGAAAAGTGCAGGAATGTGTTAGCTGACCTAATTTACGCTAGTTTAATATCGCAGGATAAGATTTGAATGACTAGATAAAGCAGAAGGTTTATTTTTTATAGTATTTAAAGGCATAAGACTGAAGATTGCTATGATTTTGTGTATAAAGATATATTATTGATAGGTGTGTCACTTTTATAGCTTGAGGCAGTTGTCAGCTGTAGAATCATGTCGGAATGAAGGACAAAAAGTTTCTGCGTTAGTTTAGAAAGAATTTAAGAGAGATTGCTCGTAGGAAGATTGGGAGAAGGTGAGGTCTGTAGGCTGTGGTGGTTCTGTGTTCTCCTAATCTTTTCAGCCGTAATTACTCGAACGAGTAAATTGAGAAAGCGAGGGCTGATTGGGATAATGGTAACGGACGTATTTAATTCGGCCAATAATACATTGCTGTGGATTGTGTTTATATTATATGAGACGTACAAAATTTTAAGATGTGAGATGATAGACTAACAAATCATGCTTGGTGATAATATACTATTAAGGTTTTTCAACTTATATAATAGCGTGTAAGTTTCTTTATTAAGCTACACTAGGAGGAGTTTATTAACTTTTGGCTCATTACTTCTGCATCTATAACTTAAAGAGAGTAAAACATAGAGAGATAAGTTTATAGCACTAGATCATGTGGGACTGGAGAGAATACTTTTAAATTAAATTGAGTGCAAGATAAAGAATAGTTCATGTGAAATGGAAGCAGCGGTGGAGTGGGCAAACACGCATCACTCTAATCAGCACCTCACTGGAGAGGGATCAGAAAACGCAGATGGTCACTGGATTGTTATAGATGAATGACGAGGTTAACCTTGATGGCGTTTGAGTGAGAGTTCCAGGAAGTAGAACATTGGAATGTAACAGTCAAAGAAAACACATTACTGTGTTCAAACAAAACAAGCAAACAATACAACAAAAAAAAAAGATAAATCACATTCTTCTGAATAAGAAATGAGTAAAAATTTGTTGGGTTTAAGATTGAGGGCATTAAAGTAGCTCATATTGTGAAAGTGGGAGATTCGTATGTGAAGACAAGGGAAAGCTCCTGATGTGGATTCTCACAAAAACATCAAATATACATCAAGTGTCGTGATAATAACTGTTGATATATCGGAGGAACAGGCAGAGATTAATTAATGGTATTCGAAGAGATGCGATAAACCACTTTAAACGCTTCTTGTTTTTCCATCTAACACAGTCCTAAATAAATTTTAAACTATTGGGATTTTTTTATCATTAAAGACACATTTAATTCAATTTTACGAGGAAGAAAGAACACCTGAGGAAAGTTTGTTTCTTTGTTTGAAAAGCCTTGTTGTGTTAAAAGGACTATATAAATAGTTCATCTTTTATGGAATTCTCTAGCGGTACTAATCCTAGAGGCTCTCTGATTGACTTAGAAAAAAACTGCGTGTGACACACAATTTGCATTTCAACATGTTTTCAATCCAATTAGTATTAACTCGTACGAAGGGTGTTGCGCACCTGATTGTTCTTGACTCTATGGATGAATTTACCAATTAGAAAATTATGTAACTTATGAAAGCTGAATAAAAGGTTTTAAATAAAAGAATACTTATAAATAACATTGTTTCATTGACAATCTTGACTGGTACGGAAGTAAACATTGTTAGATTGAGTAAAATTAATTAAGTTTCATTATAAAGAACTACATAGTATTCAAACATAAAAAATACAAGTATTTAATCTCATTAGATTGACAACATTGGCCAGTGCGTACATAGTTAAGTTTGTGTAATTTGATTACAGGATACGCAGGATAAGTATTTGGGGATAGGAGGGATTAATAAGAAATATATTATCTGCAAACGTTTTCCTCATCTAAATTAGTTAGGATAGGGCACATATGAATACTCCCCACATTGTTAGCATAAAAATAAATAGCAATATAAATAAACGAAAAAATATAGTAATATATTAATATCGTATAATGTTTGAAGACTGTAGATTTTAGTTGATTAGGGATTTAATATTCTATATATAGAGAGGACACGAATAGTCTGATAGTAAAACATAGTCAAATAATTTAGCAAAAGAATCCAATGTGTTATAAGTTAGTGTAGCTATTAAGGTCGATAGCTAGTGTAGTATATAATAGAGTGAAAAATAATGAGAGACTAACCATAAGAAAATAGAGAGCTAAATTTGGCTTTAGTGAGAAAATTTGAATTAGAGAATATATGGGACTACAACAGAGGAAGGTTGAGAGAATAGCTGAATAATCTTATTGTATCTTTCAGTGTCATTCTGGAGTGCGTAACTGTGAAGGTGAGGATTTCCAATATGGTATATTTCAACATAGTATTTCTACATTTTTTTTGTTTAAAATATAAAACGATAAAAAATAATTATTTAAAGTATATAAAGTTTATAGATAAGATTTGCGTAAAATTGGTTTCAAATGCAATCATAAAAGATAGATGAATTATTTAGTGTGAATGGATTGAGAAGCTTAGGTTAAAATACAGATGGGAAAAAAATCTAATACTTTTATTGTATGTATCTTCGACTGATGAGTTAAAACTCGTGTTTTAACTAAAAAATATGTGGATAAGTGACTTAGAGAAAATTGAGAAGGTGTAGTTATTGATATACGGCAGGAGGGTGACAAATTGAATGTGGATTAACAGGAGAGAGAGAGATAAGGCTAATGGGTAACAATAATATGAGGAGACTCGATGGTATTCACTGAGTAGGATTCGCTCCCTAGAAGTATTACTATAAAGTAAAATGTACAAAGGAGCAGAGAGATAAGAACACAATTTTGTGGAGAGTGGATCTAGTACTAGACTACTGTGTAATAATTCTCTTATGTCATGACCAGCAATAACATTAGATTTAGTGATATTATGTAATATAATAAATGTAATAAACCATTGAGAAGTTCTATTGAAGAAAATAATTACTCTCGAGAAGTATTAGTAAATAAAAACTGTAATATCGTTCCCATCTTAAGTATTCACTTGTCAAGTAAATCTTTGACTCAGCTGTTCAAGTAAGAATTACAAGAAATTGGTTAAATGCATTAATAGAATCATTAATATAATAATAAATAAAAAGACATCTCTCATTATAATAATAATGATAGTTAAGTATTGTGTGTTAAAATTAGTTGCAAGATAGAATTTCCATTTAACCAGTTACTGACAATTAGTTATATCAAAAACCATTGGACATGAGGGTAAGCGAAATAATCTTATCACATAATTACGAGTAGATGTTGAGGAATAAGATTGACCAAGCGAGAGATTACTTTGAGTATGCATATCTTATATAATTTATTTAAAACTCAAATCCTCTTCTGGCACAGAGATATCTTGAGAACATTTTCTGGAAATTCCTATTTATTTATAATATAATATTCTTATATGTCATTGCTTCAGAAATGCTGCTTATTTTCTTGTATTAATCATTTCCCTTTCTCATTTTTTCTCATTTTTTCTTCTTATTATTTTAAGATGTTTTTATTGGGGGGAAAGCAGTGAAAATCATTTTTCTGTATAGACTTTCTAGATAGTCTGATTACTTTTTTGCTATGGAGAAAAAGTGATAGATAAACAAATCATCTCTATGAGGCATGAATTAGCTAGTATCACTTAACTAACTGATTAACTTACTATCTAGATCTAAGGTAGGTGTCGATAGGAAGACTGAAGAAAAGAACAATAAGTTATAAAGCAAAGTTTGAAAATTATTGATACACAGATAGAAAAGTTCTAGCGCAGGTTATTTTTATGAACAAGATATATAGAGGACCATGAGACTTACTAAATAAATTGGGCCTTTGATTACTAGAAATGTCTACATGAATAACGTTTATTCCCTCAATTGAGTATTAGAAGAATGATTTACAAGAGGTACGCCGCTGTTAGCTTTTAATTTAATGTAGACAAAGAAGGATTTGATAACGAGGCTTAAGAAGTGCTTTATAAAAAGCAACATGAAGAACATGGAGTAAAAGACATAAAGAAGATGGAAAGAAGGAAAGATGCAACAGATGTCAAGGAGTTGGAAAAATTAGCTAAGATTGCATGAGCTTAAACTGAATTAAACGACAGTTATTTAGTGCTCTTACATACGAGTGAATATTTCACACTGAGTTAACTTACGAGAAAACAAGATAAAGAGAGTGAAGAGATTTATTTAGATATAGGAGATATGAGATAGAATGGTGGATGAATTAAGATGAGTAATGCAGATTTAGATGTAAAGATTTGATACGTAATGATTTGATAGTGGATATAGATAGATATGTATAGTGGATCTTCGAAATTAATAGACAAGACGAGACGAGACTGCAGTGATGAAAGAATGGGACTGTTTATCTCCTAGTTCTCTCCTAAGATTATGTTTAGTATTTTTTGATAAGTAAGTCTGGATAATTCTTTTTTTTTTAAGGAATAAATAACATATTAGTTCAACTGACTTTCCCCTGGGTTTTAATATTATCTATATTCAGTTTACTGATTTCATTCCAATTTAATAAGATGATAGAATATTTTTGGAAAACAAAAGCTTTGCTAACTTTGAGTTTTTTGCTATGACACATGTATGAGTCCATGTGTACTGTCCCCTTGCACATTTCCAAAGTTGTTACATATGTACTGAAACACTATCTCAATTACTAAGACATATTATTAGATTATACAATGTTCAGGTGAACTATAATTAGATGTATTCCTCAAGCAATCCATGAATATAATTTATTTGAAATATTAGTATATGATAAATAAATATGAATTTATTTTACCAGATCTGTAGAGATTTATAGTTCTACATAGTAACAATTTGAAAAAATTCAAGACAATAATTAATAGCGTTCTTAAGAGATAAGCTTTTCAACAAGTCAAGATTTTTCTGAGACAAAATAGACTAGATATCTCAGTCCAGGAATATTAACTATTTAAGGACTGAACCCTATAAAATTGTGAAATAATTTGCTTTAGAAAACATTTATAATTTTTATATATATTTTTTATTTTATTTTATTTTACAATATTATTCAGTTCTACATAATAGCCACAGATTCCCTTGTTCTCTCCCTTCCTGCCCCCCTCCCCTTCCCCCCAGCCCACCACCCATTCCCACTTCCTCCAAATCAAGGTCTCCCCCGAGGACTGGGATCAACATGATAGACTCAGTCCAGGCAGGTCCAGTCACCTCCTCCCAGATTGAGCCAAGCGTCCCTGCATAAGTCCCAGGTTTCAAACAGCTAACTCATGCAACGAGCCCAGGACCTGGTACCATTACCTAGATGCCTCCCAAACAGATCAAGCCAATCAACTGTCTCACCTATTCAGAGAGCCTGATTCAGTTGGGGGCCCCTCAGCCTTTAGTTCATAGTTCATGTGTTTCCATTCATTTGATTATTTGTCCCTGTGCTTTATCCAACCTTGGTTTCAACAATTCTCGCTCATATAAACCCTCCTCTTTCTCACTAATTAGACTCCCAGTGCTCCACCAGGGGCCTAGCCATGGATGTCTGCATCCAGATTCCTCAGTCCTTGGATGGGGTTTATGGCACAACTATTAGAGTGTTTGGCCATCCCATCACCATAGTAGGCCAGTCCTGGCTGTCTCTTAACCATTGCCAGCAGTCTTTTGTGGGGGTCTCTTTGTGGATTTCTGTGGGCCTCTTTAGCTCTTTGTTTCTTCCTTTTTTCATGTGGTCTTCATTTACCATAGTCTCCTATTCCTTGTTCTCCCTCTCTTCTCTTGATCCAGCTAGGATCTCCCGCTCTCTTTCCCTTGACCCTCGCCATTCATTGCTCCCACTCATGTCCGGGCTGTTCATGTAGATCTCATCCATTTCTCTGTGTCTTTCTTAGGGTCCCGTTTTCCAGGTAGCCTCACTGGTGATGTGAGTAGCAGTCCAATCATCCTTGTTCCACATCTAGCATCTTCCTATGAGTGAGTACACACCATATTTGTCTTTCTGAGTCTGGGATACCTCACCCAGGATGATTTTTTCTAGATCCATCCATTTGCCTACAAACCTCATGATGTCATTGTTTTTCTCTGCTGAGTAGTATTCCATTGTGTATATGTGCCACAATTTATTTATCCATTCTTCAGTTGAAGGGCATCTAGGTTGTTTCCAGGTTTTGGCTATTACAAACAATGTTGATATGAACATAGCTGAGCAAGTGCTCTTGTGGTATGATTGAGCATTTCTTGGGTATATGCCCAGGAGTGGTATAGCTGGATCTTGGGGGAGATTGATTCCCAATTTTCTAAGAAAGCACCATATTGATTTCCAAAAAGAAATTGAAGAAGATGTCAGAAAATGGAAAGATCTCCCATGGTCATGGATAGGCAGGGTTAACATTGTAAAAATGGCAATCTTACCAAAAGCAATCTACAGATTCAATGCAATCCCCATCAAAATACCAACACAATCCTTCACAGACCTGGAAAGACTAATACTCAACTTCATATGGAAAAACAAAAAAACCCAGGATAGCCAAAAGAATCCTGTACAATAAAACAACCTCTGGAGGCATGACAATCCCTGACTTCAAGCTCTACTATAGAGCTACAGTAATAAAAACAGCTTGGTATTGGCATAAAAACCGACATGTGGACCAATGGAATCGAATTGAAGACCCTGACATTAACCCACACACTTATGAACATATAATTTTTGACAAAGAAGCCAAAAGGGTACAATGGAAAAAAGAAAGCATCTTCAACAAATGGTGCTGGCATAACTGAATATCAACGTGTAGAAGGCTGCAAATAGATCCAAATCTGTCACCGTGCACAAAACTTAAGTCCAAGTGGATCAAGGACCTCAACATAAATCCAGCTACTCTGAACCTGCTAGAAGAGAAAGTAGGAAGGAGTATTGAATGCATTGGCATAGGAGATCACTTTCTAAATATAACACCAGTAGCACAGACACTGAGAGAAACAATCAATCAATGGGACCTCTTGAAACTGAGAAGCTTTTGTAGAGCAAAGGATACGGTCAACAAGGCAAAGCGACAGCCTACAGAATGGGAAAAGATCTTCACCAACCCCACATGTGACAGAGGACTGATATCCAGAATATATAAGGAACTCAAGAAATTAGACATCAAAATGACCAACAGTCCAATTGAGAAATGGGCTTTAGAACTAAACAGAGAATTCTCAACAGAGGAAACTCAAATGGCTGAAAGACATTTAAGGAATTGCTCAACATCCCTAATCATCAGGGAAATGCAAATCAAAACAACTGAGATACCACCTTATGCCTGTCAGAATAGCTAAGATCAAAAACACTGAAGACACTTTATGCTGGAGAGGATGTGGAACTAGGGGAACTCTCCTCCACTGCTGGTGGGAATGCAAGCTTGTACAACCACTTTGGAAATCAACATTTATAATTTTAAATTTACCTTTATATTTATATTTCATTTGTAGAGAGATATATTTCATTTTTGACTAAATATTTTTGTTTCAGACATAATTAGAAAAATTATAGATGTCATATTATTAAGTCATTTGCACACATATTAATGCTCAGATCAATAATTCTGTATATCAAGTTAAAACAGAAAAGTCAAAGGAAAAAAATTGTACCTTTTATTTAAAATACTTTTCAATGAATTTTAAGACAAAATTCTCCTATTAATGTATACTTTTACATATAAAGGAAGAAATACCTTAAAAATTTGGAAGTTATAAAATATCAAAGCCAGAATAAATATAAAATATCAATAATTTAATGATTTTATTCATAGTACCATGGGTGTGTTCAATGAAATATAAACTTTGAATTCTGAAGCAAATTTTCCTTTATTTTCTCAGAAGTTGTAAATAAATGAACAATCAACATTATTCATATCATCAAGTGTCCCTTTAGGATTCCTTCGTAAGATTGTTATACATAGTTATAACAGGAAAGGGATATGGTTGCTATAGATTTAAGGTTTCAGAAATGTATTCACTTATAACACACACACACACACACACATATATATAACATACATATATATATACATATATCATACATATTATATATACATACACACATATATATACATATACATACACACAAACACACACACACACACACACACACACACATATATATATATATATATATATATATATATATATATATAAATGATTATTAGGATAAAGGAAGATGCAGGCTGCTCTAGGTTCCTTTCTGTTGCTGTAATAAATAGCTTGCCCAAAAGCAATTTGGGAAGGAAAGGTTTTATTTGGTTTACACTTCCAGGTCACAATCCATTATTGAAAGAAGCCAGGGAAGGAAATCTAGCTAAAATTGAAGAGAAAACACTGAAGGATGCTGCTTGTTACCTCAGGCACATGGTGTCTTTTTTCTCGCAGCTCTAGCCAGCCTGCCTAATAAAGTCACTACCCACAGTGGGGATGACACACTGATATCAATTAGCAAAATGCCCCACAGGGATAATACTACAGGCCAAACAGATGAAGTCGATTCATCAGTTCAGGTGCTCCCTTCCCTGGCAATTTTACTTGGCACCAAGTTGACAGTAAAAACTAACCAGACATTCATTGTCTTAGTGTTTGTGCTCTCTGCTTACAATTGTAACCTGATGAGTAAAATATAGTTTCTTATTTGCCAGAATCTAAATGCATATTGCCATTCTATTTAAAATGTGTGTGTGTGTGTTGTGTGTGTGTGTGTGTGTGTGTGTGTTGTGTGTGTGTGTGTGTGTGTGTGTGTGTGTGTGTGTAAATAAATATAGAAAAATAGGTCAGGAATTTGGGAGAGGGGACATGGAGGTTGTATGGGAGTAGGGGATGATATAAACAATTAAATACAACATTCTTATATATGAAATTTAAAACTATAGCCATGAACGGTACGTGATATTAATGTAGATCTTCTGGTGGCTTGTGCTAAATGTTTGATTTTTCCTTGTACTGTCTCCATTTGAGTCAAACAGTTCTGACTCCTGATGAAGTATCCATCTAGATCTAGCCTTCCCTGCCACATGGGATATAACCATGTATACAATATCATCTTTCATATTGCACTTAGTTTTATTTGGTTATAAATCTGAATTTAATTCAGTCTATATGCTTTTTGGCTACTAGCAAGTGTATTGATAGCTATTTATTTTCCAAAGTGCATACAACAAATATCTAGCCAAATGTTTATGAGCAGTCTGTCATCTTTGTAAGTCATGCGTAAGTTGAGTTCTGCTGATTAAATTCAGCTACCCCTATTCTAGCATCTATAAACACACAATGGTAAAGGACCTTCCACTCTCCTTAAAAAAAAACACATCTCAAATTCCTCTCTCCCAAGGATTTGGTATCTGTAATTAGTAATTATTCCAATCCTATTTAAAGTTAATGAAATAAACTGTGAGACTAAAAAAAGTCTGACCTTCTATAAAGTGTTCTTACCAAGCAAACCTTAATAATTTCTCTAAAGTTATGGAAAGATTAGAATGCTATGAAGTGTTGATAATATTTTTTTAAAAAAATTCTTAATGAGCATGTTCACATATTTAAGTGTTAAACACATCTTATAAAAATCAGAACAATCTTTTTATATTTAAATATTAATAACCCAATAACCCCTTTAAGTTAAAATTAAAAAAAAAACAAATGAAAGATGATTTTTTTTCCCTGAAATAAAAATGGCGACTCACCCTTGATCTGTAAGAAAGTCCAACATAACAAATGAAGCCTTTTGCCCTCAGCTGTACTACGCTTGCCCAGTCTTCCCCTGTACCCATCGTGTAGGCTTCCATTACTTTTCTACAGCTGCTACTTACAAGGTTTAATGGGTTTGGTGCTTGATGGTACTAGTCACAATACCAGCATTCTGATGGTACTAGTCACAATACCAGCATATGCCCAACCAGCAATTTTCTTTCTTGTCTTTCCAGTGTTCATTTTCCAGTGTAATCTCCCCCAGGCCCAGCCTCACTTCACCATCGTTCTACCACTCTCTTCTTACCAATGGTTTTCCTGCTCTGCTAGTACAAAGTGCAAGGCCCAAACTTTCCAGCTTTGCATGCTTTAGTCACTAATGCTTAGAGCTTCTATTATACTCTAGATTTTCAAGATGAGCTGGTTGACTCAAAATGAAAGTAATAAGTACACATAGGTGGAATATTCCAGAGTCTAATGGTCCCTCACTTCTATTAGACCCAGTTAACAAGAGTCATTTTGATTTTGGAAAAGATTCTACAGTCACAACTGTAACAAAAGACTATAATCCCCAACTATACTCTAGATATCTGTCCTTATACCTACAGGTAAGTGTAGTCCTCATCCATCATCAAAGAAACATCTCTTCAATAGGTGGAGACTATTACAGGGAACCACAACAAATCGAAATGCAGATGTGAAACAGTCCAAGTGGATATATCTACAGAAGAATTTCTGCATGTAAGGCTCAGAGAAGATTGCTGAAGAGGAGAAAGAAAGTACAGGAGCTGAAGGATCAAGGCGTTTGCTGTGAGACTGTGTCTCCTAGTAATGACAGAAGCTATGTCTGTAAAGTCTCATCCACATTACTGCCTAAGCAAAAGCCAAACAAGGACAATGGTAATAAACAAGTCAATGTGGATGGGGGAAAGTGAATGGAAGCCTCAACCCTATACAAAGAACTACAGACAGCTAAAGAATTCTGAGAGTGGAACAAATAGTCTTCTACAGGGAAAAAATACACCAATTGATTATCTAATACCAAATAGCCTGGAGAACATTCATGAAAGTTACATTCCAAAGACTCAGTAGACTATATTAAGAAATGTGTCTGTGTGTATACACATGTATTCATGTAACCAAAATTAATGAAAATAAAAGAAGCCACAGACTTGAAAGAGAGAAAGAAGGCTATATGGGAAGCTTTGAAGGGAGGAAAGGGAAGAGAAAAATGATATAATTATTTTATAATCTCAAAAAGAACAGAATAATAAAAATAGCTAGAAAAGAGAAAACAAAGCAAGGAAGGAAAAGATGACTCCCACTCTTATTCATTTTCTAGTTCTGTCAGTAAATTTGGTGGTCATTCAGTAGTCACATACTGCTCACTGGCTGAGCTGTAGGCAGGTTACAGGTAGAGTACCTTAATGGCCTAGATGAGGCCAGGAGCTATGGGCAGATTCTGAGGACTGGTATTCCTACTGCAGTCCCTAACGAAAAGCCCCTTCACTTATACCTCCCATTCTACTCCCACTACTTTTTCTAATACTTTGAGAAAATTAAATTCCTATTTTAAAATGTCTGTGGATGAACAACAAATGTTTGGATTGTATTGAATAGCTAAGGATACTATGTGGCATTAGAACCAGCTTTCTGCTAAACACCTGCTTAATTTTGCAGCAAATTTATCCATTCTTCACATTACAGCAATCTTGTGAAAAGACAATGACCACTGCTATTGTTCCCCATGTGATCTGTCCCGTTCACTGTCTTTCTTATCTCTAACATAACATGTTAATGTATTAACAAAATGGTGCCTTTAGCAAAACTAACACAATCATTCTTTTTCTCCAGTCTCTGGATACGTTCTTTATGGTGCCCTCACATACTGCAGATAGCTGGCCTAAGGTCAATCAGATCTATTGACCATTTCTATGATTTGCTTCTAGGTGGTGATTAGTGATGACTTAAATGCCATAATTTTGCCTGTAAAGTAGGACTCAGGAAGCCAGTATCTTCACTATTATCTTTGCAAACAGAAAATTTGTGACCTTCTCCCCACTCATCCTTATGGAAAGGAAAGACACATTGTCAGTCTGTTTAATATAAAATGTTTCTGCCCCTTCTTTGTGAATTAAAATAATAAGCTAAGGGAATTTATTTTTTTGTTTGGGGCTTAATATTAATAACCCTATGCCCTTAAGTGATCTACATATTTTTCTTACACTTAAAAATAACAAAAATAGTAATGAATATCACCCAAAATCTTATTGAGCCCTTAAAAGTATATAAAATTAAAGAAAATCATTTCCTTCCAGAATCTTTTTCAATTGAATCCAGAATCTAAGATACGATGAAAGTACCATCATATAACAAGCCATAAAATAGTCAAATATATTCTATAGTAATGTGCATGTTTTACATAATTACTTATGTTCAGATAATTACTGGGTACCATTTGAACAAATGTTGTGTGAAATTTCCTTCTTTAAGTCATGAAGTTTGAATCCTTGGTCCCAAGTTTTCTAGTAGTATTGTGGAACTTTACAAGAGTTCCTTATGTGGAGAAAGTGAGTCATGGAAAGTTTTTATTGGGTGTTATTATCCAGTTCTACCTCTGGCCCATCATTCTATGGTTTCTTTATATACCCATATATTAGTTTACTTTCTCCCACTGACCTAACCCCAAGCCATTCAAGCCATTGTGCTCTTCCTTCCATGATGGGAAATCTCAAATCTTTCCTATCTCAAGCCTTTTCAGCACATTTTATCATATGATGAAAAAAGAAAATCATGTACAAAAGTATTTTTTTGCTGTGCCTATGGTAATGAAATAGCTTTTGTCTTTAAATATACATAAGTTATTGGAGTGCTCACAAATAAATGCATACAAACCCCTGTATGTCCCCCTTTCCTGACAACCAATACATGTGCTATTTTCTTATGAGCATGTGTAAATATTTGAAACTCCTTCTTGCTGCATTATTTATTTTGATTAACTAAACGTGTTCATGAAGGAGAGTACACAATACCCTATCTGATGGGAGTCACTAATATTAACATACTCTGGTAGACAGTACTAAATATTCTCAATGTTGATGTTAAAAAGAACATATATGGAGACATCCTATTTAGGGCTGAATGTTCCAAGGAACCTCACTCTCTGCATAATGTCTATGTGTGAATATCTGTATTTGTTACCATCTGCAGCAGGAGGGAGCTTCTCTGATGATGGCTAAATAATACACTGATGTATGAGTATAGCAGAATATCATTATGAATCAGTTTATCACTATGTTATTATTATTTTTTAGACAAGCAGTATTTGGTTTTACCTTAAATCCCTGGGGTATCTAGTATCTGGTTCTTGGTTATCCATGCAGTATTGGGTATGAGTTCCATCTCATGGTGTGGACCTAAGTCAAACCAACTGTAGCTGGAGTTTTCTCCAGTCCCACTCAGACCCAAATAAACACACAGATGCTTATATTATTTAAACTGTTTGGTCTAATGGCTCAGGCTTCTTATTATCTAGTTCTTATATCTTAAATTAATCCATTTCTATAAATCTATACCTTGCCACATGGCACGTGGCTTACCCATATCTTTACATGTTGTTTCTCATGGCAGTGGCTAGCAGAGTCTCCTGACTCAGCCTTCCTCTTCCCAGAATTCATTTCTCTGTTTGTCCCTCCTATACTTCCTGCCTGGCTACTGGCCAATCAGCATTTTATTTATCAATCAATCAGAGCAACACATTCATAGTATCCCCAGCACTTCCCCTTTTCTTTTTTCAAAAGGGAAGGGTTTTTTTTTTTTTTTTTTTTTTTTTTTTCTTTTTTAAGATTTATTTATTTTTATTATGTATACAGAAGAGGGCACCAGATCTCATTACAGATGGTTGTGAGCCACCATGTGGGTGCTGGGAATTGAACTCAGGACCTTTGGAAGAGCAGTCAGTGTTCTTAACCTCTGAGCCATCTCTCCAGCCCCCAAAAGGAAGGTTTTAACTTTAACATAGTAAAATTACATATAACAAAACAGTTAACAAGCAAGAATTCCAGTTATAATATCTAGTCTATTTGTATTTGACAAAACTAAAGAAAATATTCTATTTATCCTATATTTGTGAGTCTAAGGCTTCATATCTAACTTATCTTTTATCATAACTAAGGAAAATTATAACTATCTAGTCTTCAACTACATCAAGACCTCAGAAGGATATAATATTACCTGAGAAAAGGGAGAAGGATGGAAGCAACTTTCAGGAGTCTTGTGAGAGTAGACAGAGATAGCTGGCAGCCTGGACAGTCATCCAAAGATCCTTCGTAAAGTTGGGGCATCTGTCTTCAGCCCACAGCCCTAGAGTCTCTCAGTCACTTCTCTCTGTGTCCTGTAGAATGTCTGGTAGTTTCTTCTGTGAAGCAGGAACTTGAAGGACCATTTTGCCTTGAAAAGTTCAGTGGTCACCTTCCTATGGGTCCTACATGTCCAGTAGTTGCAACATTTTGTGAAACAGTCCAGGCAAGAACTGTTTCTTGACCAAATAGCTATTTTTGCCAAAAAGAAGATAAACTCGATATAGGATGTCTTCAATACCCATCCTCCTCTCTGAAGTAAATCAGTGATGCCAGGAGCAGACATGTCTGAGTGTCCAGAAAGTCTAAATTTTTAAAACATTTTAAATGCCATATTCTATAGGTCTTTGAAGTGTATGAAGATAACCTATCTATCTGAAATATATCTATGTATACCTAGAAAACTTAACTAACATGACTACAAGTTTAGCTATCATAGACGAATAATCTATAACCAGCTATTCGTTGGTTACTCCCAGAAGTTTTGTGCCATCAATGCCCTACCTAGCATATCTTACAGACAAGACACCATTGTAGATCAGATGGCTTGGCTGGCTTAGTGTTTACAGTTCTCTGTTGGTTGTATGCAGAGTGTTCTCCTCTACCAAAGATGTTAGAATGTAGGGGTGAAGTCTCTACATATGTACCAGCTTGAGTCCTCCATGTTCAGTGAGTTATGTAGGAACTGTTTTCAGCAATGGAGTCTTGCTGGCAGTTTATGAAGAACATCTTATTGTTTTGCCTGGGTTGTTTGGGAATTCCCATGGGACCCCTTTGGCAAATAACCCAAGACTAGCACTAGAAGATGGCCAACTGGGACTTTGTCTCTTCAATTATTCAATGATTCCATTTACGTCATCTACATATATGTATACATTTTAGGAAGTTTCTACTATATTAGGTTTTCATACTACCCCTCAAATGCTCACTATTTTGTTGTCTCTCACCATATTCCATCCCTCAAACCCTTCTCCTCTTTGTTTTCACTCTTGATCCTCCCATTCCAGCCTATCTTTCATAATAGAATATCCATAATCATCTATTATGTTTATCTTTCCCTTCATAGCTCAAGGAACCCCATGAAAGAAGAGGCAGAAAGATTGTAAGAGCCAGAGGGGTTGGAGGACACAAAGAAAACAGGGACATCTAAATCAACATGAGCAAAGTTTATATGAACCCAAAGATTCTGAAGCAGCATGCATAGGACCTACATGGGTCTACACAAGGTCCTCTGCATATATATTATGGCTTCCATTTTAGTGTTTTTATGGGATTCCTGAGTGTGTGAATGACTGGGTGTCTGATTTTTGTTCCGTCTTGGGCTCTTTCCTTCTGCTGGTTTGTCTTGTCCAACTTCAGTGTGATAATTTTTGTTTTATCATATTATATTTGATTCTGTTATGTTTTAAAAAGACAAAGTCCTAATTATATGTCAGGAGTTGTAATAAGAGTTCATTTTTCTCCGTGTATTTTTTGGGGTCCCATTTTCCAGGTAGCCTCACTGGTGATGTGAGTAGCAGTCCAGTCATCCTTGTTCCACATCTAGCATCTTCCTATGAGTGAGTACATACCATATTTGTCTTTCTGAGTCTGGATTGCCTCACTCAGGATGATTTCTTCTAGATCCATCTATTTGCCTGCAAACCGCATGATGTCATTGTTTTTCTCTGCTTAGTAGTATTCCATTGTGTATATGTGCCACAATTTATTTGTCCATTCTTCAGTTGAAGGGCATCTAGGTTGTTTCCAGGTTTTGGCTATTACAAACAATGCTGAGATGAACATAGCTGAGCAAGTGCTCTTGTGGTATGATTGAGCATTTCTTGGGTATATGCCCAGGAGTGGTATAGCTGGATCTTGGGGGAGATTGATTCCCAATTTTCTAAGAAAGCACCATATTGATTTCCAAAGTGTTTGTACAAGCTTGCATTCCCACCAGCAGTGGAGGAGAGTTCCCCTAGTTCTACATCCTCTCCAGCATAAAGTGTCTTCAGTATTTTTGATCTTAGCCATTCTGACAGGCATAAGGTGGTATCTCAGAGTTGTTTTGATTTGCATTTCCCTGATGATTAGGGATGTTGAGCAATTCCTTAAATGTCTTTCAGCCATTTGAGTTTCCTCTGTTGAGAATTCTCTGTTTAGTTCTAAAGCCCATTTCTCAATTGGACTGTTGGTCGTTTTGATGTCCAATTTCTTGAGTTCCTTATATATTCTGGATATCAGTCCTCTGTCACATGTGGGGTTGGTGAAGATCTTTTCCCATTCTGTAGGCTGTCGCTTTGCCTTGTTGACCGTATCCTTTGCTCTACAAAAGCTTCTCAGTTTCAAGAGGTCCCATTGATTGATTGTTTCTCTCAGTGTCTGTGCTACTGGTGTTATATTTAGGAAGTGATCTCCTATGCCAATGCATTCAAGACTCCTTCCTACTTTCTCTTCTAGCAGGTTCAGAGTAGCTGGATTTATGTTGAGGTCTTTGATCCACTTGGACTTAAGTTTTGTGCACGGTGACAGATATGGATCTATTTGCAGCCTTCTACACGTTGATATTCAGTTATGCCAGCACCATTTGTTGAAGATGCTTTCCTTTTTCCATTGTACACTTTTGGTTTCTTTGTCAAGAGAAATGGATGAGATCAACATGAACACCCTGGTCATGAGTGGGAGCAATGAAGGGCGACGGTCGAGGGAAAGAGAGTGGGAGATCCTAGCTGGATCAAGAAAAGAGAGGGAGAACAAGGAATAGGAGACCATGGTAAATGAAGACCACATGAGAAGGGGAGGAAGCAGAGAGCTAGGGAGGCCCACAGAGATCCACAAAGATACCCCCGCAAAAGACTGCTGGCAATGGTCGAGAGACGGCAGGAACTGACCTACTCTGGTGATGGGATGGCCAAACACCTTGATAGTTGTGCCATAAACCCCATCCAAGGACTGAGGAATCTGGATGCAGACATCCACAGCTGGGCCCCTGGTGGAGCACTGGGAGTCTAATTAGTGAGAAAGAGGAGGGTTTATATGAGCGGGAATTGTTGAAGCCAAGGTTGGATAAAGTACAGGGACAAATAACCAAATGAATGGAAGCACATGAACTATGAACCAAAGGCTGAGGGGCCCCCAACTGGATCAGGCCCTCTGAATGGGTGAGACAGTCATTTGGCTTGATCTGTTTGGGAGGCAGCTATGTGGTGGTGCCGGGTCCTGGGCTCCTTGCATGAGTTGGCTGTTTGAATCCTGGGACTTATGCAGGGACGCTTGGCTAGGTCTGGGAGGAGGGGATGGGACCTGCCTGGACTGAGTCTATCAGGTCGATCCCAGTCCTCGGGGAGACCTTGATCTGGAGGAGGTGGGAATGGGGGGTGGGCTGGGGGGAGTGGGATAGGGGCGAGAGGGGGAGAACAGGGGAATCTGTGGCTATTATGTGGAACTGAATGGTGTTGTAAAATAAAAAAAAAAGAGAGTTCTTTTTTGTTTTCATCAATATTTTTCCTTTACCACTGTTGATAACAGTATACATATAAATATGATTATTAACTCATACCATATTACCTTTTAATTAATTTATTCCACTAATTATTTCTTCTTAGAATTATTCTTTTGTGTTTTGACACATTCTAAATATATAGCTTTTGGTATGTTTTTTGCAGCCTGGGAGATCTCACTACTAAACTCAACTCAAAATGATAACAAGCAAGACCTGATGGTCCTAGATATACTAACAACACTGCGAGGGGTAGGGGAGCTAGTGGGTAGAAATCTGCCTAATACTAAACAGTGTTGTATGATATTTTGTTTGTATTCTGACAAATAAAGTTTGCCTGGAGATCAGAAGGCAGAGCTAGCCACTAGTTAACCTTAGAGGCCAGGTGGTTGTGGCTCATACCTCTAATCCCAGCACTTGGGAGGCAGAGAGAGGAAGTGATAAGGCAGGCCAGACATAGGATCTTGGACCTTTTGGTTAGAGGATCTGGAGAGGTTAAGTATTCACCGGTGGCTGCTCTTCTGCTTCTCTGATTTTTCAGGTTATTACCCCAATAACTGACTTGTGGTTTTTATTGATAAGAATAATTAGGTTCATGCTTCAAAACAGAAATTCTATTTTTGTGTCTTTTAAGATACAATCCCAGACTAATTTTGTAATGTTAGAATTCAGCCAATTCCTACCATAAGAGATCCAGATTTTCCTTTTCAGCTGATGGACAGACAGGGAGATAGTTTTGTTGTCCTTTTCTGGCAGAGGCTACACCTCCCAACAACAGGAAGTAATCATATGAAGATGGATCATCATTATTTTGCTTTTCCCAGAGATTCTGAAATTACTCTCAGTTGAGAGCTAAGGGAGGAGGAGAGGGTAGAGAGTGAGGTCTGGAAAACTTTCCCATGGGCTGCAAGTTAGTATATTAGAAAAACCCACAGGCAAAAAGAAAGACTGCAAACCCCCAAGCTGAGGCTTATCATTACTGGTCAGAGCCAAGGGTTCTGAGATTGCAAAGTGTCTGAAGATGATTAAAAGGCACACCTTTGAGTAGAGATTTAAGATGCTTATGAGACATGTAGTGCATGAAGTTGTATAAAGAACTATACGCGATGGATAGAACATGTATTTATTTGAAAGTCTGTGCTGTACAAATGACCCCCACACCCTATAAAATGCAACACAAAAGCTCTAATCCTTTGTTCAGCCTTCTGTTTGAACTACTATACTTTTTTTTTACTACAGCCCCCTTTTGGTAATATAGACTTTATTAATAAACTGTGTCTCTTTCTACCTCTGAAAAAATCAAAAGACAAAAAGATGAGAAAGTGCATGAAGCTGGAAGTGAAAAGTGGCAGGAACTGGAGGGTTGATAGTAGAGAGTGGATTACATCAAAACATGTTATGAAATGTTCAATAAAAATTAACAAAAACTGTTTCATCTCACTAAAGGTCACATTCTCCATGAAGCCGAACATCTCCTTGTTTCCTGGCTACAATCATAACATTTCACACCTTATGCAACAGACATGATAGTACCTCATTTTCAATTCTAGCCAAATATGTAGAAAAAACCCCCAACACTGATTACCATTTCCTATGTAGCCAGGTTGTCACATTTATCATCAACCTGTTATGTTCATATATTTTAGATCAATGATTCAAAATGAAGCAATCTGTGGATATTCAAGTTGCTTCCATTTTTTTCTGCACAAATGTCTTGGGTTTTGCATAATAGTTACAGGACTCTGTAATGATGTCATTAATCACCTGTTCTTTCAAATGTTTCCTTTTGTCCTCCCTCTCATAAAAAGCAATTCTTTGAAATCAGTCTTTGAAGGGCCATGACTGACAGAGATGAATAGGATACTTAATTGTACTGGCACATGCCAGAACCTATTCTTCTGGTAAAATCACTCCATGTGAAACTTCTTATTCAGTGGAATTCTGCCGATAATAAGGAGTGTCCCAAATCACACATTGCTGTCCACGCCTGCTGTCACAGCCATGCTCTCCACTCCGTAAAAGGCTAGTCTGGTTCATCCCCACAATCTCTGTGCATATTCACTGTGACTGAAAACTTCTGCCTTTCCTTCTGCTGTCATTTATTCTTTCCTTTAACTTAAGAATGAAAAACATACTCTACAAATATTGAACTTTCAGCAGCTCCCAGTTCTAAATGAGATTCAACAAGGTGAGGTTGTCTAACTGAGTTTAGAGTAATCTCAAGCTAAGAATAGTTAAAAAAATAAAGGTACTTTTACCCTAAATAGTCGTCACCTCAGATAAAGGAAATAAATCATAAAACGGAAAAAAAAATCGAAATTCTTTCTATGATATTCTTATAATTTTATTTAATATACATACATGTGTGTAATTATATTTGCAGCATTATAAGTAACTGGAATAAAATAATGGCCATAAAAGAATAACATTTAATCATATATTTATTTTAAATTAAGGAGGTAGTAGCTTTTACATTTGTTTCCAAATTATGCATGCAATTTCTACCCTCAGTAACATTTTGGAGCACAGACCACTCTAATTTGCATAGTAATCCCATTAAATTAGAAGCTTCTTTTTCATTAGTCTAATGACTTCAAACTATTAGCCATAGCTAAGAGAAATTGTAACTTGCCATTTCTTGCTTACATTGAGGCGCATAAGAGAAATAATGATCCCAATTACAAATAAAGATGAATGGGTTATTAAATATCTAGCAAAACTAAATATTTTGTTTACACTTATTGTGCCTGAGTAATTAATAAAGGCTCCACTTCAATCTCAGAAGGAGCTGGCTTGGAGAATAATCCATTTTATTTTCCCATGATATCTGGAAGAGAATAAGAAAAAAAATATCATAGGAAAACACTTGCAAGATCACCAGGATTTAATGGAAAATCATTACACATTTTCATCACTTCCTAAACGTTTTATGAACTATGTGAAAGACAATGGAGCACATATCTAAATTGCAAGGAAAGATTGTTTTCTGATCTTAGAAATGAATGCACAAATATCCCAAATCCCTCCTTTCTCTAGTCTTCTTCGTGTTTTATTTCATAGTGTTACTCCAGATTTCATGAAGGCAGAATCATTCATGGCAGCAGGTCCACTGCTTATGATGAAAAACTGAACGATTGAAGACAGGGAAATACTATCTTACAAATTCATAAGCACATAACTATGTCATATTTTCATATAATGTTTCTATGTTTAACTCTCCACCACTTTCCAAATACTCCTTTGTGAAGGTTTACATATCATATCAGACATTAACCTTGAAGAAACAGACACTGAATAAAAATCATCAACCCCATATTGAACAGCTTATATCTCTCCTTACTACATTGCTGTCTTAAAATATGAATGTAAACTAGAAACAGATGTTGCTGGGAAGATGGATGTGTTGACATGTGAAAGGATCTATGTCCCAGAAATCTTCATTTCCACTTAATATCTGAAAGTTAGACCTTATTTTGAAACACAGACCGTGTAAGTGTGGCTGAATTAAGGTCCTACTGAGTTAAAGTATGAGCTGAGTTCTATCACTAAGTCATACCACTGCCTTATGACGACAGAGATACAGTCAGAGGGAAGGAGGCCATGGGAAGATACAGGGGGAAAATGGAGAAGTGGAATGAGAATTACTCAGAGTACCAGAAGACTAAAAGCAATAAGTATGAATTTTTTTTTTTAGTCTTGAGTGGAAGCTGGGCCTTGGTCATACTGTAATTTCAGAGATTCTGCCTCTAGAACCTTGAGACAATTAATTCCTGTTGTTTTAAGACAACTACTCAACAAGTATCTGTAATTTGTCATATTAACCCTAGGAATCTAACATATTTTGTAATGTGGATTATGGTAGTTCCTGACTAGGTTTTTACTTTATTCATCACAAATAATTGAAAATACATATAAATTATGTTTTTTATGTTTATATACAAATATTTATTGATTGGTACTATTACTTATGGAATTCACAAATAGAAGACAAGGGCAATAAAGGAGTCATTTAAAATTTTATGTGGCAATAGTAACTGTGCAAGTGGGAACAAAGGTGGTTAGGTTGAAGAACAGAGGAAGGTATGAGAGTGTAATTTTAAGAATCCCTCTCAAAGGCTTCTATATGTTGAAAACTTGGTGTTTATCCTGTAACACTGAAAGAAGATAAAAGACTTTTAGAAAGTGAATATAAAATAGTTAGATCCCCAGGGATACACCCTTGAAAAGGATACTGGGATGCTGTCTCGTCATATTTCCTTGCTTCCTAGAGGTCCTGAAGTGAGATATCACTATATCATGCATCCCACCATGATTCAGCGCTTCATTCCAAGACCAAAAGCAGGTCAGCAAATTAGGGACTGCAAGATCTAAAACCATGGCCCAAACTTAATTTTGATTCTTTCTTGATTGATTTTGAAGGATTTTTGTTACACGGACAACAACATAAGGAAAGGAGTGATGAACTGTGAAGCAATCCTTCACTGTTCTGTATGCTAAAATAGGTTTTGCTAATCTCAGCTGTAATTCTACTTCCATAGAAATTTGCATTTTATCTTTAGCATATTGTCCAATGCTTAATCACAATTTAAAAACATAAAATAATTATTTATATAGAATTACTATTTTTAAGTTTAAATAATAAATGTTTGAAAATAAACTTCATATTTGTCCCATGAGTGGATAACCTCCCATAGTTATATTTGCTAAGAGCTTGGTACCTATGGTGGTCCCACTGGAATATGTTTATGAATTTTATAATTAAGACCTCATGGGTGGGATTCTTAATTCTCTGGGAGCACATTCTCAGAGAAGATTGTGGTGGAGGCTTGGTACTATTCTTTTCTTAAGTCTTAGTACATGACATAAATTACTTACTCCATGATTTTCTCTCTAATATTTACCTCTGATGCTCCTATAGTAGTACACAAGAAGAAATAAAATAAAGGAAGAAGAAAGAAAGTAAGTTGAAAAGAAAGAAAAAAATGAAACAAAGAAAGGAGCTGTAAATTCATGAACTAAAACTTCCAGAACTGTGAACTAAATCAATCTTTTCTCTTTATAAGTGAATTGCTTTAGGCATTTTAATATAGTAATGTAAAGCTAAGTAGTACAATTTGTAAAAAGGGCATTTTATTTCCAGGTATTGTTCCATTTAATGGTTCAATTTCAAATGTGCATTATTATTTTCAATAGACATTTTCCATCTTTAGCAATATTTACCACAAAGTAAATTAACTTTAGCAATATTGATATATTAAAATCTAAGTAACACAAAATCAAAATTTTCACTTTGAAGTTTGTAAATATTAATTTCTTAGCTTTTTAAAATTATACCTTCAGGAAGAAAATGCCCTATCTAAGAAAAAATTGCACTAAAGAGCAGTACCAGGTAGTTCGCCCTGGGTATACAGTAAATCCCTCATGCTCAACTATTCATGGACAAAGGAAAAAGTGATCAATCAAGATTTATTGTGAACATGTCTATTAAATAATCCATAATATATCAGCACACTCAGAGATAAGTATAAACTCCGAAAGGCATTTGGAATAAATTTTTTTAGAAGGAAGTCACTAGTCTTCAGCAGAATTGTACAGAGTGCCAGTTACCAAATAAGTGAGTATAAAGGAGGTTACTGATATATACTTATTAGGTCTTACATTTCACACAGCATGTTTTTTGTCATATATGCCCCCCATTTCTCTCTTACATATGCTCTTCCTTACCCACAAACTCTGTATCCTCTTTATTTCTGCCCAGTCCAATTTGTGAGCCCATATATAGTTTTCTTAGATATGCAACCATCCGCTGGAATGTGGCCGACTTACCTGGGGCTATACTCTAAGAGAAAACTGAAGTTCCCTTTCCTGGTAGCTATAAATGGCCCACAGCTCCTAGGTTAGGTGTAGGACTCCTTATTCATGCAATGATACCAGGTAGACTGAGCTTTCCCAGATATATTCCATGCAAATGGAACTAAGAAACAAGTAAGGGTAGGTATCTTACTATCTGAAAGAACAGCTCAGTGAATTACATTTTAAATTCAGTTATCTCCCCCGCTCCCACATTTTGTTCTGTCTCTATTTGTAGCTTCATTGGTGTTCCAGTTAATATTTGTTAACATTAGAATATTGTGGGATAACTTTAGCTTGACACAGAAATACCAAACTGCGGAAAAATGTGAGGACATTGAGTTGAAGTTGTATGCATTTCTCAACAGAGAGTAAGTGCCTGATCAGAAGGGGCAGGCCAAGAGAAAGATGTGTAAAGATACATTTATAATTAGCATCCTCTCTGCTTCTGAAGTGAAAGTCTTTATTCAGAAGCAAAGGGGGAGATTATATATGTTGGTTTTATAAAGTATCATAAGATTCGTAAACCTACCAGGTCTCTTGAAAAGCTAAGCCACTGAGTAGAAAATCTTGTGGGTTGAATATAAAATGTCCTAAGGGCTCATGAGCTGAAGAAGTTAAGATGCAATTGCACACCAACCTCATCAAGGGGTTAATCCATCTATACATTTGCACATGAATGGGTTATTAGGAGTTGAGGCTCATTTAAGGAAGTGATTTAAAGGAGCATGCTTTAAAGAGTTCATCTTTAACCTTGACCCCTCCTGTCTTCTCCTCTGTCTCCTTCCTATTCCTCACTGTCACAGATGAGCAACTGTCCTTTCCCATGGCCTTCTGCCATGAAGTTTCTGTCTTCCCATTGACTCAGAAACAATGAGTAGGTTGACCATGAACAGAATCTGACACTAGATCAAAATAAATCATTTCGTGGATTTTCCCTCTGGCACCTTTGAATATTAGAGCAATCTGGCCAAGAAATTTAACCAGAATTTTGTCCTTCTAGAACACAAACACCAAGATCAATATACAGCTTCAAAATTATTGACAAATGTTATATGTGTCTTTCTTTTTTTTTTTCATTTTTCTTTACTAAGAAATTTTCTACTCACTCCACATACTATCCACAGATCCCTCCTCCTCCCTCCTCCTATCCCCCAGCCCTCTTTCCCAAGCCACCCCACATCCCACATCCCCTAATCGAGGTCTCCCAAACGGAGTCAGCAGAGCCCAGCACATATGTGTGTTTAAGGTTCACCAAAAATAGGTAACTGGTATCTGAAAAAAATAAATATTTATACATAAAAATTTTTTGCTAGCCTGGTGGTGGTGGCATACATTTTTAATCCCAGCACACAGGAGGTAGAGGTAGGCGGATCTCTGTGAGTTCAAGGCCAGCCTCTCTATAGAGTGAGTTCCAGGACAGTCTCCAAAACTACAGAGAAACCCTGTCTCAAAAAAAAAAAAAAAAAAAAAAAAAAAAAAAACTACCAATATGACGGCATTTGAAGAGATCATATCAGAGATTTATAATTAAATATATTTCTAAAATCATAATAGATGTTGATTATAATACAACTGAAACATATTTTCATAATGGTATTTTTTATAAAAAGCTGTAATGATTTGGGAGAAATAGACATTCTAATCTAGTAATTATTTAATAACTAAAGGCAGAATTGCTAGTATAATTAACAATTATTCTGGGACAATAGAAATAATCTAGTGCTACTCTAAGCAAATTATTATTGATAATCACTCAATTAGTATAATGTATCAATACAAGAAAAAAAATAATTGTAGTTTGATGGTTATATCTGTCTCTTCCCATATATATGGAAAAAGCTTAGAGTTTTATTTAGTAGAAATCCTTTCTAGTGTATGTTTCAAGGCATTACAATTAAGGAAAGCACATAGTTTAATTAAATTCGTAACTTAAATTTGACTCCCAAAATAAAAGTTAATATTACTTTTCCAAAACATTGTGCTCAATTTAGATAAACCTTCAGAGGAAATGCATGTGTATGTGTATATGTATGTAAACATGCTGACCTTGTTTATATATCTACTATAAAAGCTTCTTTAATTTTATTTTTGTATATATGCTTCTTAATTATAGGAGTGATGAAAAATAAGTAAAGCATTGCATATATTAGCCAACAGGTTTTGCTTTACTGAATGAAAAGAAAATAAATCATTTTAAGAACCTACATTGCTTACTATGGTGTATTATCTCAAAACATTAATTACATGGGGTGTATATTATAAAAAACCCTATTCAACATTTAATGCTGACCTATGCTTTTAAAAACTTTGTCCTTTAATCTAAATTCTCTAAAAAATACAGTTCATCCATAAACTATTAAAGATCCATATGTTCTACCTTTTATTATCATCTCAATAACATGGTGCAGGATTAATAACCAACTGGGAATAATATTTCCCAGATGGGATTCAGCTCATCAACCACTCTAAACTGGTCATTAATTCTCCAAAGTGTATTATGTCTTGATTGCTGTTGCTTAAAAACCTTTCAAGATCTTTTTTTAATAGTCCTTTTATTTCATAAGTAAATAACTTTCTTTCTGTCTTTGAACATGAATTTAATGAGAAAATTGGTAATAGGAAAATGAATCAGATTAGATAAAATGCAAAATTGGAAGCCAATTTTCAAACCTTTCTTCCTATATGAAAATTTTTTTTTGAAAAAGAACACACTTAAATGTTTATTAAAAGTCTGTCTTTCTCCCCACAGATGACTTCTGTACAGTTAGTTATGGACTCTTTCTTCTTTAATTATATTTGCCAAATATAGTCTCCAACTAGTGTATTATCTAAAATATTGCCAGATGTGCATCTATTTATCTATTCAAGCAACTTTTATTGCACTTCTGCTATACTATACTCATTGTCTTATGTAACTCTACATACCTTCAAAAACAATCAGTTCTTTACACTAAAAATTTACAATACACTTAAACAGAGTGAGTCAAACGCTATGATAGGCATTAAGTTTTGTATATTTCTGAAATAGTATTTCCTAAATAATTTTTAGTAGTGCCAGTTTTCCAGAAAAGGGTAAAAATTCTTTACAGTATTTAATTCCATACCAGTGGAAGAGCGATCTGATAACCAGAGACAACAGTAGGGACAAGAAACAAAGCACATGTTTCTGAAAAAGCTGGAAACTACAGCTGACTAAAGTTCAAGGTGTGTCAGATGATGAATGGAGAGTGGCGGATAATGGCTACAGGTTAATAAGAGGAGAAAACCTTCACAGGGTAGAGACATGGATGTGATAAGACACACATTGAAGCCCTACTTGAATGACTGAGTGAAGAAGCTGGAGAGAGAGACTCAAAGTTGTTGAACACATGATGGAGAATCACAAAATAAATAACAAGGAGTTAAACCAGTGATGGAGTGATAGATGAAACTGCTGACAGATACTGGTTGAAAAACCTCTAGGAAGTAGAATCTTCAGGGTATACTACCTGCCTGTAGGATAGAAGAATGAGTTGATTACCAGACAGTAACCAATTAATTGTAATAAAACAGCCCCCTATATATGTTCACTGATCTTAAATCTTTACTATTAATTTCCTAAAGTATTTGTGTGGCCTCATTGGGATTTAGACATAGACATCTTTATAAATGAAAACACTTATATGTGTTTAAATGATTCTGGTTAAAATTGCTTCTAACCTACTGAAACAGAGAAACAGCAACAATAACAAAAATTAAACACCCAGCCTCTTAGCAGAGCCTTCACAACACAAGAATTAAAATAATGTTTAAAATAAAAGCAGGAGTCCATAAACCAAACTTAGAAGTAATAATGAAAAAAATAATATATTATGTAATCAAGGACTTACTTTAAAGATGTTAATACTTTTAAAAAAATAAATATTTACAAGAAGACATTATTAATTCTGTATATTAAAAAAAGCAGATCCACTAAAAAGAATATTCCATACATACTTCCTTTTAGGTGCTCAAAGAATATGAAAGCAATCACTTACTCACAGATAGTAAACATTTCACATTTTATTTTAGAAAGCACTATAACCTGCTTTTGCATTATTTCCCATTCTTAGCGCAAAATTCATTTTACCTCGTCATATATATGCTATTTGAGTTAATGAAACAGTTAGACAGCAATCAATTTCCTTTGTCCAGATGCTATTTGGAATAGGTGTTAGGAAATAGTGGGGAGAGAAGTGACAGGAACCATAGTTGTATATCTATTAACTATTTAAATTTTAATGGCCCGTAATAAACTATGTAAATTCATTCATCTGTTTTCCCATACTTCCTGCATACAGAGAGGTCATTTCTCTAACTCACTGCATGAATAGATGACAGGAAGCCAGCAGCTTGTCTTAATTCATGGTCTTATGGACTGCTAAAGAAGATCGTAGGGGTTGAGCTTTTTCTCCCTGTCCTGGTCTGCTTCAAAATAGCAGCAGTGCTCCATTTGTCATTATTATCATGAGCTCTATGATTATTACAAACCATTGTTAGCCTTATAACATGCATTTACAATCTAGCCATCTAAGGTAAGAGAAATCAGCTTCTGAAAATTGACATACATGTATACATTTACAAATTGCAGTGATTATTCAGTATACATGCATATTATTTAATAATAAAAATATGGAATTTATTTCAAGAATACATAATATTTGATCAAGAGATTTGGTGTGGTGAGTAAAGTCCAGAGTAAATGTGCTGTGGACATGGGCAGGGCCATGTTGAGTACCAACACCTCAGATATAGAAGTGACAAAGCCTTCCTTCGGTGAGGCACAGAGGGATGACAAAGACTTTCTCTGGTCTGAGTAAATGTCTGCAATGTCTACATTGTGTTAAAAATGTCCACTATAGGTCCCTTCCCCCAGATGATTACATCCTGAAGACTGCTCCCCTACATAGACGCTCTTACTATGATTAAACCTGCCTACTGGGTCAGCAGCACATGAGCTATGGTGAAGAATCGGGCTTCACTCTGCCTAAGTCCTGAAGATTAGAGAGAAGCTGAGGTTGAAAGTGATGGACAAACATGTTCGCTGGAGGAAATTTCAAGCAGCAGAACATTCAGGCGGTGCAATAGTTTCTATGAATATCTCCTATCCAGGTCTGCAGTGATAGAGATTAAACAGTGAAGCAAAAATTTGTGAGAAATGTTCTGTTTGCAAAGAAAAACTCTACAGCCTAGGTATAAAGTTACATAAAGGCAAGATTAAAAGTAGCTGTGGTTGTTAAAAAGAATTGTTAACATGGAAGATGGTGCTCTGTAATGGGACCACAGGAAAAGATCCAGGAGGGTTGAGAGATCCATCCATGGGTGGCCCAATCTTTTGAACATGCAAGTTCACTCAAAGGAGATATTTTCAATAGAAAATGTCTTTAAAGAGTGTCCTGGCTGCTTTTATCTTTTTTCTTTTTGCTGTTGCTGCTTGTTCTTGTCAACTTGAGTCACTTGCGAAGAGGGGAGCTCACTTGAGAAAATGCCAAGGACTCTAACAGATTGATCTGTTGGCATGTCTGTAAGACATTTTCTTAGATTATTGGTTGAGTAGTGCCACCCCTGGATAGATAATTAATCCTGAATTGTATAAGAAATCTGGTTGAGCAAGTTATGGAGAACAAGCCAGTAAGCAGAGTTCATCAATGGCCTCTGTTTCAGTTTCTGCCTTAAGTTCTTGCCCTGAATTCAATCAGTGATGGAGTGCGACCTGAGACTTATAAATGAAATAAGCCTTTCCTTTCTCAAGTTGCATTTAGTCATAGTGTTTATCACTATAGTGGAAAACATACCTAAAATAAAGGGATTTCTTGCTTGAAAATAAGTGCCTAAAACCCTATTTCCCTAGGGTCAGACTGAAAAGCAGGCAGAGATTGATACAACTGTATTCAGTGGGTGCCAGGCTACATCTTGACCTGACAGCAGAACTTGGTAGCATAACTGACAATATACTAGTTTTGCAAGCTTGTGAGATGCAAGACTATGCTTGTCATGGAAGAGTCAAAGGTTCTACAAGAAGGCTTTGGAAGGCTGTGGTATGAAGCTATGATGATGAATCCTAAGATGAAGCAGAAATTGCTGTGGGATGCCTTTCTGTATGCTGTGAATATGCGTTGCTCTGATTGGTTGATAAATAAAGCTGCATTGGCCTATGGCAAGGCATCTTAGAGGCAGGCAGAAAATTCAAGCAGATAGAGAGAGAGAAACGCCGCCAGCCAATGCTAGAAGAAGAAAGATGTGAAAGTACTGGTAAGCCAAGGCCATGTGGCAACTTATAGATGAGTAGAAATGGTTAAGTTATAGGAACTAGCTAGCGAGGAGCCTGAGTCATTAGGCCATGCAGTTTATAAGTAATATAAGCCTCCGTGTGTTTACTCTCTGTGTGTTTATTTGTTCAAGTGGTTGCAGGATGGCGGGACAAGAAAAACTTCCAGGTACAAGAGATGTCAACAGGTGGAATATACCAGATCCAAGAGATGGTCACTGAAGAAAGCTGAAGGCACCGAGTGGATCTGACTTAAGAGAGAGGCTATGTATGCTTCAAGCAGAAATGCTAGGAAAGCAGTACTACCGGAGCCCACATAATTTCTTCACAAGTCCTAGATACTGGAAATTGACCTGCACCTTTGATATTTCCGCGGCTGGGTTTCATTATTGATTTGGTTAGATATTAACATGCTATGTTGCATTCCTTCTTCATAGAATGGGGATTTTTACTTGGTGCCATTCTATACTAGAACTATTTAATTTTTTTGTGAGAGTTCCCTGTAAAGAGGCTTTCTTGAGTCTCAGAAGACTTGAACTTTTAAACATTGTAGGAAATGTTAAAACCAACAAACAAAAACCTATGGTTTTTCTTTAAAAAAAACTGTACTGAATGAATTTTGCAATATGAGATTAACATGAGACTCTGGGACAATGATTGGAAACTTAGGGCTTAATAGTTATATGGTTGAATGTTCAATTGAGAGGAGGTGGAGTTGTTATTGATAATACTGACTGTCAAAGTGAATTGATATAGAATCACTTAAGAAGATAAGTATCTGAGCTTGGCAATGAATGACCTATTAGATTAGTTTAATTGAGATGAAAAGCACCACTCAAATGTGGGTAGGGTTCTGGATTAAATGAAGTGGAAAAAGGGAGCATGGGCACTAGGGTTTTATCTTTCTCTTATCCTGCAAAGTAATCTTGGACCTCCACACAAGCGCTGTGATACATTTGGGTATGTGTACACTAACACACACATACCTACACATGCACTAGCTTGCACACACATGTTCACACTGTACACACATACACAAGTAGTTTAATGTAAAAAAATTAAAAAAAAATAAAGGTATTTTCAATTAAATGAAAATCAAGGTAATTAGTAATCACTTACCTTATAAGAAAAGATTAAAATTCTTTTTTAATTAACATTTTTTTATTTATTTTACATACCAAGAGATCCCCCTTTTCCCTCCTCCCACCCTTCCAGCCTTCCCCTCCCAAACCCTCCCCCATTCTCTCTACAAGTAGGTAAGGCCTCCCATGGGGAGGTACATTTAGTAGAGGCAGGTCCAAGTCCCTCCCCCTGTCTCAAGGCTGTGTGAGGTGTCCCATCATGAAAGAAAAAAATTTATATGTAAGAATCCTTTGAGATATATAAAGAGAGAAAGGTTAGAAAACTACAACCTTAGACACCACCCTTTGGAGTGGTCAGGGATTGTCTACCTTGCATCCCTATCCTGCTTTTCTCCTGCCCAAAAGGGACACAGAGGGATTTCTAGGCAATAATTGCTCAACTGGGGCTGCCGTGTACTTTAAGGGGACAAGCTCTTGAAAGCAGTGGACAAAGGAATAAAGATGGGCTTCAAATAGTGTTCTGCCAGTTTTCAAAAAATTACACGAGAATCTTGTATGTTTAACATGGTTTTCAAGAAACAAGCTCAATTGTAACATGGCAGAAGCCTTTCCTTTTGGAATGCATTTTCATGGAAATAAAGAAGAGCTTGCCTGGGTAGTGACAATGGAGAAAAACTGGTGGGCTGACCAACCCAGCTACCACCCAGGCCAAGAACCAGGGCTGTGAGTTGTCCCACCCCTACATCCACTGAATCTATGAACTGTTGGAGTACATGAAGGGGACGAACCTACATACAGATCTAAAGCTGCAAGACCTCCATGAAACAAAGTAACAGCAGGATATCCAACAGGAACCCCAGGGAGAGCCCATTATCCGTGGTGTAGTAGAAATCAGAGGTCTGAAGGCAGACCAATGACTCCTGGTAATGAACACAAGCAAGAAAAGATGAACAGGCCAAAGGGTAAATTCTGGGTCTCAACACTATAGCTTCTAAAACAAGATTCTTGCGCTTTTTTGTTGTTGTTTTGTTTTTGTTTTTTCTTTTAAATTTGGTTTTGATTTGGGAGAAAGTTTGCAAGGGCAGAGGGTGGGTGCAAGGGGATGGGGAGATAAGTCAGATCTGAATGTATGATACAAAATCACAAAGAATAAAATTGAAAAAAAAGAACACCTAGGGATGTGGAATGGGAAAGAGGAAAGAGAAGTATATAAAAGAAGGAGCAATACAAGAGATAATACAAAAATTAGAAAGTCAAAAAAACAAAGTGGGAAGCAAAGACAATCATACTTTCTCTCTATATATCTCAACTTTCCCTTTTTCTTTCCTAAAAAATTTGCTTTCAGGATACAATGATTTGAATAACTGTCCTCTAGACTTACATTGTTGGTAACGTCAATCCATGAACTGTTATTAGAACAGTATTTCATATCTATTTTGGTTTTAAGGCACACACACACACACACACACATATATATATATATATATATATATATGATGTACTATATAGCAGATATATTGAATAAACTAGTTGAAATTTAAAGTCCATACATACTATGAGATTTGAGGTAACGAGAATGAGTGCTCATAACTTTTTCACAAACACACTTCGAAAATATAATAATCAGCATGCTATTTTTCAAGTAGTTCATGTTGAGTGCAGAATTATATCCATAACTTTATATTTCACTTAGATTTAAGAAAATATTCACTCTTACTTCCAGCTTACTTGTTTAATACAGCACTGCAATGATTACATATTGTTTTTAGTGCTAAAAAAATTGGCTTATGATGGAAAGGTAATTCTAGTTAAAAAACAAAAAACAAACAAGCAACCTGTATAATACCAAGTGTTGCACATTTTTACTTATTCAAAATATGTAGTTATTGCAATGCCAATCAATCATAATAATATGCTTTTTGAGTTCCTTACACTCCTTAAATATTCTATCCCCATAATAATCTAAGGTAATATATACTATTAAGGCTTTCTACTCTTTGTTTGTATGGAGATTAATCTCTTACAACTATAAGATATCATATGTGGGCTAAGGATGTGGCTCATCTAGTAAAGGTGCTTGTTGCCAAGCATAGGGACTCAGTTTGATCCTTTGGAATTCACATAGTGGAATGAGATGACAATAACTGTATGTTGTTCTTTGTTGTTCATAAGTCAGCCATGACACACACACACACACACACACACACACACACACACTAAAATGTCACTGGAGCACTACAATTAGTGAAATATATATTTATAAAATTAATCTATTCATTCACTAAACTGAATGCAACTTTTTGAAATGTGAAATACTACAACTGAAATTAACATGCTGGACATTTAGAACACCATCACATATGCTGTGGAGTTTCTTGGAATAAAACTTATTGAAATAGCAGCTTGGAAAATAGTAAAATTTCACATTAACTTTTAAAGAAAGAAATTATCAATCAAGTTCTTATTTTCAGAATTCAACAAATACATAGTTTTAGAAGATAACAGTACATTATAAAATGATTCAAAATGCAGTAGTAAGGTATAATTAGGTTTTGTTAAGTTATTATACAAATGCAGATGTCACAGTATTTTAGCACAACTATTGGTAAATGTTTTATTATCTCTTCTAACACATTCAGTTTTTGACTCTTCATGTGGTAAACAATGATACTAGAAAACTGTGATATATAACTTATAAACCATATGCCCATATACCAGTTTAATTAGAATTTAAAACTAAAAAATGTCTTATAGATGGCATTAACTACTAGGCCCACCTACAGCTGTGATTTGGATATGAAAACACAAGTTGTTATTTTTCTAACTACTAACTAACTTGTTTAATTTGGAGTCAATTTGACTGGGATTTAAAAAAAAATGAGAAAACGTTTCTCCTGTGTATACGAGGATGTTTTCTGAAAGAAGTTAATATTTGAATGAGTGAAAAGATCCTCTTTTCTGAAAATGGGGTCCCCCAAAAAGCACAAAACGGGAAGGATGAATTCACAGTCAAGGATAAGCTTGGATGGTTGTATTTCTTCTTCCATCCTCAGTCACTGTGTCTCATGGAACCTTTTGACTTGACAGCTTACATGAATGAATATTTTCTCAGGCTTTGTATTTAGAAGTTTGACTTGAGAGTGAGACATTGTCTCCTCAGATTCTTGGGTTTTAGAAGTGAATTCCACTGCTGTCTTTCTTACACTACATTCAGATAAATTTGAAAACTTAAGTACAATAGCATTTTGCAATTTCAAACATAAATTAGTATTTTATGGAAATATTGTTATGAGATTATATATTATATAATTATGAGTTTATACAGTGAATTCTATATTATTAGTAAGAAATCTAACTTAATAAACTCAATACATTTATTAATGAAGTTTATGGATATAAAATAATAAAGATAAACATAGTATCTAAAAATTTTTTTTCAGAAACTTGTGACAATTCTATTAGAATAAAATGAAAACTTTAACTATAAAATTACAGACTGATTATAAAACAAATGACAAGAGCCAATTAAAAAGACTTTACTCTGCATAATTCTTTTAGTTTTAAGAGCAAGGGTTTAGTACCATTGGATATAATTTATCTATTTCTGTGAAATATTCTAGACACAAAATACATCTCAAGGTAACTTTTTACTATTAGATTCATATTTAAAGTTATAATGATAGAAGCAATGTAAAACAATATCAGTAAAGACCTGTTGAGTAAGAACATTTGTAGGAGAAAAAGAAAAGTAATTAAACTGTTGAAAACATTTAGCTGTATCTATTACTTTTTTTTTCTTTTTTTTTTGGTTTTTTGAGACAGGGTTTCTCTGTGTAGCCTTGTGCCTTTCCTGGATCTTGCTCTGTAGACCAGGCTGGCCTCGAACTCACAAAGATCCGCCTGCCTCTGCCTTTCAAGACTGGGATTAAAGGCGTGCGCCACCACCGCCCGGCTCTATTACTTAATTTTATGTTTGAATACTTAAATAATCAGAGTAGAAACATTCACAGAGAATCCTTTTAGCTGAGCTAAATATAAAAATGAAGCAGAAATACACTGGAATGTAGATATTAAATAAAACAAACAAACATAAAAAACTCAATAAGAGCCACAGCTAAAATATCAACACCTAGCAAATGATATACTTTTATTGATTACACAGGTGAATACGCCTTAAGAAGTAACTTTCAAGGTTACAGAAAGGTAGTAATGACCTTGCCAAATTCCAAAACACTTCTGTGGTAGCTAGTATTTTCTATCAAATGTATATTGCTAGTATTTGTTCACTGTAATTATGATATATTTTATGTATGCACAGATTTCTTTTAAATTACCATATTTAACCAATATATGGAACAAATATGTCATGGAATTAAACAATTACACATAAATTTATTTTAAGAAAAATGGTTATGTGTATACATATCTAAGTATGATGCTTAAAATGTAATATTAAGGAACAATTATTAATCTAAATGAAAACAAGAGTATTTATATACTGTTCCCTTTTATTTTATTTATTTATATTATTTACCAGTTGAATTAGACTTTAACCTTTTCTGTATGAGTTAAGTTATATGCAAAAATCACACAAATCTGTGGTTCCTTTGACTTTCATAGAAAATCCTACCAACACACGATAAATGGCAACTTGAAACTTTAGTGATGTTTAAACTTACCCCGTTTAATGGATATGTTTTCCATCCTAGCTCTCCCATCACCGTCGTTGTATCAAGCAACACAACTAGAATTAAATAGAAAAACTGCAATGAGTTTCTCAACTGATATAAAAACATAGCAACGTTAGTCACATCATGAATATCAAATGTTCTTAGTGTTTCCTCACCACAGTAGCTTTAAGAGCAGTGCTTCTTTGAAATTACTTATATTGGCCTATTATAATACTCTATGATAAGAAAAAAGCATGAATTGATGCAAAAATATTGCACATGTTTTTGGCTTAATAATCCTAAATGACACTGTTGATTGAATAACCATTACAAGGTCATTTTTAATACACCAGATTTTTCAGTTTAATGAAATAGCCCACATTGTTTATTCTCTAGCTTTCAATCATAGTATATTAGAGAAAAGCCATATTAACACAGGCCTCTGTGCATTGTTGTTGTTATTAAATGCTTACTTAAAATCAGCAAAAAATGAATATGATTCTTTTTTAATAAACCACAGCCTTCCAAGCATAGGATACTTAAGTACTAGGTAGTATACCAATTGTTGATTGAAGAAAAAAAAACAAATTTTAAACTATGAATCTTTTCCTGTAGCCAAAAATAACTCACAATCTGTAAAATGAAAATAAGCCCCCAAAACAATCCCTCTCAAAATAAACCTTGGTTGAAAGATGAGGTAAGGAACTGAGATGACAGTTCTCAAAACAGGAAGAGTAAAGACCTAATAGATGTTCAGTAGATGTAGCAAATAGGGAAACGGAGATGAAAACTGCTTTACATCTGCAACTCATAGCATTGCAATCATCATTAACACAAATGACCACAAACACTAGGTGGAAGTGGTAAAGCTGAGGTCCTATACATTGTTGGTGTGTACATTACAAGTGATCTGTTATAGAAATGGGAAAAGGAGGTTCTTCGGGCAAGGGAAATGAGGTAAATACAGAAGACGGGGGGGGGGGGGGAGAGAAGGAAAAACAATACTAAGGATGTTTCAAAAACCATCAGGAGTTATACTATTAACTATCAGATAAAACATAATACACACAATTCTATGTATAAATATACCTATATTATTTGAATGAACCTTCCCCATCTGGGCTGACATTATAAACATGCATTACCACCAAAAGACAAAGACCATTTAACAAAAACCTCACAAACAGACATAAAAAGTCTTCTTTTGAATTGTTGGTCAAAACTGTTCAGTGGAATCCCCAAACATACAGCCTATTGCTATTGCCCTTGGTTGTCCCTCCACAGGTTGAAGGCAAGTCCCTATTACTGAAAACACAACGCACTTCAGACACAGAGCCCAGAGGACCCTGAGCAGTAACTGACATAAATGCCCCTCCCTGACGACTAGTTTTTATAGTACCAGAGATGCCAAATTTCCAGGGTTTGGGGGCAACCAACAACCTTACCCAGCTATGACACCTACAGACCACAACAACTACCATAACACAATGATCATTAAGGGGACAGTCGTCATGCTTGGTAGTAACCAATTTCTCTCTAATTGGATTTAAGACCTGCTCAACAAGGTTGAAATTGTGTCAGGCACTGAAAACCTAGCCAATGGCTCAGTGCTACTGAAATCATGGATATTGGAGGAGAATCGACAACTGCCATTACTAAATCAGCATAATACCTAACAACAATCTAAATATGTGTCTTTATACCCCCACAACTCAGCAAATAAACTTCTGTTTGCACTAGTTGCAGACCATTACAGAAAACCACAACCAATCAAAATGTAGAGCTGTGGAGCAAAATGGATATAGCTACAAAACAACTCCTGTACCCAAGGCCCAGGGAATACTGTAGAAAAAGAGACAGGAAGATTATAACATCCAGAGGGTCAGGATGTATATATATATGCATGTAATAAAATCAGTGGAGAAAAGTGGACATGAATTTGATGGAGAGAAGAGGGGTATATGAGAGGGTTTGAAGACACACATATAAATACACACACACACACGTGTGTGTGTGTGTGTGTGTGTGTGTGTGTGTGTGTGTGTACATATACATATTCAAGTATTACATTTCTCACCCCAGATATCAACTGGCCACAGGCTACATTCTGAAAAATATTATTATGTTGCAGTTATTATTATTTCATATGGCATCTTATTTTTCTGTTTATTGTAAGTATTTTGTGGCTCCACTTAGCTCATTCTTTTTTATGTACAATGTATTGATAATTTTAAAAAGTAAAACTATGTTCAACTTTCTAAATAAACTTCATTTCTGCATAATATTAATTCACTACTCTTATGATCTATTTACTAAACATGTTTATAAAAACAACCATAAAATATTATTTTTATTGTGACAATTTTTCTTTTGTGTTTTCCCTTATCCTTTCTTTTTTCCTTTCTTTCTTTCTTTCTTTCTTTCTTTCTTTCTTTCTTTCTTTCTTTCTTTCTTTCTTTCTTTCTTTCTTTCTTTCTCTCTCTCTCTCTCTCTTTCTTTCTTTCTTTCTTTCTTTCTTTCTTTCTTTCTCTCTTTCCTTCTTCTTCTTCTTCTTCTTCTTCTTCTTCTTCTTCTTCTTCTTCTTCTTCTTCTTCTTCTTCTTCTTCTCTCTCTCTCTCTCTCTCTCTCTCTCTCTCTCTTTTCTTTCTTTCTTTCCTTTTTTGTATTTTGAGACAGGATTTCTCTGTGTAGTCCTGGCTGTCCTGAAACTCACTTTGTAGACCTCACTGGCTTCAAACTCACAGAGATCTACCTGCTTTTGCTTCCTAAGTGCTAACATTAAAAACATGCATTACCACCTCATGCCTGTGACAGCTTTTCAAATGATATTAAAAAGAAAACTGAACCATCATATACTCACCCCCCAAGTTTATTGATTGCTAATTTAAGGCTAACTTTGTTTTAGCTGCACTTGCTTACCCACTCTCCCATTGCACATACAACAACAACAAAAACAACAATGGCAAACCATCTATTATTCTTCTTAATTTATATGAATTGAATGTGTTTTATTTGTCATTAAATTCATCCCTTATAATGCTCATTTATATGAATTGTGACTACCCACCTCCCATTCAATATATCACGGCTACAATTAAGGTAGAGGATATTTTCATTTTCCTCACAATATTCCTTGTGGCCCCATGTAATGAATTTCTTTCCTGTTTTGTCCTCTGGCACCCACTCTCTGGTTTCTGTCTCTATAATTTTAACCTTTCCCGTATATAACTATAGATATCACATGGTATTTACACATTTGAGCTTGTTTTTCCTACTTGGCATCATGGAGTTGTCTTCATCTTTGATGCTGCATGAGCCAATAATTTATTTCTTTTCATGGCTAATAACTAACTCTTCCACTCTACAGAATCCATACCTAATGGACATATTGATTTTTTACAGTTGAGGACATTATTAAGCCAGTTTAATTTTCATGTAATTTCAGTTTTTCAGGGAAAAGTAGGATTTCTCGTTAAAAGGAAAGTTGTACATCTCTATTGACAAGTTTGATTGCTCTCTAGCTGCTCTCCAAGCCGGGTCCTGGCATTGCCCTGCTTCTCTAAATCATTCTGACTTGTGTGTCTTTCCACTCTTGTCGTCTGCATGGGCATTCCCAATAATGATAAAAAAGTATCCTTTTTACTACTTCAGAATAGTTCTGTAGCATAAAAAGATACTGTTTTCTATATGCTAAATTTTCCTGATTTATATTTATCTACTGATGGATTGGTATACTCCGTGTATATTTTTTTTCACTTAGTGTTGGTTTCAATTTTGATACATGGTTCCTGTAAGTTGTCCATTCTGGCTTTGAATTCACAGTATAGGACAGAAAGATGTTAAACTTGCCTCTCTTCTGCTTCAGCATCCCAAGCTTCTGGCATAACACTCTGAGTCATAAGACTTAGCTTCATTTATGTGTTTGTTGTTCAATTGTTCATTCATTCATTCACTCATTCATTCATCCATCCATCCATCCATCAATTCATTCATTTTTTTCTTCCAGACCTATTGCTAGTTTATTATAGCAATAATGTCACAGCATAGAAAACATATCATAGTCTACTAGGGAAATAACAAAAGGAATAACAAATCCACTAGCATAGGCCATATTGGCGAAATAAATAATCTTACCATGCATAAGGGTAAATTGAAACACTCCAGGTACAATTAAATTCCTGCCTTTATAGTAATATCTTGTGAGGACTTTTGCAGAACGGTAGCAAAGCATTATGTTTAAAACTGTTGCATACATTGAATATAATAAAATATGAATTTTGCATTTTCTGTAGGAACTACTTCTGCTAAACAAAATAGCTTCTGAAAGGACATTTCTCTCATTGAAATATTCTAGTTAATAAATTGAGAAGAAATGACCAGATTAGGATGCACTATTTGCTATTGCTAATGAATTAATATATTTAGCTAATGGTTTTCCCTGGCTGCTAACGTCGGAAAAAAGAATTAAAATGGGACATAAAAGGCTAGAGCTTCTAAAACACTTTCTTTATAGTTTAATTTACTCTATCTCACCATATGATTCTAACAAGCTTGGGAGCAACAACAACCAAAAATTAGTATATACAGTAAAACACACACACACACACACACACACACACACACACACACACAACACACACAATGGCTTGCTTCATTCAGTACAAGATATCTCAGAATTTAAAGAAAAAACACAACATAGCAGTATGATAACTAAAACTACAATTTAATCCTGCTATTAAATAAAAGTTATTTTATTTTGGAAATATATTAATGTAGAATATAGAAATATGTAATTCCTATGTTGACATTAGGTCACTGAAGATTATGCTGTTACTTATCTGGAACTTTTATGCTTTGGAAATATTTTGTTATTTCCCTAATAGGTGGCAAGATTAGCAATTAATTCACATTAGCTGAAGTGAGGACATGGTGGTCTTTTCTTCCATCTTCTTCCAGTAATCTCCAAAATGTCTTAAGACATTTTTTTGAAACTAGTACATCAAAGGCTATCTGCATCTCATGTCCATTGTAGCAAGCTTTATAGTTGCTAAGAAATGGAAAGATGAAGCATAAAGAAAATATATTATATACCCACACTGAAATACTATGTATGAATAAAAAGAATTGAAGTTTTTCCTTGACACCGCATGGGAGATTATTATCATGAGTAAAATAAAGCATGATGAAATATATGTAGAGCATGATATGTTTCATCTATGGAATCTAGAATATTGATGTTTTAGAACTTGAGAGTATAATAGTGGTGATGAGGGGCTGAGGAAATGGGGGCTGGTAGAGATGAGAAAGGTCTGATCAATGAATTCAAACTAAAGTTTTGTGTGCTGCCATACAGCAGATCGATTGCAGTTGGCAATTGTAGTGTTCATTTAAAAAGTTTACAAGAATGCATCAGGAGATTTTTTTCACCATAAGCAAATGACAAATGCTTTCCTGTCAGATGTGTAGCTGGGGGAGATTTTTTTTCCCTATTCCATAGACTGCCTCTTCAGAGGCCTATTAAACTTAACAGAGATTTCTCAGAAGAAATATTGTACAATGAGTTTCCATCCCAACCACAGAAATAAAAATTAAAACTACTTTAAGACTCCATCTTGCTCTAACAACAATGGCTAAAATCAAGAAAACAAAAGCCAATACTGGCAGGATGTGGGAAATGAGAAAATATCTTGCATCTTTGGTGGGAGTGCAAACTGGCACAGCTACTATGGAGATCAGTGAGGTAATTTCCCAAAAAAGAAATAGATCTACCATGTGACCCAGCAATACCACTTCTAGGCATCTACCCAAAAGACTCTATTTTCTACAACCGAGACACATGCTCATCCATGTTCATAGCTGTTCTATTCATAATATCTAGGGCATGGGAACAGCCTAGGTGTCAATCAGCTGATGAATGAATATTGAACCCGTGGTATCTATGTATAATGGAATTTTATTCATATGTAAAGAAAAATGAAGTTCTTAGGTAAATGGATGGAAATAATCACTCCAAGTAAAGTAACTTAGCCTCACAAAGACAAGTATCACATGATCTTACTCATAGTGGCTCTTTGTGTCAAATCTTTAAAATTTTGTTTAAATGTGTAGTACCTATAGAATCAAGGACACTAGAAAGGGCCATCCATAGGTGGGGGAGGGGGAAAAGATTTTAAGGGAGGAGAAGGAGCAAAAAACAGATTAGACGAAATGGAAAAAAAAAAAAGAATAACGCTGAGTGTGTTAAAGTGAGTAAGAGATGGAATTGTAGGGTAGAGCTAGCATAGGGGAAGGGATGTGTGGAAAGGTTATCCGGAAATCTACTGTTTTATTATATGAAAGGTTTTTTAGGTCTAATTGGAGTTCATCTACACAGGTGAGAATGTTCCTTCAAGAAACCACATAATGAAAATAAAGTCCTGTGTTAGGGGTGGACTACTTCTCCTGGAATTGTTTCTCAGAGCTTTTCAGGAGGCCACCAAAATAATATTGGCTATTTCTATTATTCTTGGATACACACCAGAACTTTATAGTAACAACCTATTGCCAAAGACACCTCACATTTTATTCAGAGCATATGGAGTAGTCAGATTGATGCTGACAAGGAAGCCTTTTTTGCTGAATAGTTTTCAAAGAAATGGAAGGTGCTAGACAGGTTGCTGTGAGGGAAAAATCTGCACTAACAACAATAATGATCTGTGTGACAAGATATGCCCCTGGATCAATAGTGGAACAAATGTTATGGAGTAACCAACCACTCTGTGAATGGACTTATGGTCTGCTCTACAGGAAAGAATTCATGCCTGGTACTGCTAACTTTGCCAAGAACTCATGGCTGGAAAGTTCACAGTCCCAAGTAATGAATCTAGGACTAGTGTACTACTTAATGGGTACAATATCAGGCTGCCCCCTATATTCGTATCTCTGCACCCACACACTAGTGAAACTCTCAGATCTTACCAAAGAAGTTTGTGTAGTGAATGATTGCGACCATAGAAACTCACAACTGATCACACTGCAGAGAATGTGTCAGTGGAGTGCTCAGCCACTAATGAGGCATTGTCATCAAATCTCTCCACCCCAGGGTCACAGAGAGCATCATACAAGAGGGGACAGAAACATTATAAAAGCCAGACATCAGAAGGTCAGAAGCTTAACACTGTCTCCTGGGCATGACATGATAGCTGTACTCTTAAATTCTTAGCAATTGTGGATGCCAATATAAGACCTGCACAAAATTAAGCTAGTCAATATTCTTATTTGGAGATGGAAGGGGCTCATTAATCCCCCAATAATTGAAATGCTTTTGATGACTTCCTGGAAAGGAAAATAGGTTTTATTTTACTTTTTTGTTTTGTTTTGTTTTTCGAGACAGTGTTTCTCTGTGTAGCTTTATGCATTTCCTGGATTTCACTCTGTAGACCAGGCTGGCCTCAAACTCACAAAGATCTGCCTGCCTCTGCCTCCCGAGTGCTGGGATTAAAGGCATGTGCCACCACCACCCGACTGACATTTTTTTAATGGTGGTCTTCACTTAAGTAAACCATGTTCCAATAAATACCATCAAACCTAAGATTTTAAATTGTAAATAATATATAAAATTATAAATATATTTCATGAGTTATTAATAAAAGAAAGGAAGATAAGATATGAAGTTGTAATATGGTGGGAGGTGGAGAATGGATCTTGGATGAGCTAGGGCAAATGTAGTTAGTATACATTTTATGAAATCTCAAGTGATTAATGAAACATAATAAAATATTTGTCATATATGAATTTATTTAAGTGACTAATAAGTGTGGTCAGTATTTTTACCTATGATTATCTTATCCTTTTAGATTATATCTCTTTCTTGAGGTGTAATGATATACAAAGATTTGTGCATATTTAATAAGTATAATTTGATATGCATGGACATATACCTATACCCACAAACCTATCAGTTCAATGAAAATCATCAACACATTCATCACCTTAAAAGATTCTCTTCTGCTGTGTCCTACTTCCTTCTGTTGGTTGGCCTCCTACTGCCTAATAATACTTCTAAGTTGCATATACAATATGAGAACATCCATTATGCTGTGGAGTGGATTCTTGGAACTTATTGGCCTGGTATATCTGAAACTTTGTATTCATTAAATAGTAATTCCCCAATTTTCCCCAGAACCACCCAACCATCCTGAAAGTCTTAATTAAGTAATTCAGTATTTATCTTTAATAACTGGCTTGTTGCATTCTGTATGGGATTTCTGAAGTCTACCCATGTTGTGACAAGTAAGGAGACTTTACTGTTCCTTCAGGCCAAATAACAGTCCATGGTATATAGATACCATGATTTCTTTATTCTTTCTTTCTTTCTAATAGACATTCAAATTTTCTGTACATCTCTGCTTTGATTAATTTCACAATGGATTTAGAAGTACAGATTCCCAACAATATGATTTCAATTTTGTTAATAAAAAACACAGAAATGGAAAAATTCATTTACTCTTTTCTCTTTTTACTTTGGTCAAGCAGAAAAACACTTTTTTTTTTTTTTGCAGTTTATACAGAAAGTTCACAGGTACCATCAATAAATAAATATATCTAAACACGACACAGGAAGAAATATCAAAACCCACTAATACCTAAATTTATAAGCAGATATTAACTTCATTTCCTCAAGTTACGGTCTTGTGGCTGGTGAATTAATTGGTTAATTGATATAATTGCAATCCTTCCCAGACATTTTGTTGGCCTAGATTTTAGTAGTCATAACAGTAGCTTTATTTCAGAACAAATAAATTTAGATTATTAGTGCAGAGGATTTGGGGGGGGTCATATACTAGCTTTCAGAAACAAGATTTTCCTAATTGTTGTATTTTTATATAAAACGATGCTGTTAAAAAATTCCTAATAGCATTTTTTAAGAATTGCAGTATAGACAAGTAAATGATGCATTAATATTAAAATAAACCAGAAAACTATTCAGAGTTTAATGTCATTACAGGGCATGAAGGTTTTAATTTCACCATTTGTTTCATATACAAAGCCCCACAATGCAGATTTCCCAAACTAATTACTCTGAACCCAACGAGGTGAGAGCTCCCCCTACTGGCCTTAAACAAATGGGATGCAGTGCCTGCCAGAGTGCAAAACCACTGCAAACCCCAATTGCAACCGCAACTCAATGTAAAGGCAGTAGATTTTCGTTTTAAATGGGACAGCCAGGGTTTAAATTGCACTTAGTCATGGAGTAAAACTCAAAACATACATTTTTCTGAGAGAAACTCAAAGTTTAGTTATTTGTTTAAATAATAAGAAAGTAGATAAACAAAAATTAAATACTAGGGTGGTGCTAACACGATGTTTTGAAACATTTATTTTGTGAAGCAACATGCTTGGGAAACTATTCATTTAACTTTTGAAAGAATCCAGTATATTATTTTTATCTCTAAAATTCTACTGAAATGTGTCAGTTAACCTTTTACTTATACATCATGAAAGTTAAAAAAAAATGTGCTAGGAGTAAATATTAAATAATAAAATGAACTTTAATAGTAGTAGAATAAATACAGACAAATATGAACATAAGAGTCAATACTTCGTATAAGTGTCATGCCTTTAGTTTACCTAGTCTTAACCCTCTTTATTAAACTTAAATACTACTTTAAAAACAGTATACGTATTTACAATATATAATAAACTGCCTTGGTTAAAATGTAATAATAAAAGAATATGAAATTTTACTTATATATCATTTTGAAAAATTAATAAGGAAATAAGTTATTTCATTAAAAAAGTTCTTTTTTACTGGAATTTGGGGATAGGAATGTAATTCAGTTGGTAGAGTGCTTGCCTAGCATACAGGAAGCCTCCGGCACCACTTAATGAATGAAAGTGATCTGCCTATAGTGGAGGTAGAGGAAGGAAAATGAGATGATCAAGATCATCTTGTTGTCTTTGGCTACATGACTAGTTCTAGGCCAGCATGGAATACATGGAATCTCATCATGAAAGACTCTGTCTCAAATATATTTACATATGTATATGCCTTTTAAGATAATTGTATTTTAAAGGTATCAATAATAAAGATACAAACTGATGTCATAAGAACTGACTATATTATTTTTAAAGATATATTTTTGTTAATTCCTTGAGAATTTCATATATGTACTGCTATGGATATCACTCTATATAAATAAAACACTGATGGCCAGTGACCAGGCAGGAAGTAGGTTGCCAGGCAGGAAGTAGGTGGGACAAGGAGAGAGGAGAATTCTGGGAAGTGGAAGGCTGAGGAGGGAGACACTGCAGCCACTACCAGCACAAGTGGCATGTAAAGACGCCGGTAAGCCACCAGCCATGTGGCAAGGTATAGATTTATAAAAATGGGTTAATTTAAGATAAAAGAACAGTTAGCAAGAAGCATGCCACAGCCATACAGTTTATAAGTAATATAAGCATCTGAGTGATTATTTTATAAGTGGATTGTGGGACTGCGGGCTTGCGGAACCTGGAGAGAAGCTCTCCATCAACAAATGGCGCCCAATGGCTCGAGTTTCCACCTTAAACCTGAGAATATTTAATAACCAATTCTAAACAGAGCCAAAACCAGGTTCCTGCTTCTTGTCTCATACGGGCAGCTAGATGCCACAAAACGCAGGTTTAAACACTGGCAGGTTCCTGGCGTGTGCGTTTGACCTGCAGTATGATGGAAATGAGGCGTCTGCCAGCGGCACATTAAGCTGTGTGGTAGATTTAGTCTTTACTAGTATTTTTTTTTTAAAGAGGTTTCTGGGTTACACACTGCTTTGATAAAAGCTTAGACCCACTATTTCTGAGACTTGATGACTCCCAGAGCTGGCAGAAAATGTACCACCGCCATGTTGGGAAGCTGAAGTGGGTGGAGCCAGCAGCCACAGCGCCTTTTCAGTCTTAGAATGGTGCAGTTTAAAGCAATAGGCTCAAGGTAATATAAAAAATAAGCCACATAAAGATGGCTACCACACAGAGAATCTGGATTATGTTGTCTTTGATATTCGTAACTGAAGAAAAACATTTGATTGCAAAAGCTGTTAAGTTATGCCAAAATATATATTTTAAAGGTACCTTGACTATGTTGCTTTGGAAAAGAGGTTCTGCTTTTGTTTCCACAGAAAGCCAGAGGCTGTGGATTTGTTCCAGATTAAGATACATCAGGTTTCACCAGCCAAGACCCCCTGAAAGGTCTCCGATGACACCATGGCCCAGATGATCCAACATCCAGAGCGGTTTCAAGGCAACTGGTTCACACAATACAGCCTCACAGACTACCCCATAGGCCTAAAATTTTCTTTGCGTCCCCATAAGGTACAGTGCCCCCCTCCAGCAGGAAGTAGTAAGAGATGCTATGCCCAAATATACCAAGCTGGCTTTAGAGGTGGAATTGGCTCACTCCCCCTTTAAACCCAGACATATTGCTTTAAAAAAAAAAAAAAATGGTTAAGAGATTCTTGTGTCCCAAATCAGAAGAGCCCTCTGGTGTGGGACAGAGAAAAACCAATATTTTTATTTAAAACAGGTTGATTGTAAATGTGATCTCTTTCTAAAAAAGAAAAGGGGATATGATATAGATATATAGAAGGATATGGAGATGATAAGGTAAAAGGGTAGATTAATGAACCTACTTTTAAAGAACAACTTGTTTAAAATGTTTTACATTGGTATAGATTTTAGTTTATGTTTAAAATGTTTTACATTGGTATACATTGGTATAGTTTATTGATACAAACTTGAAGTTAATTTTGTTATATTGTATATATATATATTTCTATTCTTGTTTGAGGTATTGTGTTTATGTAACTCATTTAAAATTGTAATGGATAATTAAAAAAATAGATTAATAATTAGTCATCTATGATAATCATATTTGTAGCCATGTTAGTTAAGTCTTCTAGGTATATATAGATATATTTCAGATAGATAGGTAATCTTCAAACACTTCATAGACCTAGAGAATATGGCATTTAAATAACTTAGAATTCTGTTGACATGAGACACAATTGCTCCTGGCTGCACCAATTTGATCCCGAGACAATGTTGGGCTTCTAAGACATTTCCATTTGGAAGTTTGTCTTCTTGGCACAAAATGGCCTACTGGGCAAAGAACTGCCTTTGCCTTGACGGCTAACAGTACAAATGCAATGCTGTCCTTTCTGGACAAGCGGGACACAAGGAAAGCGACCACTGTATTCTGCCAAGACAGGGTAAGATGGTCTTTCAGAATTCCTGCTTATGACAATGGTCTGTCAGATACTCTAGGCCTGTAGCCACTTTGAATGCACCAACAATGCTGAGAAACATGAGGTGACTGTCCAGGCTGCCAGCTGTCTTGGTCTACTCTTGCAAGATTTCCGAAAGTTGCTTACATCCATCTACCATTTCTCAGGTACCATTATGTTCCTTTCAGGTCTTTGATGTGGTTGAAGTCTAGATAGTTGTAATTTCCTCAGTTATGATAAAAGATAAGTTAGATATAAAAGCTTAAACTCACAAATATAAGATAGATAGGACATCTTCTTTAATATTGTAACTATAATTCTTGCTCGGTAATTGTTTTGTTATATGTAATTTTACCATGTTAAAGTTAAAACCTTCCTTTTTAAAAAAAGAAAAAAAGGGGAAGTGCTGTGGCTATCACTCTATATAAATAAAACACTGATGGCCAGTGACAGGCAGGAAGTAGGTGGCCAGGCAGGAAGTAGGTGGGACAAGGAGAGAGGAGAATTCTGGGAAGCGGAAGGCTGAGGAGGGAGACACAGCAGCCACCACCAGCACAAGTGGCATGTAAAGATGCCGGTAAGCCACCAGCCATGTGGCAAGGTATAGATTTATAAAAATGGGTTAATTTAAGATAAAAGAACAATCAGCAAGAAGCCTGCCACGGCCATACAGTTTATAAGTGATATAAGCGTCTGAGTGATTATTTTATAAGTGGATTGTGGGACTGCGGGGCTTGGGGAACCTGGAGAGAAGCCCTCCAGCAACAATGTACACAATATATTTTGATTAGATTCACACACCCCTTTCCTTCCAATTCCTTGCAGATCAATGTCCAATGAGTCTATTTTGTGTTGGTCATATCCTCATGGGTATGGAACTATATACTGAACTTGGTCTGCCTACTGGCAGTCATACCTCCTTCATCCATTTTGGAATGCTGATTGTCATTATTTCAATATTCTACAAAGTTCAAACAACCACAGATTTTTGTTTGGATACTTGCTTTAATGAATTTCATGCATGGAGGATAAAGTGTTCTCTTTAGAAGGTTATTCCAATTTAAGGCTGGATCAGGTAAAGCGAGAATTGAGTCACTCAGAAACAGCTCCTCAGGACATGGTGTGATGATTTGTGTTTCACTAGCTGTAGTCACCCCTACCTATCCTGTGATACCAAAAAATGAAAACAAATGAGAGGAAATGCAACTATTATAATCTTAGAAGTATAAATTATAGAAAGAAACATGTACCTTAATACAATATATTCTAGACGGAGATGTTGTCAGGTGCTTTGAGGTTATCAAATTAATCCAGGCTTGACAAAACTGCCTAGTTTATGGGGTTAAAACTAAAGATTTTTTTTGCATACAGACCTGTGTACTACAGTGTTGCAATCAATATTTAATCCCTCCCCAAACTAATAGAGATTGCTGTGAGTGTACATAGGATTATATGCTTAGCCCTCAAATGCCTTTCTATATATTGATATTATTTTCAAAGAAACACAGTGCAGAGGATCATTCCTTCTTAAAAATAATGAAGCCAGCTTAGTCTATAGAGATTGACACTGGTTCATTAGTCGTACTGAAAACATTTTGTTTGCTTGTGGCTATGCTTATTTCTCTATTCTTGTTCACTTGTCTTTACTATAAATGATATTTGTCATTATTTTTATTCAGCCTTTAAGTTCTGAGAACTTGGAAAATTCCATTTTGAAGCATAACATACTAAGTATATAGTAAGGTTAAATTACTTTCACAAATTAGAAATTTAAATGTTGAACTCTTGAGCTAATAACAGTTTTGTATTTCATTACAAAATATCTTCTTCAAAAAATATCCCAATATTTTTATGCAATATAAATCATTCCACTTATTTCAACTCTAAAAAAATTTATTTGGTTATTATTTAAATGAAAAAATATCAAAATAAATAACAAACTACATACATTTTACTCAGAGAAGTTCCTGGGAAGTTATTATCAATGAACAAAATTTGCTATTATTTATAGACACAGAAAACTGCAGAGTCATGCCTATCACTACCAAGTTGTCCAAGAGAAAGTGACTAATAGCTGATTAAGATATAACTAAAATGTCCATCCGCACTTTTACACCTTCCTATTCTCTCTTTCCAGGTACATTTGGGTATTTATCTTTTCTGATACAGATTTGTTTGCTTCCCTTTACAAACATCCCTAAAATATGACATTGGCAGCACTGACCACAGAGACCCAGTGAGATTCTAAGGGTCTGAACCTTCTGATCTCTTAGGAGCTCATCTACTGTATCAGGAGGCTGAGACCCTGACTAGTGTCATTTTGTGCACCTATATGTCCACATGGCAGTTATGCATTTGTATCCAAATTATTGCTATTGGTCTGATATGAAACAGTAAGAGGACAAAAATGTTGTCATGTTGCTACTGAACAGTATTGTATAATTCTTCCACCTGTTTCATCTTGGGACCTGAAGTCTCTATATCTGCTTCAACTATTCAGGGTTGAATTGGTTAAAAAAAAAAAAAAAAAAAAAGGAAAAGAAGGAAGGAAGGAAGGAAGGAAGGAAGGAAGGAAAGAAAGACTATTTGTCTTTACTCTTAGTTTTGCCACTTTCAAGATATATTTAATAAACGCCCCCAAGTCTCTCATGTTTCCCACAAAGGTATCCCACTTAAATAAAACCATTGAAGGTGCTCCCCATTGCTTCCAAGGCATCGAAGTCACATAAACCTTTCTACTTGTGTCCTTTTATATCCCAACCTTGTTCTTAATGTGTTTTAGACAGTTTTCTTTTTTTGAAAACACATCACAAAACCAAAGGCCTAAAATACACCAGTTATTGTTGCTATAACTTTTGTTAAAGAAATTATGACCATTTACTTTGAAATCTTATCCACAATTCAATGGCTATTTCAATGAAAAACAGGGTTTATTTAATAAATCAGTTTTTATTTATTTTATAATTTAAAAATTCTGTTTTCATTTTACAAACCAACCAGAGATCCCTCTCCTCCACCCCCCCCTCTTCTTACACACCCTCTTCCACTTTTCTCCTACCCTCTCCCCCATTCACTCCTCAGAGGGGGTAAGGTCTCCCATGGGGAGTCAACAAAGTCTGACATATCAAGTTGAGTCAAGACCAAATCCCTCTCCCCTCTATCAAGGCTGAGCCAGGTATCCCTCCATAGGGAATGGACTCCAAAAAGCCAGTTCATGCACAGGGGATAAATCCTGGTCGCACTGACATTGGCCCATAAACTGCCCAAGCCACACAACAGTTGCCCACATTCAGAGGGCCTAGTTCTGGCTCCTCAGGTTCCCCAGCTGTCAGTCCAGAGTCAGGGAGCTCCAACTAGTTTGGGTCAGCTGTCTCTGAGGGTTTGCCCATCATGGTCTTGACCCCTTTGCTTATGTAATTCCCCCCTCTCTCTCAGACTGGATTCTGGGAGCTCCACCCAGTGCTTAGCTGTGGATCTCTGCATCTGCTTCTATCAGTTACTCGCTGAGGATTCATTGATGACAATTAGGGTAGTTACCAATCTGATATCAGGGGAAGACCAGTTCAGGCAACCTCTCCATTGGTGCTTGAAAGACACTTAAAGAATTGCTCAGTATCCTTAGCCATCAGGGAAATGCAAATCAAAACAACTCTGAATAAATTAGTCTTTTAAAAAAAGTTTTGACACCTTTACTTTTAAACAGGAACAATAGATATTTTCTATTTAAAAAACAATAATTTCATGTGAGCTTAAAAGAGCCTCTGTGAGTAACATTTTTATTTTCATTCTTGTAAATGGAAGGGACTTTCCCTTTGTAGTGTTGTTTTCCTTTATTATATTTACATGGACTTTATGCATTATATTTACATAAAATAAATTTCAATATTTCTCAGTTAATGTTTCCAGGAATGCTATTTGATCATATCTAATGTATTGCTATTATTTCTGCAGGAGACTATAGAGCCTCTGATTATGTCTATATCTATATCTATCTATCTATCTATATATATATATATATATATATAGAGAGAGAGAGAGGGAGAGAGAGAGAATTTACACAGTCTATAGGATATAGTATCTATCTTCAAAGGGTTCTGTGGCGTTTTATTACATCCAGTATTAGGATTTTTGTGTTGATCCCCATGGCATATTTTATTCAGACATGCAAATAGCAGAACAGATCAAAATGTCCTTATTTAGAGATGCAGCTAAAGAGAGGTTGCAGTTATTTAGGAAACTGTGTGAAATTGAATTGCTGTTCTGTAAGATAGGGCGTTCAATATCACATCATCAGCATCAACATCAGAGCTGTCAGTAATTGGATAACTTATTCCAGTTTCCACAGAATGCCAAGGATGGAACAGATAGCAGAAATACATCCCTGAAGTCAACAAAATGAGAAAGAAATAATTATTTTCTGCCTGTAAGATGCTCTCTCAAACAATCTCAGATACGTGAAAGGTCTACTAAATTTGTCTAGAGAGACACAATAGTGAGGTAAACATTATCAGAAGTAGACATTCATAAAAGGCAGGCTTTCATCATTGGGAACAGAAAATGTTCAAAGAAAATATCTTAATTATATTATCATCATTTTGAAAGAAATACTTGGAAACAATTTGAAAGGATGTATTTTTACAATACCTAGAGAACAATAAAAATAATTTATCATTAACAATTAAAATTTTAAATCAGAGTTCCTCAAGGGCAAGTCCTGCCTCCTGTCTTTCTTTCTCTCTAATAAAATTAGTGCAAGAACAAATGGAAGAATGCAGATAATGGAAAAGAACATAGTCAAGAAGTACATATTTGGATAGAAATATATTCTTAACTGAGCATTGAAAGAGCGGTCCAGAATAGTGAGGTGTTGTGGGATAATGCCCTTGTACACTGGTTTAATAAAACGCTGATTGGCCAGTAGCCAGGCAGGAATTATAGATGGGTCCAGCAGAAGAGGAGAATGCTGGGAAGCAGAAGAGCTGAGTCAGGAGTCACCAGCCAGACACAGAGGAAGCAAGATGTAAAGGCAGAACTGAAAAAAAGGTACTAAGCCACATGGCTAAACATAGATAAGAATCATGGGTTAATTTAAGTGTAAGAGTTAGTAATATTTGAGCTAACGGCCATACAGTTTATAAATAATATAAGCCTTTGTGTGTTTACTTGGGTCTGAGCAGCTGTGGGGCTGGTGAGTGAGAGAGATTTGTCCTGACTATGGGCCAGGTGGGACACAGGAAAAATTCAACTACAAATGGTGCCAAAACATGGGGCAAGAGTTTCCACCTAAAGCCTGAGAAAGCTTTAAAAAAAAAAAAAAAAAAAAAGATTCTAAAGCGGAGCTAAAAACAGCTTTCTAGTTGTGTCTCTCAGGCATACTGTGAGCTACAGTATGGCGGGTTTGCAGCTGCATGTGGGCTTGAGTGCACCATGGCAGATTTCCGCCATGTCTCCAAGCTGCACAGGGCACTGCAGATTTAGCTTTTGCTAGTACAGGGGGAAAAAAGGGTTTCTGGGCTACTGGATGGAAGCATAGACCCACTGCTTAGCACAGTCAGCAGTGAGCCCTGGTTCCTGGTGGTAAACATAGTTTCGCCATGTTTGCAAGCTGAGGTAGGTGGAACCAACAGCCAAAGCTGCCATTTCAATCCTAGTTATACTGTAGTTTAAAGCAATAGATTCACAATAAAACAGATTCAGATGAAACAAACCTCTAAACGATTTATATATATGTGTGTGTTATATATATATATATATATATGTATATATATATGTATATGTATGTATACACACACACACATACACATAGGCTTGGAAGAGAGAGGAACAAGAATATATATAGATAGTTATATAAAGAAAAAGAAAGTTTTAAAAAATACAGTCTTTAAAGAGAAAGTAAAATTAATATAAAAAATAAGCCACGTAAAGATGGATATTATACAGAGAATCTGGATTGTGTTGTCTTTGGAATTTTTAACTGCAGAGAGACATTTGATTGTAAAAGCTGCTGAGTTAAATCAATACATATATTTTAAAGATATCTTGATTTCAAAGTCTATGTCTAAGGATATGCTGCTTTGCCAAAGAGGTTCTGCTTTCATTTCCACAGAAAATGAGAACCTATTGATTGCTTCCAGACAAATATGGTTGGACCAGCCAAGACCCCCTAAAAGGTCTCCAATGATACCTTGGTCCAGGTCATCCAACAACCAAAATCAACTTCAAGGCAACTGTCTCAGAGAATACAGCTTCACAGGCTACTCCAGTCAGGACTTGACCATAATCCTAAAATTTTTCTTTGTGTCTCCATAAGATTACCAGCACCTGCTTCAGCTACAGTGAGAAAAGTAAGTACTTGAAATGTCAATGTTCAATGTGTGGAGAAGATGCCCATGTACCTTTTCCACAGGATCTATCTGATGTCCTTAGCAGACAAAATCGTCACTGGGAAATACAATAAACAAATTAGGTATCATTTGAACGATCGCATTGGCTGTGAGAAGAGACACATCTTTTGTATTATCTTGAGTCACTTTTCCTTCTCCGGGTTGGACCCATCCCTTTTAGCCAGCAGTGCCCTCAGCTGTTTGTTCTCACATCAGTCTTATTTGTCCTATGATGAGCATGGTGGGTAAATGACTCCCTCTTATCAGTTGCTCTACTGAATGGATGTACCATATGAAGAAAATATATTGCTAAATTAGCCTGTAGATTTGATTATGCACAATCATTTCCCATTATTAATTCTGCAGCATTTCAAAAATCTAAGTTAAGTATGAATCATTGTGTGAATTATTCTAGTAGCATTTTGGTGATTCAACCCTTGGGACATTTTCATGGTATTCTAAAAATCACCGCACCTAAGAAATTCCTTAGGGGAATCTGTGGAAAAATAAATTCTAAAACTCTAATGTATATTACATTTGTATCCAGTGATAAGACTTGTCATTAATATTTTGTTTGATATAACTGTGGCCAAACACTTTGTTAATTATTGTGAATTGTTCTGTCCTAAAACAAGTAATTGCCTAATTCTCAGCATCTACCCTGATCTGGTTTTCAATGAACTGTGATCTTAGCACTCTACTAGGTTACAAACACAGTATATGAAAGGAAGAGAAGAGTTGTAACACAGTTTGCTTGTGTCATGAATCATATTTTCTCTCCACACTTTGAATTTCTGATGTTAATGGATCCACTTAAGGAGTCATCAAAACAGACATAAGCACAAGAAATTTCTTCAGCTTACTACAGAAATGTGAGCCATGCCACAGCTCTGCTAGTCTGTAAAGGAGTTAGATCAAACTGCCACTTTGAAGACTCTTTTCTAAAGTAACTGACAAAGTCTGCTCATGAACCTTCAGATTTCATAGTCAACTGCTCATGAAATACACTTATCCAGTCACGAAACTGGATAATTTATTCATGCACTCTTATGAATTCTGGTGAGATGCTACACAAGAATAATCTATATAAAAATGTAATTTTCAAGTGCTTTTACCATACTCCAACATACTTGACTGCCTGAAGGACAGGTGTTGTCTTTTAAATAGGTAAATTGAATCATACCAGTTACACTGGTAAGTAACAGTGCCCATGGAGGATAGCAGTATATAATAAAAAAAAATATAGCCATGATCAGACATACATAAAATATGTAGCAAGCTGTTATCATGTCAGTTGTGCATTAAACAGCCTTTAGCAAATCATTTCATAAAGTCCTGAGAAGGATGGAGGATAGTTTCCTACTGGAAATGACTAAGGAAATGTCAGAGTGGATGCAGAGCCAGATTGAGAGACACAGGATTATAAATCAGCGCATCTTTTCCAGCATATTTCTGAAGGGAACAGGGGTTGAGAGGAGCAAGGGTTCATACATGAAACATTTACGAATGTGACCCATGCCAGAAGCAGTGTGACTTTGGTGTACAGAAACCAATGACAGATGGAAGCTTTACTGTTGGCATAAAAATAAACTTTTAAAAACCTACATTAGTATCATCATTACCCCGTGGGGAAGGCGCATCATTAAGGAGTATTGTCAAACTGTTTATTACCGGGACCGTCTGCAATAAAGCAAATGCAGTAGAAATGACAAAACCATTTGAACATTTAGGCAAATGAAGAATATTTTATTCAGCATTAGGTTCTCAAGTATAATTAAGGACAAGGAAGCAGATACAGACTTTCATAATGCTCTGAATACTCTCCTTAATTTACTGATTATCTAAGGCATGGGTTGTGGGGAAAAGAATATAATGTTGACAGACTCCTATGGCTTTTTTTTTTAAGGTCACAAGTAGCTCAGGCTGTCTTTGAACTCCTGATCTTCATTTCCAAGTTGTTGTGCTTACATGAGAACATCAAAAAAAAAAAAAAAAAAAAAAAAAAAAAAAAAAAAAAAAAAAAAAAAAAAAAACCTCTTTTGGTGAAGTTTTCAGGAACCAAAGTCTGTCCTTGGTTTTTGCTGGTCATGTATACAGGAGACCAGTTTACAAACGAGAAGGATGGTTTATTCACTGTCAGTTTTTCTCAGAATGGAATCTCCTTTACAGAAGTTAAATTTATTCACCAAATTATAGATCAAAGATATCCTGTAAAGTACTAAATTACTGGCAATGCATGGCCAGGTTTTCCTTTTGAAAAACTCTCTTAATTTTCCTGATGACTTTCAATTTCAACGCTTCATCACTAAATGATGCTAAAGAAACATAGAGTGGTTTTTTTTGCATATTTTTATTTTTTTTGAGACAAAACTACATGGGCCAGGATGACCTTGAATTTATAATCCTTCTGCTTCAGCTACCTGAATATCACTATTGTGAACATTTATCTCACACCTAGCTTAAAAACTTTTTTCTACTTAAACTAAATGTTTTTCAAATATATCTATTGTCAACTCCACTGCTGGCGTTTCGATTATTACTTACACCTAGTTTCCATAGTTATGTCACACATATTATTGAATCATTTTTGGAAACTCTAAGTTTATAATTTTTGACAATACATTGATTCCTTAATTTTTTTAATTAAGAAGTTTTAAATTCCTTACCAAAAAATAGTTGTTTTTTTTTTTTGTATGTGTGAGTATAGGTGCATGTGTCTATGCAAATGTATATGTATTCAACAGAATGTGGGGGACAGAAAGAGAGGAGAGGCATCCATTCACCTATAACTCTCTAGATTATTTCATTGATACAGTGTAGCTCACTAAATCTGGAGCTAGGCTAACTTGACAAAATGCCCCAATGACTTACTTGCCAATGACCTACACAGTCATGGGGTGACTCCACAGTCATGTGAGGTTTGATACATGGAAACTGGATATTTTAATACAGTCATCTTACAGAGCAAGTACTTTTTGCACAGTGAAATATCTATCTCCAAAGATGTGTTAAATGAGAATGAAAGTCCCATTTCTACAGGCTGATCCATATGCTTTCAAATCGGGACAGAAAATTGCATTTGTTTATCATGAGTTATCATTTTTAGGAGAAATATAAACTTAAAAGCATGGTGTCCACAGTTAGTTGGTTAGGATGTTATTGTTGTAGGTACCCTTTCTAAAATTCACTTCTCTTATTCTTTATTAACAAATAATTGTTTTCAAACAAAAATCTTTAATTTCTGAATGAAAATTATTCCTGAATGATTTAATTTTCTTTTGACTAAATGAATCTTACTTCATTCTATTTTCTAAAACTGCATATGATTTAAATGATGTAGAATATACCCTTGTCATAAATACATTTGTTTTTTTTCCTCTGACATCATACTTTGCAGATGAAATTAATCAGTTTGGAACTTGAAGTATTATTGCAATATTATCATCCTTTCAAACACTGTCATTTACCATGTTTCATTTATCATGTTTCAGACACAATTAAAAGTCCCCTCAAAGAAACGAATATATCCACGTCATAACTCACTGTCCTCCTGAGCAATGGACACTACTTTCTGATTTTCTTGTTTCAAATCTGGCCCACAAGACCTGCTCCACCATACCAAGTATAAAGCAGCATCCTACCTCCTTGAACATTTCTGTTATTAAACCAGAACTAGATAATTTGTGGAGAACAATAATTTGTTTCTTTCAGTTTTGTGGGGTGGAGAAACAAAATCAGGGTTATGGTGATGGCTGAGTTGTAATTTTGGTACGTTTACATGGTACAAAGTAGAAGTACAAGAGAAATAATGCATCTAGTCAATCCCTTTATAAGATCACCTCACCCATTCACAAGGAAGTAGTCTTTCTGGTCTTGTTACAGCTTAAGGGCTCCTCAACTCTGAATACAATTATCTTGGCAAAAAAGAACTTTAGAAGGGACTCATTTAAACCATAGCCCCATCTGTAAGCCTCTTTTACCATATATAACAAGTCCCTCAATTTGAATCCTGAGTGCTAGAGGCAAAATAGTAACTCCCAAAGACTGTTTGGGAAACAGATTTTACAGAAACCTGTTAATATCTTGTTAAAGCTATATATAATATATATTATTATAATATATAGCATATATATATTATAATAATGAACTGGAGGTGACTTTGAACAAGAAACAAGATTTAAAAAATTAAACAAGAAAAAATTAATTATAATTACCTTAGTACTTCAACTTTACCATTTTAGACACTAAAATCTCACTTGTATTGAATCTATATTAGTATTTTAAAGTATATTCAAGAGAACATGGCTACTTTTTTTCTCTGTGGCTGCTTAGGGGCTGTTGCCATTATGAATGGTACAGTAACAGTCTGAACCAGGAAGTTCATGACTAACTGTTTGCTTCAGAGAAAACAAATTGTCATTCATGTCCTTCACCCTGAGAAGGCGGCAGTGCCAAAGGCAGAAAAGGCTAGCCAAAATCTCCAGAATCACACCCATTGTCATCTTTGTATTTGGTTGGACTCAGTAGCCATCGGAAACCAAGTTGGTGGTGGCAAGACAACTGGCTTGGCAGGATTTTTGATTCTTTTGACTATACAAAGAAGTATGACCCTAAACACAGACTTGTAAGACATGACCTTTACAAGAAAAACAAAAAACCTCAGGAAAAATGGAAAGGAATACAAGAACAGAATGAAGGTGAGGGGTTCTACAAAGACCAATGTTGGTGCTACAAAATGTGAGTTGGAGATGGGATAACAGCAAAAGGAGTAGAGATGATCTGCTATCATGATGCCGATTTCTAAGTAGGGTACAAATAAACTCAAAACTTCCATGTGAAAAAAAAAAGAGAACATGGCTTAGAAATGGTTGCTTTACAATATGTATTGCTGTCCTTTGTTATATATGTGGTATTGGTTACAAGACCTTCTATGGCTATCAATATATCCAGATGCCAAACTTTCATATGTAAAATGAACATTATCTGTGCATAACCTACCCACTTCTTTCCAATATTCTAAATTATCGTGAAATTTATTTTGATCCTTGTTGCAATGTTCATCCTATGGAATTAGTTGTTATAATGTTTAATTCATATAATAATATCAAGAAAAATATGTGTAGAAGTTCCACACAGGTATGATATTTTTATTCAGATATTTCATTCTGCTACTGATTGAGCCATAAATAGAGTACCTGCAGGAACACAGGGGCCACTGTACCCCGAAGTCTCCAGCAATGCATGTAGGACAACCCCTAGTTTGTGTGTCTCCCTGCCCTGCTTTTTCTCTCTTTATGTCATTCTAACCTCCATGACTCAGAAACTTTGATATTTTTCAAATTCAGTTGTCCCTTCCCCTTCGAACAATGTCACTTATGCTGTTCCTTTGGGACATTCCAATTTAGTAGCACTACAGATTCCTCATCACAGCTTATGGCTTACCTCATGATTGCTTTTAAAACCTTCCCTAATTTGCCTGAAGAGACAGATATGTAGATATTATTGAAAATTGTATGTATGACTTCCTAAGAAGAATCATCTTAGTTTTAACAGAATGGATGGATTTCCTTCAGTAAATGTTCTCCCATTATGGCCACAAACTATGAATGTTAATGCCACATTCTTCCCTATGACTGAGTGTTGAAAATATGAATAATAGCCTCTCAATTTTGCTGGAGTCTCATGCTATTCTGAAAACTAAAGGTTCTCAGAATTTAAATTAAATTTAATTTAAAACAATGAAGTTACTCAATGGAACTACAAAATAAAAATATACAATATATACTGATATTTGTAAAAAATACACAAAAATATAGATAACTTGGAAGTTGATAAATGACTCAAAATTTGAATAAAATAGAAATTTACAAAAAATAAGAATTAAAGTATACTTTTGGTAGCTTCAAGGTTGGGAAGAGCTCTTTGGAGAATGAGTAGTCATGGCCGTATGATTATAAATCCATTGGTCCAATAGCAATAAATAATGAAAGTACTTTATATTTTTGTATCAGATTGTACCAAAGGAAATTAATGGAGCAGAGGGAGAGTACTGACAAAGGTACAATAATAATCTTGAAATTTCAATCCTATAAGGAGGAGAACAAACAGCTATAGAGAGGAAAACATGATTCAGGAGCTTCAATAATTTGAGAAAAATAAATTGCAATAGGACTCACAGAAAGTCAAGATGATATAACAGATATGTATATATGTGTGTGTGAATATATTTATATTAATATATTATATACACACATGTATATATGTGTATATGTGTGATAAAACACTAACTATAGCATAGATTCTACACTAATTTCAAATATAAAGAAACCAACATATGGAAAATAGGGAGTATCTGTGAAAAAATAAGGTAAGGTTTTTATCTTTATTTTTCCTGTATCCAAGGCTGGTTTCTTGAACATGCTGTTCTCCTGGTTCCACTTCTGGAGTGCTGAGATAACAGACAGATGCCAGCACTCACAGCTTGTGTGATGCTTCTGCTCACAGCCAAGTCTTTGTTCATATAAGGCAAGGACTCCATCTCCTGAATTACATCTCTAGCCTAGAGGATGCTCTTAACACATGCACAAAAATAGCCAATGCATTATGGCCACTTAGGTTGAAGAAAAGCTAAGAAAGGAAACATGAAACTGCATTTAAAATTATTTTAAAAGACCTAGCAAGTCTGCAACATCTCTAAAGTTAAATATAGGTATCCTACCGGTTTGACACTTTAGCAGTCATTTGAAATTGTACAGAATGATGTCTTTTATAGAGTTCCTCTCTGAGTGAGGTTTTATATGAATTCAAACTTTTAGTAGAAACTAAAATGTCTCATAAAATAAAATGAAATATTAAATTATACCCATGATTACTATTGCTTGGAGATATAACTGAAAGTCTAAATGGCACACTACTGTCCTTTAAAAAAGTGGAAGTCCCTTCTATGGAAGCCCGATAGAGACAAGATTTCACATTATTATCGAGGAAAGAGTCTGCCGTTTTTTTTTCTGAACAAGGAAGCAAAAATAAGAATAATGTGGCTACTCAAAATAGAGTTAATTTAAACATACATCCTCAATGCCGGCTATATCTCATACAGAGAAATGGGTGGCATTGTCTCTAAAACTTTCTCTGCCATGTCTAGTATTTCTCTCCATAATGCCCTGAAATCTCTAAAGCCATGCTTCACAATAAACTTGTCCTGATATAAGCTCTTCCTATCAAATTTTTGATCATATTGATGACCAGGTAGCTAATACTGTGTACTGTGTAAATGTATAAAAAAGCAGGGCACCCAGGATCTAAAATTTCTAAAATCAAGTGATGTAAAGAGAACAATCTTTAATCCATCATGTCTATAAAGATTAACTTCAGAAAGGAGAATCTTTATATCATATTGGACTTTCATTGAGAAGAATGGTCTTTCTTGGTTCCTGGATTTATATTCTGACCAACTCCAAACTATCACACTTTACAGTAAAATCCTACTGCCTCATTTCTATGAATAATGAAAATGAGAAAACATCTAAACAAACAAAACCACAGCTCATAACCATTCCTATTCTTTAAACAACTCTTAGGTGAGGCTTAAACATTTTTCTCAGTGAAGGCCTGAATTTACTCAAATATTCCAAGCAACTTTGAAGTGGCCAGTATGCTTCCATGTCACGACAGGAACCTTGCATCCATCTCTCAAGCCCCATTGAAAAATTCCTTAAATTAAGTGCCCCAGGTCTTACCGAAATTATTTCTCAAAACATTTGTTTCTCGAAGACTTAACTATTATGGCCTTCCCACAAGCTACATTCTCTTATCGTAATGACTCTCTACTCACTCTCAGTTTCAGCTTACATAAAAATTCCTGCTAGAATGATCTCCCAATATCCTTCACCTAATGGTGTGGAAGTGGCTCATTTAATGTGCCTCCTCAGACTAATATGCTTTCCACGCCAAAGGCATGACTTCATTGTTACTAGCTACTCAATCACTTATCCCTGTGAAATGGACTAAGTTTCATAAGTTCAGAGATTGTAGTCATGCTGTTCACTATTTTTTTTTTTTTTTTTTTGAATCTGGCACAATTAACCATTAAAGTTCTAAGTCCTCAGATGAGAAATGATAGGTGTCTTTGCAAAAGAGCAATTCTTTGGGGTTGGAAAGAAGGCTCAATGGGTAGAGTTCTTGCTATGCAAGTATGAGAAACCGAGTTTTACCCACAGAACTCGGTGGTGGCGCACGCCTTTAAACCCAGCACTCGGGAGGCAGAGCCAGGTGGATCTCTGTGAGTTCGAGGCCAGCCTGGGCTACCAAGTGAGTTCCAGGAAAGGCGCAAAGCTACATAGAGAAACCCTGTCTCGAAAAAAAAAAAAAAATTCTGAATGTGTTGGTGCACAGCTGTAATCCCACTTCCAGAGAAGCAGAGAAAATTGGATTCCTGTGACTTGACAGAATGCAGCCAAGCCTAATGGGTAAGATCCAGGCCAGTGAGTGTTCTTGGGAGATGGTATTCACAAAGACACAAGCATCCCAACACACACACACACACACACACACACACACACACACACACACACACACACACACTTCTTCAGCTGATCAAGACAACAGTGAAATATCACTCCTAGAAACATTAAGTATATGTGCCTTTCTACTTCTTATGGGAAATGGCAAATAGCTACCTACTTCTACTCTTTATATTTCTTCATCATCAAAGTTGATATTCTGTATTTATCCATTGTATAATTTACATTCTTTCTAATACCATTTGTAGCACTGTTAGAAGGTCTTATTAATTAAAAGCAAACCCGGTGCCAGTTATTGGGGTGAATGCTGGAAGATCAGAGAAGCAGAACAAGCCACAGCCACCTCATCTTGCCAATTCCTCAGCTGATCTCATTTTCTCAAACTGGAAGCCTCTGTGTCCTCATCTGAATGGATCTCAGCTGAACTGCTGCTCAAAAGCCTAAAAACTTGACTAGGCTCTAGTTCCTGGTCCTCATGCCTTATATACCGTTCTGCTTCCTGCCATCACTTCCTGGGATTAAAGGTGTGTGTCACGATGCCTGGCTGTTTCCATTGTGGCTTTGAACTCACAAAGATCCGGATGAATCTCTGCCTCTGGAATGCTAGGATATAAAAGCGTGTATGCCACCATTTTCTGGCTTCTATGTCTATCTAGCAGCTGTTCTGTTCTCTGATCCCAGATAAGTTTATTAAAGTGCACGATATATCGACCACAGCCATTTGTTGATTTTTGAAATATATAACATAGTTTTATGTTTCACATTACAGACTTGGAATAGGTAGACAAACATCAGACTTACATAAGGTTGATCAATCAGTGCTACCTCCATATTAAAACAGATGGCACTGTCTTCAGGTATGTTGTTTTCTTGTTATAAGATTTCTATATCATTAACTGGAAGAAAATTCTGTGTTCTTAATAGAATTCAAGATTTTACAGGGTAGGATTTGTCCTGTAGCACTTAGAATGAGGAATTTATCAAAAGTGAGGGATACACACACACACACACACACACACACACACACACACACACACACACTACTGCTATATAATATTGTAAGAAAATTTTGTATTCTTAACTGACTTCAGGTTTTTTACAGGATAGGACTTGTCCCGTAGCACTTAGATTGAGGAATTTATCAAAACACACACACACACACACACACACACACACACACACACACACACACACACTGTTGTTATATAATATTGTGATTAAAGACATTTTGGCTCATAGAAAATTATGTTATTTTACTTAAAATCACTAGGCTTAAATCTTTTATTTTTATTTGATTTCATTCCAGATCTTAAAAAAAAAACCCAACAACTCTGTGAGCTAATTTTATATCATATTCCAATGAAATCTCTGATGGTTTAATTATTTATTGTGAATTTTAATTATGCCTTATTTTAAACATTTAGTTCAATACAAATATCCAAATTTCACACAACTCTGCAGATTTCTCTCCTTCAGTTTTGTTTTGCTTGAGATCTGGAAGCTTGCAGTGTGAGAGGGGTAGGTGTTAGCTGCTACTCATAACCTGCCATTCAAGGTTGCTATTTCTGATTCACCAAGAATAATCTCAGAAAGTGAGTGATTAAGCAGACAGAGGAAAAAATTTCCTGACTAGTTCAGTCTTGAGTTTGCTTTTCTGACTCTGGGATTGGAACATGGTCAAAGATGACTCTCTTTTACGCCTGTGTAGATCATCTCCAACCCCTGCCGCCCCGCCGCCCCAGGAAGCATAACCTTAAGTAAAAATGCCTCCCAGTTAGTAATGTTTATCTAGGCAGATGGGGAAAAGCTGAACATTCCTAACTGGGAGGCATTGTTCACTGTGCAAGTATTCTGACAGAAGCTATCCAGAATGTGCCTTTTTAAATGGCACACTGCTATAGTGTGCGAAAGCATCCCTCTTTCCTCCTTAGTTCTGACTCAGCAACTCTTCTGCCCTGTGTTCCCTTCTCAGGACACCAGTCACAGGCTCTCTGATAATTCTCATGCATCCAAAACAAAGAGAAAAATATTAATATCTGAATTATCACTATAGTGTCCTCTAAAACATCTCTCTCTCTCTCTCTCTCTCTCTCTCTCTCTCTCTCTCTCTCTCTCTCTCTCTCTCACACACACACACACACACACACACACACACTCACAAAATTCCTTTCAATTTTCTCAAACTCACCTAATTGTAGTAGTTGAAACTAAACATCTTTAATACTAAAAAATAGTTTAAAAATGATTATGCTACACAAGGAGCATAGTCATTATGCTCAAATTAACATTTTCAGCTGTTTGTACCTGGACATTTTCTTGGTCTAAGGATTTAAGGTGAATTTGAGTCATATTTATAAACTCAGTATCATGAAATAATAATTTTAGCTACCATAGTTTGAATGACTTTTGTATGTTAAGCACTTTACTAAATATATTTTAAGTGTAGTGCCTCATTTACTATTCCAAAAGTATTTTAACTCTTATTTCTATTCTTTGTGGTTAAGAAATGGACTATGAGTATAAGAACACTTGGGAAGCCCAAGTAGGAAGAAATCGAAGCTTTTGAAGTAAAAGCCAGATAGGCTTGCATTTAAAAATATCCGGAATATAAGCCCTAAACACTGCTCAGTGCCACTCGTACACTGTGGATACCATCAGGGATATGAGCTGGGGAAATACTGCCGTCCACAGCGCAAGCACGGAAGCCAGGAAGTGATGGTTCAGACATAGGATTGTACCAACACACCTGGCTCTCCTATTTTTCTGACTGAAGGGTTCTAGTGAGCTATGATAAAATAGGCACTGGACGAGGGGAAAGGTTAGATGATTTTATATAATCACCTGACATGAAAGAAAAACAAATAAAAACTGCAATATCATTATGTCTGATTTTGAGATCCCAACTTCCTGCAATGAATGAATAAATGAATGAAATGAATAAATAGGAACAAGGATCATCCATGTTGGTACTGAATAATAAACAGGCTTAAGGAGACACTTTTAAAGTTATTTCCTTTGTATCTTACAATATTTCACACCTCATCTGCTCAAGTGCATAAAGGCAACGAACAAGCCTTACAGCAGAAGGCTGTGGACATGTATAGTCCACCAGTGATTTCTGAATTAAAGACTTCTGAGAAGCTCAACTCCATGTCTTATTTACTTCAGCTTTAGAGGCTGCTCACAAAGACAGCTCTAATTTTGGCTAAGCTACTTGTACCTGGACATTTTCTGGGTCTAAGGATTTAAGATAAATTTGAGTCATATTTATAAGTAATTTTGCTAAGCACTTATATTCTCTTAGGAAATCAATCTCCCTTCTTTCTTTTCTTACAGTGATCACACTGACTGTATGTCTCTAAAGCCATAAAGCAAATTACATTTGTGAAAGTAAGAAAATGGTAGGACCCAAATATTTTCATGTGTTTAAAATGGGATGCCAACTTTTGAATTTTTTTTTATAAGAAACATAACCATAAGCTGGGTGTGGAGATGTATACTTGAAATCCCAACATTGAGGTCCAGGAGGCAAGAGGGCTAACTTGAGCTGCACAGCAATACCTATTTTTCAATAATAATAATAATAATAATAATAATAATAATAATAATTTATAAATGAATGGAATCTGTACTGGCAAAAATACATCTTATTTTGTAAGTCTAGCTACATGGCCAATTTACCTATCTCAAGGAATTCTTGGACAGTTTAGAACGAAGCTCTCAGTATTATATAAAGCATGGCAGCAGTGACAGTCAATAAAATTTTCAAATGAAGCTAATAAAACTTGAAGGTTTACATGTTTTGTGGTGAATGCAGGGTCACCACTAGTTTTTCACTTTCTCTAAGATCTTTCCTAAGAGAAATGGAATTTGAGTAAATGGTTAGCAAAAAAAAAAAAATTAGAAAGAGTTTTAATCCTTTATTTATGAGTACTGTTACCCATTTAGGATGTTTTTACAAGTTAGTATAATTTCATTGCAGGGAAATCATTAAAACTATATACTTGCTATACATGAACTTAAAATACCTATGAAAAATGAACAATATGTACCAATGGATATTCAAAAATAAAGCCCATGTGGGATAAATAGTTACAATCCCAGCTACTACATGTTCATCAAGTTACTACTGTTTGCTATGCTCAAAAACTTGTGGGCTCATGAAACACCCTATTACAGTACCTAGCTCCTAACACAAGCTTTCAGTACAATGAGTATCTATTAAGTGATCAATAACATGCACTCAGCGAATGAGTTTATTCATTTTCACTCTACTCACCTGCTTTCCCTGACCAAATCAAACTGCAAAGGACTTCTAGTAACTCCATTACACATCTTTCAGGATGATGGAAGTTTGGTTTTCACAGTTCCCACACGTTCAGAAGTATACCAGAAACCCATGTTTTCATGCCATTGCTTCTCTAACATACTTAACGAAAGTAACTGTTGAGTAATTATTTTCCTGATCCCTGGATTCATGAATATTTAAGTGTTCCTTGATCTTATGATTTGTAGTAAATATATAAATATAGTTATATAGTTATCTGAAAACAGTGTGTCCAATCAATTCTTCAAGACTATGATTGCTCTCTTCTATTTCTTATTATGACTATTTTTCCAAAAATTAATAAAAAATGTTAAAATGTTCCTTGCTTGTCAGGGATATTTATCATGCCCTCATGTCTTCTTACTATCCTAAAAGTAAAAAACAAAAAAACAAAACAAAAAAAAAAAAACCCCAAAAAAAAAGACATTAATTTGTCCTCTGTGTGTTGGAAACACTTTCTCATCATGTCTCTTTATAGGCAAGGGCTGGACAATTAGCCACTGATGGTTGAGAGTGCACTGAGATAGAACCAGAGGAATTTTTGTTAAACAGACCACAATGAATTACATACATAATTTTTATTCACTAATGAGGCTTGCTTAAAACAAATTTTTATTAATAGTCAGTATTAAACCTTATTTCCTTAAGAGCATAAGATAAATCCATTACAAAAAAAAAATAGTCCTTCACTCTACTGGTTGAGGTTTGGGAGAAAAATGGGAGAGACACAGGTTTGAGAGAAATCAGAGTGAACTGATGAGCAAGTGCACAGGGCTGTGGTGCCCTCCAAAAGAGACACACATCCACCTTGGGGGACAAATGTATTACAGTGCAGTTGAACTCTGGAACTCAAAACATACTCTCCATCATTGCCATAATATTACAGAAGACCTCCAAGCAGACTGGCTATGGTTTGAAATGTCATTAAGATTATTTTTGCCAAGCCTGGTAGTTCAAGCCTTTTATCTCAGCTAACCAGGAGGCTGAAGCAGAAGGACTATAAAGTTCATGGATTGTGTGGACAACTTAGTGAGACTCTGTCTCAAAATAAAAAATGATAAGAGATGTGGGGATATGCGGGGCATTTACCCACCAACCTCACAGCTCCCCAGAATTTTTTTGAGTGAGAGCAGCAGTAAATATTAGGAGGATTTAGAATGTGGAGAGAGATAGAAAAAAGAAGTACAGGATAGCCTCTAGAGGGCCTGGAACTTATTCCAACGAGCACTGACTGTCTCTGCCCTAGGGTAATTATAGAAACGCCAAGGGGTGGAGCAAAAGACCTCCCCCCAGCACAGCCAAGTGCAGAGCATCTCAGACACCTGCACTCAGGCCTGTAATCTAATCATGCCCTCTATGTGGACCTGCTGGGTAAAGCCACTAAAAACCTGAAAATGGGCTCCCACAGATATCACTTGGTGATACATTAGTGTTGTAATTTGTGGGGTGTAGATGTCTGGAGTTACTACAGACTATACACGTAGTCTCTGACCAGTGTTCTACTGATTGCTTTTTATTTCATGTTTGGGTTGCTGTAAATATACAATCTAGATGGCTTTAACTCACTTTCTCAAGCTACCAAGGGTGCTACTAAGCATCATGTTCACATATCAAAATTACAAAATTATTTAAGGAGTTAATTCTATATCAATTTTTCAAACATATTTGGCTTAGTAAAACTAAACACTAAAACAGTTATAATGGAAAGCTAAGCACTTGTAATCATTTTCCTCTATTTTCTCAAGAGCACTGACTTTCAAAAAATAATATAAGAACACCTGCATGAGTGTCACTATAGATGATTGCTAACAAAGAGTAATCCTGCATGTCAGTATTTCATAAAGGCAGGCAACATGCATCTTTCCTACGTTTTCCGTTTCTCTGTCTCTGTCTCTGTCTCTGTCTCTGTCTCTCTGTCTCTCTGTCTCTCTCTCTCTCTCTCTCTCTCTCTCTCTTCTCTCTCTCTTTAGTTATGAATGCTCAGCCTCATCTTAACTCTTATTTTAATCTGTTTACCTACTTTTTCTTTGGAGATTTTTTAGGATCATTGAGAAGGCTCAGTAGGTATCCTAATTTTTATTGTCACCTTGACAGAACCTAGAGGCATCTGGGAAGAGGGAACCTTAAGGGAAGAAATGTCATGTCCAGTTTAGCTGACAGGCATGTCAGTGAAGTGTTGTTTTGATAGTTAACTAATGCAGAGGGTCCAGCCCACTGTGAATGGTACCATCCCTAGTCAGGTGGTCAAGAGCTATAGAGGAAATCCTGCTGAACATTAGCTAGTGAGAAAGTGAGAAAGCAACTTTCCTCTGTGATTTCCTTAGGTTCCTGCTTGAGTTCCTGTCCGACACTCCTTAATAATGGGTTGTGACCTGGAAGTACAAGCCAAATAAACCCTTTCCTCTCCTATTTTTTTCATTATATCAGAGTGCTTTATCTCAACATCATGAAATAAACTAGAAGAGTAGGTAAAGGCTTAGGAGTGTATAATTGTGCCAAACATGATGACCTGAGCTCAAGCCAAGGACCCACATGGGAAGAAGAAATAAGAACTGAATCTTAGAAGCTGTCCTCTGACCTCCATGTGCATGACTTGGTGTACACACTCACACACACACATAAACACACACACACACACACACACACACACACACACACACACACACACGATACAAAACACTATAGTAATTAAATGTAACAAAAATATTTTAAAACCAACAAAATAATTTTACACTGAAACCAGTGTAATTAATCTTAATCTAAATTTTATATTTTATAGTCATTTTTTCTTTTCAATGTATTTTAATCATTAACTCACAGAATAAAAAGTTTAAAAAAATCACTGTGTAACAGATGTAAGGTTTATGATTTGCTTTCTCCAAGTATTCAGATGAATGACTTTTAAATATCTATAATTTTACTTTCAATTTTTATGGAGAGTAATGATTCATCACTCAATTTTCAGTCAAATATTTTAATGCATGTCACCATTACTGCTTATGAGAAATTAACCAATCATCCCTGGATCTCATAATGTATCCTGGAACTGTTCCTGTAGATAATATCTAGTCTGAATCAGAGGAATAGGTTATTCAGAATTTAGTGTCCAGTAGAAGTAGACATCCTGCCAATAAGTGAAAACTTACAGACTTAATAATTTATTAAAGACTTAGAAATATGTCCAGTTTCCCTTTTCATGGTCACATCAAGGAAGAACTTGTTAAGTAGTGATGTAAGTAATATATCGCTTTTCACAGCAGGTACAAATTAGAAACTTATCATTAAATTTTACTGATGAATACATAGCATGCAAACCTCCTCTCTCTCTCTCTCTCTCTCTCTCTCTCTCTCTCTCTTCTCTCTCTCTTCTCTCTCTCTCTCTCTCTCTCTCTCTCTCTCTCTCTCTCTCTCTGTCTCCTTCCAGCAACATCTACTGAGAACAATTACCAAGAGAATTGGATGGACTTTAGTAGAGAGGCATCAACAGTGCTATAGCTCTGAGGCGTTGTAATTGATGGATAGTAAGCCTTTGTATTATAGTTCATGGAGTCACTCTGCATGGATGTAATTTTGCACAGCGTGGGACTAACCCTAACATGCTTGCTCACTAAATTAATAAGTGTCTTTTAAAACCCCACTTTGAATTCTAAGTATATTGGAAAAAATGCAATTTATATTTTTCATATTCAGTCTCTTAATTATGTTATTTAAATGGAAGAAATTAAATCTGGAAATTAATTTTCCTCTTTGATCATAAAAGCTACTTTCTTGAAGCCATTTTTTATTTATTTCAAACAATCACTCATTAATACAAGAATATTTCTTTTGTCTTTGTACTAATATTAGTGCTGGAATGACAGTAGAGACGTGACAACTATGACTTCACAGAGCACACAATGAGTTTCATTTCTTTTATCTTTTCATGTTCAGACTTTGCCTTAGTTAGTGTATGATTTGTTTTCATCTTGTCCTTTAGTCCTACAGAAACTTATGAATTGGGAATCAGCCTTCCTAAGAATGTAAGTATGACTGGTAGAATCATCTTGGTCAACTTTTTAGTTCAGTTGATGGCCTTTCTTTCATGCCACTTATCTTGGTCTCTTATCTTTTCTACCTCTTCTCTAGAAATAGTAGTATTTCTCTCTTACATTCTTACATTCAAGTTCTACCAGAATTATTGCCAATTATACCCCACAAATGACTGTGAAAGTTCTTATTTAATCATCACCTGATGATATAGCTCTTTTATACTTAATTAGAATGTAAATGTAAAAATCATAACACAACCTGGACTTACCTAACCAAAATTCAGATATTCTATATAATTGGCCTTGAAAAAGTAAATAATTCATCATTAGAAATATATGTATTAGTATGACACAATTCAAGATTTATAAAAGTTAAGTTTAATGTCGTTCATAATTAGTAGATATTTTAAAATATACTAGATCATGTCACTGCATTTTATTTTCCAAATATGACAATTTTACTCAAGATACATTTTTAATATATACAGGTAAACTACTTGAACAATCACATACACATGTGACATATTCAGTCTATTCATACCATGTATCGCACAATGTAAGACCTGTGTCTTTGGGACAGAAAACTCTGAAAATAAGAGGATGGTTAGCACATATACAGAGCCTGGTCTCATTTGAAACAATGATAACAAAGAAAGACAAAAGGATAAAATGAGGCCTTTATTGTTTTATCCAGTCATGGATCAAACAGGGCAAATTTAAGTGAAGGTGTGGAAAAAAGTTCATATGTCTTGAAGTGAACAATAATGTGCTCATTTTCATTGTCTGGGGGTCAAGTTTATAGAAACAAGTTAGAGATTTAGTCACAAAGCTGCAGGGATGCAATATGGTTTATCTTGGTTTAAAGGTCAGAAAGACCAGGGATTTGAAGGAACATACAAGATTAACCTCCTTGAAGTAGTTTAAAGACCTTGAAAGTTCTCTATTCTGACAAAAGAATATTTTTGTCCTCCTGCCAATAACAGCCAGTTTAATAAAGAATGATTCAATGTGAAAGGGTTCTACAAGTCTTAAATACTATACACTATTACATAAATACATTTGGATATCACAAATCACTAAGTAGTTCTGGTGTTCTCTAATACATACACTTTGCTTTAAGGTCTTTAATAAACAAACACTAAACCAGGTATATGAACAACAATAATACATAGACATTCAACTTAGCCTGATTGTAATTGCCAAATAATTTCTCTAGACAGCATCCCGTGCACTCTGATTCAACACTTCTTTTTTCTGTGAATCACTAACAGAGTTTCTTTTGCTGCTATTTAACAATACTATGGTTCCTGTCCTCTGCTACCCCCATGGCATAATTAAAAAAATAATTGACCAACATGCTTCTCTTTCTGTGTGAATCTGACTTTCTTAAAGAAAGAGTTCTATAAATGTCCTCAATCTATAATTTAAGCATATTTATTGAAATAAATGTGCTTCCAACAACATATGCCACACAGATAATGTATCTTCAGTTAGCTGTCAGGTTCCAAAATGCTTTTGTTAGTCATTTCTAGAAGAAAACATGGCCCTGAGGCTTTATAGATGTGAAGTGCAAAACAAACTTCTAGTTACAATGAAGATAGTTTGATCAAGAAGGTTTGATCCAGTCAGACTTCACTATATTATGTTTTCACTGGCAAGTATAAAATATCAGTTATAACCACTTTCTTGTATGCCTCCCACCTTGATGCACAATTATTCCTCTGGAATTAGAAACCCCAAACAAAGTCTTCCTTCTGTAAGTTGTTTCTGGACATGGTGTTTTTCACAGCAGCAATAGATAGCTGATGGAGATGGTTAGCTTCCACCAAGCTGACACACCCAAGAGTCACATGGGCAGAGAGCCCCAATGAGAAATGTTCTACACTAGGTTGGCCAGAGGGATGTCTGTGGTGGCAGGATGTTTTAATTAAGGTAACTGATATGAGAAACCCATCACAGTGGGAGGACTTCATTCCCTAGTGAGGGAATCTTGAACTGTTTAAGACAGGAGAGACTGAGCTGAGCACAAATAAGTGAGGCAAAGCATGTATGCATTTACTATGCTGCAATTTCAACTGTGAGCGTGGTGGGACCAGCAGTTTGAAGTTCCTGCCTTGACGTCTACACAATGATGGACTCTAACTTGGAATTGTAAGCTGAAATACATACTTCTCTCCTGTAGGTTGTTTTTAGAATGAATTCTTTGTGCAGCTATAGATATGAAACTAGAACAATTCCAAAGCATTAACAGCTTTACTCTGACAAGCAAAAAACAACAGATGACAAGTTTGAATTTGACAAGGAAAATCCTACACATGGAGGTCTCAGAAGCTAAACATGTATTCTGCTTTCAAATTGAGCTTCTAATGGTGTATGACAAAATATGAATTGTTTATTTGAATTGGGATTATAATTGAGTACCATATTAAAAATTTCTGCTTGAACCAAAGTTTAAAAACACAGAGTTGAAAATTTTATTGCAGAGATAAGCTGATACTGATATTTAAAAAAAATAGTTAAGAGAAGTAGCCATCAGAGGCCAAGTAAATATATTTAATTCAAATGTTACATAAGCAAAATATTTTCTACACTGTTCAGATCTGGACAAAATAATGCTCCTGGTTTTATTTATAGAGAAATATTCTCTTTATATTGAACTTGGATTTATAAGGGTAACCAAAGAATTTTCTAAAGGAAATGGCAAAATGAGCTATGCTGCAATAAACATAGTTTTTGGTGCTCACTATTAGTTATAATAAATTAATTAGTAGTGAAAATTAGCACAGAATTTAAATTTAACATGCCTTTTAATTGTAGTTTATTCTAATGTAAGATTGCAGTTAAAATGTAGTACTAAGAAAAATATCAACTAGAGGTTAAGGAACCTGAACTATTAGATATAATCTGCATAGATATGAAACTTTTGATTTTTTTCTGTCATCATAACTGCCATCTATAACTCTTGTCTTCTCACACTGGGTGAAAATAAAGGATCAGGGAAACATCAGCAAATTCTGATTCTTGGTTTGATGAACACAATCTTGCTTCTTACAAAGGTCAACCTTGGTGATTCCTCCTGAGACCAGGAATGAGGATCACCATTTTCTCTAGGAGACTGATAGAACTTCTAGCTCTGACATGCTTTGACTGAGTTTTCTGCAATCCTCCTAGTGAGTAAATATACAAAAGATACATTTGTAGGTGGGAGAGATGTCTGTGCACCCATGTTCACTAGAGCTGTATTCACAACAGCCAGTATATGGAGACAATCAACACGTCCAACAGCCTATGAATGGATTTATAAAATGTGGTATGAATGGGAAGTTATTCTGGTGTACAAAATCAGGGAATTCTGTTGATTTTAGTAACATGAATGAACTTGATGATGCTATGTCATATAAAATAAACCAGGCAGATAAGGAAAACACTATGTGATCTCTCTTGTAGAATTTTAAAATGTCAAACTCTAAGAAGAAAGGAACAGAAAGGTGACAACAAATACTGGATACAGAGAATAGAGGAAAAAGTAGGCACTGGTCAATGAGCATAAGGTTACCATTACAAGAAAATCATTTGAGATCTCACCCTGACTAACCCATGTTCACAGAGGCCATACTAATTGGATGTTGTGTAATATATAAAAGACATAGAGGAGGATATGAAGGTGGGATATTCACAAGTTGGATGACAAGGAGAATTCAGGGAAGAAAATGGAATGGGAGATGATCATTATGCAATGTATATTGAAATATCAAGAAATAAAGTATATTTTAAATAAAGCATATATATTCTAAGTAGCTAAAAGAGATTTCAAATTATATTCACTATTAAAAAAGATAAATATTTAAGGTGATTTGTACACTAATTGGTCTGATTAGATTATTCACAATGTATACATGTAAAATATTACATGGTATCACACTAAAAGTGTGATTTTTGTGAGTGAAAAATAAAATAGAAATATAAAGAGTTTCTGAAAGACATTTGATGCCTAAGACCTCAGGAATGAAAGAATGCTTCATTCCTAAACCCTATTATCTTTTTCTGGAGAAATCTTAGAATGGAAAGGGGGCTGCCTCTCACCAGAGAATGTGAGCAAGCAAGTATTTTTCTCCTGGTTTCTTGGCAGCCGTAAAAAAGCCATACTCACTAGAACGCTCTGGCCCAGGACTTTTACCATGGAGTGAATTATAGTAAACATACTGAGAGAATAGTTTGGACTGTTGACACACGTTTTGAGCTATCAAAAGTGAAAGGAACAGTACCATTATGCAAAATCAAAGTTCAGAGAAAACAGAACAATTCTGAACACGTCAATTAGAGATACATAGATAACATCAACCTCAACAACTGATTATGTATGTTTTCTAAGAAAAACAATTAGATTACCTCTTATCAGAAAGACAAACTGAAGAAGTCATCCTGCTTCTCAAAAAATATATATACAGATTTTCAAACTCCCATGACCTCTGAGTTAAATCTCACAACTTACCTCTGAACTAGAACAGAACACTTCAAGTTTAGTGTAAAGTCTCTTAAATTCTATCCACCCTTTCAGTGATAATTGTCACTGCTCTAGTTGAAGTCACCATAAACTCTTGCCTGCATGATGGCAATCATGTCCTAATCAATTTCTCATTGTCAATCCCTGATCCATAAATATATTGTTCCTTCAGTGGCCAGAGTGGTTGCTTTTATAAAGAAGCTGGAAGATTTAGTTCTCCATCTGTCTGAAACATGTTAATAGATTTACTGCATGTGGTCACAAGTGTCTGGCAGTGACCACAACATAAACAACAACAAAAATATTATGACATACCATTGTTTATCAGAAATTTTAACCATTGTTTATCAGAAATCCTTGGGTTTTTTTTGTATTCTTAGTGACACTAACAACTATGGTCTCCAAAGCATTTTTCTAACTTCTAGGGAGACCATTTTAAAATACTAATTACAACATCTACATATCTATCTATCTATCTATCTATCTATCTATCTATCTATCTATCTATCATCTATCTACCTACCTACCTATTGTCATCTATGGAGAGATAAATAGATATATCTCTCCATGCATAATCAAGTATTATTTTGTTTTCCAATAAAATTTAAATAGTATTTTCCAATAAGATTACTTGGTTTTTCTCAGAATATACTAAGCTTTAAATTCATACTTGAAAAAATTTTAGAGGGGGACTTTCAATATGTGGTTTCAAGATAAATGTGTAAAATATATTTCCTACAAGACAAGCAAAAAGAATGTGAACATAAAGTGAACACTTTAGCAGCCTGTCTCAGTGGGGACCATCAGCTAGTTGAACTTGCTTGTTCTAAGTCACATAGTATTAAATATCTACCCACAGATGGCTGATAATTAAAATAGGAAGCATGGTAAGAGATTCAGTTAAATTTAAAGGATAAAAAATGATGCGAGTTGTATGTAAACAGAGATTCATTTGAGAGGAAGGCTTTCAACATCAAAATAAGCTACTAGCAGATTAGAACTTGAAAAGCATTATTTCCTTTTTGAGATAAAAATAAAAGCATAACATGAACCACTGACAATCTTAGATCAAACTGGATACATTTATTTCAGATACCAAACTATGAATATGTCCTATACAAAACAGACAAGCTTTCATTGTTAGATGTATATTAAATATTTAGAGAACTCTTATTTTTTAATTAGTTTTGAATTAAATATTCTCAAATCGAATGAAGATACTGCCTTGTATTTTGATTGTGAAGTATTTTATTGTTTTTAATAACACAATAAACAAAATGCATTTACCTGAAACTGTTTCATAATCATTTTATTTATTTATTTATTTATTTATTTATTTATCTATTTATTTATTTATATTTTGGTTTTTCAAGAAAGAGTTTCTCTGTGTCACTTTGGAGCCTGTCCTGGAACTTGCTCTGCAGACCAGGCTGGCCTCAAACTCACAGAGATCCATTGGCTTTGCCTCTCAAGTGCTGGGATTAAAGATCTGCACCACTACCATCCAGCCCGTAATCATTTTAAGTCATAAAAATACTTTGCTGCAGTAAATAGGAACCAAAATGGTAACACTATTGGAAAAAATTCTGTGATGTCTTACTTTTAATTGTAAACTTGCCATAATCTAAAATAACATAAGAGAAGGGCCAGTATGATGTCTGGGGGTGGGGTGTATTTTGATTATAATAACTAAGATAGAAAGTTATCTGCTCCAAATGAAGGTAGCACTCATATTACTATTGCCATAGGCTGGACCCTGAATTGAAGGAAAAGAAAAAAGGTAGCTGAGCTACAGCAGGTATACATCAATTCATTGATTCCTGCTTTGACTGCAGATGTAATTTGACCAGTTCACCTAGTCTCTTATCGCTTGACTTCTCTGCCACAATGGAGTGCTACCTTGTGACATAAGTATGTCTCTTCCTCCTCAAGATGCTTTTGTTAGGGCATTTTATCATAGCAATGGGAAATAAGACTAAGACAGACATTGGTACAAATAAGTGGGATCATTGCTGTAATAACCATGATCATGTGGCTTTAAGCCTTCGGAACTGTTTTGTGGTAGAAATGTGGAAGAGTTTGCAACTTTGGACTAGAAAAGCTGATGAATCCTTTTGACAGAGCTTAATTAGCCAATCCAGGGGGAGATTGAAAGATGGCCATGCTGTGAGAAACAGACTATGGAGGTGTGAGGTAATGAAGTTTCAGGGTTGGGGAAAGACTCTGTGGAAAAAAAAAATGGACTATGGTTTGTTCCTCTGTTATTTTACCAAGAATCTAGCCACATTCTTCTTGTGTCTAGAGAACACATGTGAGGTTGGACTTAAGGGTAATGGATTAGTTTATTTGATAGAGGAAATTTCATGAAAGAAGAGAATTCAGGCTGGTGCTGAGAAAGCTATAATTGTTAAGCAGATCAACACTACTGAAAAGAAACTTTCAAAACGATACTGGGTTGTAAGAGTAATGTCCTGAAGGCCAAATTCTAACCCCATCCCCCAACCACAACCAACCATGGAAGGTTTCATCTTGTAAAGGTCTAAATTTATTAAAAAGGAATTAAGCCTAAAATGCAGGTGGTTTTCCCTGGTGCTTGAAAGCAACTGCCTGTGAAATTATTTCCTCAGGATCAGCACAGAGAAGCTGACATAGTTCTGTTGCAAGTAGGCCACGATACTTCACAGCTGACACTAGACATTGACAACATCTTCCAGGGAGTGCTGGTTTTATAGGCATGAAAAAATGCAAGGTTAAAGTGATCACGGGGACCACCTAAGAACAGGCACTGTTTGGCAATGTCAGAGACCCCTGGGGCCTACACTCAGAAGGTAAATCTTAAACTGCAGTTGAAATTCCAGAACATTGGGGATCCCAGGACCATAGGATTTTCTCCAGGGAGGGCTCTAAACGATCAATAGAGCCAGCCTGAGTCTAGAAGAGGAGCTATGGGTGCTTCATGGGTAGGAACTGGAGCAGTAGGGGGCAATCTAAGCCTTAAGAGCATGGCTGATTTTGTCAGACATCCTAGGTACCTGACATGGAGCTGCAGGATTTTGTGTTTTCTGTTTTGGAATTTGGTCTGCTTTGATCTGATTGCTCCTAACTGTGCCATGATTCTTTTGTTCTAGAATATGAATGTGTACTTTGTGCCAATATATAATGTGAGTATGAAATTTTAGAGTAACTCACATTTAAGAGATTTTTGGACATATAAAGGGTTAGAATGTTTAAGGATGATGAGGAATTTTAAAGACTAGATATTACATACACTATGATATAAACATGAGATTTTGGAGATACAGAGTTGGTGTTTAATGTTTAAAGTGATGTCTTTGTACGTCAAGTTGAGAAGCAATGGAGTCAAGTTGGTAAATTTTAATTTTCCACTTGACACAATAAAGAATTACCTGGGAAGAGAATCTTAATGACCAACTATCTGGATTTAGTTGGTGTGTAGACATCCTATGAGAGACTTTCTTAGTTGAATTAATTGAAGTGGGAAGGCTCAGCCTGAGTATGACAACACCATTTCATAGGCTGGGCCCTGGACAAATGAAAAGGAGAAAGAGATGAGCATTAGTGGGAATCAATTAATCCACTGCTTTCTGCATTTTATTGTGGATGTCATCTGACTAGTTGAAGTTTTTTTGTTTGTTTGTTTGTTTGTTTGTTTGTTTGTTTTTCGAGACAGGGTTTCTCTGTGTAGCTTTGCGCCTTTCCTGGAGCTCACTTGGTAGCCCAGGCTGGCCTCGAACTCACAGAGATCCGCCTGCCTCTGCCTCCCGAGTGCTGGGATTAAAGGCGTGCGCCACCAACACCCTGCTGAAGTTTTTGTCATGACTGATTGTGCAACCTCGAACTGTGAGGTGAAGAAACATTTTTTCTCTTTAGTTGCTACTGTCAGGGTATGTTATCAGAGAAATGGGAAAGGAAGGTAAGACACAAGTTGCCTAAAATGTAATTAATGGTAGCATCATTGTTAGATGGTTTCCTCCCTCCAAATTCTTCTGTTCCATCCAGTCACTTCCACCCATGTGCTTGACTTTCTCTATACATACATATTTCTTAAAATTGCCTTTTCCACCTTTTATTTCAGACAGGTTCTCATTTATTCCATGTTGGTTTATGAATGTCCTATGCAGTCAAGGATTCTTTAAACTTCTTGAGGGACCTCTCTGGTGAAGAATGATGTAGAACTTCCCTTGACTTGAAGAGAATGCACAGCAACACCCAGTTTCACTTTCCTCTTTATTGATAAAGCCTTCCTGGCTGCCTCTTCATCATAAACAATGTCATTCAGACACCATCCTCTCTAGGGAACAGTCTCTGTAAACACTAACCTACTGTAAATTAAAAAAAAAAATGTGGCTGTGATTATTAGTGGGTAGTTAACATACTGAATTCTATTTATTTATTTCCACTCTGTGTTTATTAAACATTTTTTTTTTTCAGTTAGAGAAGCCTTTTCATCTGTTAGGATATAGCTTTAAGTTCTCAGGAAATACCTATATCTGCTGTGAGAAAGCACCTATGGAAAGTCTCCTCCATGTCCTGACCATTATATCAATTGTTTTCATTTTTTATTCACCTCTTATTGACCAATTTTATGACTACACAATATTTCTTCATATTCTCTGGTCCTATCAGGTGGTGTGGTAGTTTGAATGAGAATGGCCCTCATAGGTTTATATCTTTGTATATACTCATTATATATTTGTATATATAATGATAAACTATTTTGGAAAGAATTGGAAGGTGTGCCCTCGTTGGAGTAGGTGTGTCATTGTTGGAGGAGGAGGATAGTTCTAAAGTTTCAGAAGCCTATACCAGGCTCAGTTTCTCTTTCTTTGTCTGTTGCCTGCAGATCAGGATGTAAAGATCTCTTTTAAAATTGCCTTATATATAATGTTTCTTCACAGCAGTACCAGAGTAACTAAGATAGGTGGTCTTATTTAATTCTCTTAACTTTTCTGTACCACATTTCCTTCATTTATAAAATGAGATGTGATAATGGTATCGGCCTCTGATTAAACTTTCTGAGATTACTGTTAGAGTTCAATAATGCAGCTACCTCTTCAGGTAGAAAAAAGAAAATTAGTGTGTGCAATTCATGCAGAACAATAAACTCTCCTTTATCCTGCCATTTTGCCTCATTTGTTTTCATAACATAACAGGACAGCACGTTACCTTGAAGGCACAACAGGCACACTGTCCATTGTTGCAGTCAAGCCAACCTAAGCACATGTCATAGCAACTCATCTGTGCTGCCTGCCCTTCAGTCTCCAGCTCTGTTTCTCTCTTTGGGCTCAAGAGTGAGGCTGAGTGGGTCCCTGTTTAATGCTAACATGAATCACAGTCTCTGGAATTCAATTAATGTTTGTTCAGTAAATGTGGAATGAATGATGAAATGTCTTGATCGACAGTGTGTGAAGATGTTCCAGCATCTGCTGCGAAGCCAAATGAACTCATACAATTGTGCTGCACTTCGAAACGTTCAAAACATTTTGACAAACAATATTCCATTGCCACTGCAACCCTGAAGAATAGAGCCTCCAAGGAGTGTGTGTCAGTATCTTACCAAGTTGCAAATGGGGGCTCAAATATTTAAAATATTTGCTCAAGGCCACGGGGGGGGGGGGGGGAATGCCAGCCAGCTAACTTAATTAATCCTGCTGGTGTCTTCCTGAGAAACAAACGTATTACTCCTTTAAGCTTTGACATATGTTCCTCCATGATTTCACTGAAGCAGCCCAGCCCATTCTAGTTGAATGTTAATGGCCTAAATTGTTTGTTCCCAAGCATTATTTACATATCACTGCCATCATTTGAAAAAGGTCATTTGAGATTTTTACTGAATGAGAGAAGAAAATACATAACTTTCCTATATACGGATAAAATTACAGAGATGAAAGCTACCTGTTAAATGCACGACAAATGGTAGTGACAAGGCTTTACAAAAATTGTCATTATATTTCAGTTTCTTCATATGGAATTTATGTTTGCCATAGAGGACATCTGTAGATTTTTCTACCAGTACTATAAAAATAACCATGGGCTTATATTTTCCCTGATGCTGAAGATTTGCAGCATTTTTTGTACTGTAGGATAATGCTTTTGTACACTGGTTTAACAAAACCTGGATTGGCCAGTAACCAGGCAGGACATATAGGCGGGATATGCAGACAAGGAGAATTCTGGGAAGAGGAAGGTTGAGTCAGAAGACGCTCGTCTGCTGTCCAGGGAGCAGCATGTAATGGCACACAGCTAAAACCACGGAACACGTGGCAACATATAGATTAACAGAAATGGGTTGAATTTAAGTGTAAAAGCTAGGCAGTGGTTAGCCTGAACTAATGGCCGAGCAGTTTTAATTAATATAAGCTTCTGAGTGATTATTTTTATAAGCAGTTCAGGACTGTGGGGTGAGAGAGATTTGTCCGAACTGCCGGCCAGCCGGGACGCAGAAAAAATTTCAGTTTTAGTATTGGTATACTTTTTTTTTTTCTGTAAAAAGTCATTCTGTATTGTTATTTAAATATGACATGGCAAGCTTTATTCTATCTTATTTGATAGGCAAATAAGATAAGAAAATTGAATGACTTGTTCATAGCCATGTAACTTTGACAAAATGAGTTAATTTAGCTGATTTAATGAAAATTCTTTCCTTTCTCTTACTTTAAGTTTAATATTTAGATAAGTGTGACCATGTTTGTCAGTTATTTTTAAATGATAGTCTTATTTAGACAACAAAGTCTGTGCAACTGTGAACTTTCATTTCACTCACCTATAAGTCAAAAGTACTAGTATATTGCTTTTAATTATCTACCTTTGTGTTTTTATTTTTAGCATGGGTTTGGTGTTATATGCCTTTAAATCCAGCAAACAGAAGGCTGATCCTGGAGGATTAAAAGTTCTTAGCTTTGCTGTGGGATAATGTTTTTTTGTACACTGGTTTAATAAAACACTGATTAGCCAGTAGTCAGGTGGGAAGTATAGGTGGGATCAGCAGATAAGGAGAATTCTGGGAAGAGGAAGCTGAGTCAGGAGACGCCAGCCTGCTGTCCAGGGAGCAGCATGTAATGGCACAAAGGTAAAGCCACGGAACACATGGTGACATATAGATTAACAGGAATGTGCTGAGTTTAAGTGCAAGAGATAGTCAGTAGTAAGCCTGAGCTAATGGCCAAGCAGTTTTAATTAGTATAAACTTCTGTGTGTTTACTTGGGTCTGAGCAGCTGTGGACTGGGTGAGACACAGAAAAATTTTTAGCTACAAGGGTTATCTGGACTAACATACTTGCAGGCCTTAAAATAATTTCTTGAAATCCATTCTATAGCCATTAATAGTTTTCTGATATCTAATGAAAAAATATATACACACAAACATATAACAGAAATTTAAATCAGGTAAATTAATCAAATGTGATATGTTCTGACATCCCAAAATAAAAATTAATAAAGTCATATTTTACACATCAAATTGTCAAATCAATCAATCCATAACAAGTAAGAATAATAAGGATATTCTTTACTTTTGAATTTAATCCTGAGCCCTTTAAACTATGCAGCTCAACAGTGTTTTATAAAAGAAATAATTACAATACACAGAGATACATGCCAAGAACTTTAGTAATTAATCTTCAACAGTAAGCTATCTCTACTCTATATATTACTAATTCTGTTGAACTCAAGGAGAAAACTATATTCAACTTTTCTTCAATTACTCCAGATAGTTGAAAGAAGAAATGAGCTCCATCATTTAGCTATCCTTTTAGAGAACTTCTGATGTCCCTGATCATCTGCACGGTTCCTAACAATAGAATCGAGGTTGCAGGTGTGAAGTCTATCTAAATTTTACTTTCTTCTAACTCTCCATTTTCATTCTGCAGTTCATTTTATTTATTTCTGAACACAATAAATTTAATTCATATATTACATTACTGTCTGCTTAAAACATACAAAGCCACTGAAGGAAGCCTAGCATATCCAGGTAATGGTCCTTAGCAGGATGAAAGGCTGAGATTATGGAAGATAAGACATGTGGGTTTTGTGCATGGAGGTGAATGTACATAGGAAGAGAGTACTTCCTTGGATTTTCTTCTCACAGGGATTAATTATTTATTATTTTAATTATTAAATGAATTTATATTTATTTATGCAACTAAATAAAAATAAAATATCAATTATTTTTTTTCAAATAATTGTTAGTCATATTTCTCCACCTTTTGTTAAGGTTTTATGTAAGTCATTTCATTAATAGCAATTTGAGCATTTCTAAACAGGAAATCCTAAGTCTGAAGCTTTTTGAATATTGACCTAATGTCATAATGTGTCATGTTGTGTTTCATAGTCAGAAAGGAGGCTCTCCACAATTACCAGATAGAATTATGTTGAGATTGTTTATATATGGTGGACATTAAACATAAATGGCAACTTTAACAGGAATCTCAAACTAAGATATTCCTTTTATATGAGCAATCATTCCAAAATTTGTAAAAACCCAACTTATGGAATCAGGCATCTCAGACATGCACTTTTGTACACATTACACTTATGAAGGAGTAGTCAAGCTTCAGAAAAAAAGTAATGTTAGAGATTTTAGTTGGATTATCTTTCTTATACCAAATCTCTCCTGTATACTGAGAGATAAGTAAATTACTTTTCTAGTTTAAGAATGAATGTTATTTAAAAAGCATAATATTTCCATATGGAAAGTAGATCAATATTGGGTACAGCTTAATTTTTTTCCTAAAATTTTCTCTTATAGCACCAGAGACCATGATTAAGTTAGTAAAGCAGCTTGATGCCAACCAAGCCTAACAAGCTGAATTCAATTCTAGAATAGCAGTTTTATGATAACAAAGGACACTCCAGTACTGTATTCTAAGATATAGGAAGTAGGCTTCAATGTTCTGTTATTACATATCTCCTATATTGCTGATTTTCTATCAAATGTTTCTTAAATTTCCTAGGCTGAAGAAGAAAAATCTAGACTGATGTAGACAAGCCTGTGTATTCTCCACTTAGTTTTTTTTTGATGAAGTTAAAATGCTAAAAATAGATATTTCATCATCATATTGCATGGTAAGTGGTTACGTATATGTTGGGTGTTGGCCATCCATTACCTATTCCACCTGGAATATTCCACCAGGAAAAGATTTTAAAGAACTGTATTGCATTTTGTCTAGTCCTCGCAAGGTCATTAGTCAGAGAACTGTACTATTCTTTTGGCTCTGACGATCAGAGCAAGGTCAAGCAGAAATTATTCTATACAACTGGATTTTCAGTTGAGAAATACAAGAAATGGTTGGAACCAATTCAGTGAGACTGATAGACCCTTGATACCCAGAACACAGTATCTATACTTGCTCTCGCCCTTTCTAGTCCATTCTCTAGGTTTTTTTTTTTTTTTTTTTTGATTCTACAGGTTGCCCAAAAGCTTCCAACAATTTTCTTTTCAGCTTGTGTTAGCATCTTCATCCTTGTTGCTTGATAACAATTAGGATGTTTAGTGTCAAATATTCAAGCTAGTATTTTTCAAACTGTCCACATCTAATTCATGTAGACATTTATTTATTTATATTAAAAATAGATTCTTTTCTCATACAATACACCCTGACCACAGTTTCCCCTCCCTCCACTCCTCCCAGCACCATATCCCCACCCCCTCTCCTGCATCTGCTTCTCTTCTGTTTCTCTTCAGAAAAGAGCAAGCCTCCAAGAGACAACAACAAAATATAATACAATAAGACAAGACCAAAGCCCTCAAAGTGAGGCTGGACAAGGCAACCCAACAGTAAGAAAAGAGTCTCAAGAACAGGCAAAAGAAGAAAAAGACACCTGCTCCCACAGTTAGGAGTCCACAAAAACACCAAAATAACAGCCACAACATATACGAAGAGAACCTGGTGCAGACCCATGCATATTTATTACAAATGTGTGTCCTAAATAGTATCTCAGACACACTAAATCCAATTATTTGGAACCTGCCTCACAGATCTGTCATTTGAACACATGCTATAATAATTCCCTAAGAAAAGAAAACAAAATATGGCTATTATTGTGCTACATCCACATTGAGAGAATTAATAGAAGTCCACAAAGGAGAATATCATGGGATAATTCAAGTATATGACTTGCTTTGGGTGTTGTTTTATTTTTGCTTTTTAGATGGTTTACACAGTATTTACAGTTTTAATGTACCAGGAAAACATTATAAAGATGACCAACAGAGGAAGATAAATATACTAAATAGCCTTTCCACTATGAACTATAGTAAGGTCCATAAATAAAATGATATTAAGGGGACAATATTGCTTCAAATATAATTACTGACTTTGGCTTTTGTTAAAAACAAAAAAATATATATAATTCAGGAAAACTAATTTTTATAAAGCTTTTTTCTAAATTATGTTTTTAAAATAGTTTTTAAATATTGATAGAGTTTACATTAAAACATTCAAGTACTTCATTTAATTTCTTTGCATTTTTAAATTCTAGCAGTTGTGTGAATTTTTCTTTCTCACCTAGTACTTTAAAATATTTTTCCTTTTTTCCCGTTTGGTTACTAATTTGCTTGATTAAGTCTGCCAAGTAAATTATTGTTGCTAAAACTGCATTAGCAAAATAAATACAGAAATTTATGATGCTTATCTTACTTAAAACAAGATAAAGTAGCAGAATAAAATTACTGTAGACAGAACAAATTTGGCTCTTTATTGACTTTTCCTTGTTCAAACCCTCTGTCATTGATGCACTTCCAAATGTGTGCATGTAATACGAAGCTGCTGGCTAGAGAACATGATGGTGAGTTTCAGTGGAACTCCCTCAGTAAGCCCAAAGAGCACACACCCAGTGTATGAGCTTAAATTACAACTGATTTTCCTTGTATGGCAACCATAAGCAGGCTATATTTGGAAATTTTAATATAAAAATCTTAAAATGTAGTAGAAAAAGTAAAGTGTACAATCTTAAATTTACAGTTCTTTCCATGAAACTACTGAAATGAAGTGCTTATGTGAATAATTGTGATCTAGTACTGGAAGAACTTAAAACGTAGAGAAAGTAATCCAGTCTGTGCTGCCCCCCTGTCTCCCTCCACCACTGCTTCTCTCCTTCACCCCTACCTGTGAAAAGACATGCACAAACAGATAGGAAGCAAGAGAAGACAACACACAATGACCTGCAAGGTTCTAGGTACTATGACAACCAAGTAAACTACTTTAAAATTATGAGGGGGGCAATCATTAACTTAAACTCAAAAAACAAAATTTACTCAAAATTACTCCCACTTCCCATATAGGATACTAAATGCTCAATAAAGAGGTGAGGCTTCAAATCAGAATTTTGAAAATAACAGTGGGTGATCAGGTACTACTTCTAGGCACACAAAATAGGAAGATGCTTCATCTGTTGTAATAACTTGCTTGATATATAGGTTTTGTAAGTTTTCACATGTATGGACTTCCACACATGTATGCATATGGAGGCCAGGATCTGTGTTGTGTCTCTTTCTCAATCACTCTTCCACATTAATTAATTAATTAATTAATTAATTAATTGTTTTGGCTCTCTCACCTGAACTGGAAGCCTGATGATTCTGCTACAGTTGTCTGGCCAATGAGCTCCCATTCTCTTGTCTCAGGACTGGGTTGCAGACACATGTTTCCACACATGGCTTTTTACATTGGTACTGGTAATCCAAATTCACATCTTCATACTTTTGCATCAAATACCAACTTAGCCATACTCTCAGCGACTTTACACACAATTTTGAGAAGAAAAGCCCTTTGGCTATTGAATGTGAAATGCTTAAAATTATCAGTAGTTCCAAAGAGCAGAACTGCAACCAAGGACCATAACTTTTCCCTTTTACATACAGATGAAGAGCACATTCTCCCAGGTAGTCAATGTCAGTCTTACTGCAACAGGAAGCATCACACAGGATTGTGGTGATATATTGTGTACTCTAACAATATATCAGACAACATACCCAAACAAAATTTGCCTGAAGATCAGAGAACAGAACAAGCCACTAGATAAAACACAGATGCTAGGCAGTGGTGGCACACACCTTAAATCCTAGCACTCAGGACATAGAGAGTGAGTTCAAAGCCACCCTGGATTACATGATATCTACTCATTCTAGGAGAGAAACATCCAGACACTGGTGGCACACACCTTTAATCCCAGTACTTGGGAAGCACACACGCCTTTAATGGGTGGACAGAGAAAGGTATATAAGGCGTGAGGAGACAGAGCTAGAAGGCTTTTTGACTGAGGAAGCCCTTTCAGCTAGGGGCTTGTTCGACTGGAGCCTTTTGGGTGAGGATTCAAAGGCTTTCAGTCAGAGGATTTGTGGAGTTGGCAAGGTGAGATGTGGCAGTGGCTTGTTCCTTGGTCTCTCTGATCTTTCAGCATTTACCCTAATACCTGGATCTGGGATTTTTTTTTATTATTATAAGACCTTTTTAATATTTGTACTACACAGGACTGCGAACACAGATATTTAACTGGAACTAAACTGTCAAGAATTCAAATCCTGGCTGGCTCTGGCATTATGACTTCATGTGTTTTTATATTCTTATGCTCTGTTTACCTCATCTGTTAAGTGGCATTGCTGTATTTAGTTACACCTCCTTTTCTCTATGTGTACATTTATGCTGTGTGTCACATATCAAACCAATGTTCCTTTAATCCACAACAATTAGAACAGAAAGACCCCATAACTTTTACTAAAACTTGCTAAATATTTTTTGAGAAATGATAGTCAACCCAGCAAGAAAGGTGAGGTGCTTGCTCAGCATGCTGCAGAGTGCCCTCTTCTACAACATTATAAACTTAGGCTGGGATCACTTCCAACCTCTAAATCTAAACGATAAATATCATCCATATTCAGTGCTTGCTAATGATGTTATACAGAGATCTGTTTTCTGACCCAATTTCTTTGTCCACTGTAAATTTCCTGTGAGGTTGTTGTCACATACATGCTACTATCTGGAGAGGAATTAGAACATAGTACTAGATGGAACCAAAATTCCTGACCCAGCACCTGTTCTGAATTTCCAAGCCAGACAAAGCCTAGTCCTTAAGAATTTCACTTAGTTATAGCACTGATATCCATTCTTAGGGATCTTTTTGGAGGATCTTTAGAGAATATATCCATCTAATTTTTTTATCTTTCTTTTTTCAGAATGTAACAGATCTCAAGATCACAGTAATGGGGTAGGAGATAAAATTACTCCCCCAACCCCCCAAAAAACCCCCACCTCAAATAGGGTAATTCTAACCATCCTTTTAATGCTGTCTCCTTGGCTAAATGAAATCAGTCTCCATTGACTCCTCTTGTTTTAAGCCATCTTTTATCCCTCTCTTGTCACCTCCCATAAGCTTTTTAGCAACAAAACAAATCTGTCCAAGTACTTTGTAGAGAAATCTATGGTCACTCTTATCAAAGTCCAAGATATCATTCAAGAAATTATTTCAGGCAAATATAGTCATCTACCAGAAGATTCTCCCATTTGGAATTATATAATTTGATTCCAAATTTTTCATTTTATAAATAAGGCTGAAATCTAAATTGCTTATATATAAGCAAACAGATCTTCTGTCTTTTCCTTGTAATTTAAAAAACTAAACTCATAAAGTGGGAAGTAATAAGTTCAAATGTATAGATATTTTCAACACCCACTTAATTGCTTTCTAGGCTACAACTTCAAAAGGAATATTTGCCATCAGGGCATGCTCTGAGGCATTAACTTAAAGCCATAATATATGGAGAAAAACAAAATAAAATGATGGGAAAAGATTGCTACACATTAAATATCTCAGAAAATCCACTGCACTGTAGATCAGTGGTGTAAGAATGCAAAAGAGAGCACAGGGAGGTGGTGGCGCACGCCTTTAACCCCAGCACTCGGGAGGCATAGTCAGGCAGATCTTTGTGAGTTCGAGGCCAGCCTGGTCTACAGAGCAAGATCCAGGAAAGGCACAAAGCTATAAAACCATTGGAAAATTAACTGAGCACAAGACCAATACAGATTACTCTGTAGAACTGTAATGTGATCCAGCAAAGAGAATGTTAAGAAATAATGTTTAGGAAAAGAAATTTAGTTTTCTATGAAAAATCATCCTAAATCCCTACTCAAATTCTCAATACCTCTTTCAACCATGTTGGTGCTTTTTCCTTTCAAGGACAGCATTCAGAGATAGACACCATTAGAAGATTGTGTAGATCTGGAGGGGTTTTCAGAGCAGTGCGTTTCTAAGGAAGAGTCACATACACCCTCTTTTGTGCCAGCCTTATTCTGTGTAGTAAACACTTCAGCTGGGCTCTCTTCTCTTTCCCACACCTATTAATCAGGCAGGAAGTCATTCTTCTTCCCAGGGCTGGTAGATAAGTGGATTTTAGTAGATTCAGATTTAAACTAAGGAAGTAACCCCTCCTAAGAATAAGTTCCATTAGCTCTGATCCTGCCACTGAACTCTCACCAGAGAGCTGACATTCACACATAAACTTCAGGTACTCAGTGGGCAAATGGTTATTTCATCTTCCCAGTACCTACTGAACACTGAGTACATGAATCCTTCAGAAGCCTATCTCGGTGGAACAGAAGTGTTGAATAGAAAATAATTCAGGATTTAAAACACTGTTGATAGTCAAAGAATAATACAATAATAAAATAATCAACAACCAATTCAAGAAATTCTTGAAATAAATGTGGTACATATAATAGGTGTATGAAGAGTTGGGACCTAAACACAGAAAGGTTATAATTATTTCAATTGCAGAACAACTAACAGAGATTTAAAAAAAAATAGCCAAATTATATAAACTACCCCTTCTTTTAACTTTGGACTAGAACACACTCATATTTCAAAGGGACAGCTGATCACAACTGCTGCAAACAGCATTAAAAAAGATCGATCTTTGGCAAATATAGTGAGGAGGAAATGGGCCATTTTTTACAAATGGTCTCAGTTTTACAGGTTTCCTGGATTCTTCTGCTGTACTGAGAGTAGGACTTCTAACTAAGGCTAGGGTACATTTAAAAGATGGGCTCTTTGTCCCATGGAGGGCTGTGTCTGTTGTACTATGCACATAATAGCACACACACACACACACACACACACACACACACACACACACACACACAAATAGTATTTAAAGTTAGTGCCACAACTCCAAAAACTTTTTCAACTCAATAAAGCCTGGTTGTATGAACAAACAGAGGCATGCATATTCATCTACCATATTAAAATGTATATTGTTTTACAATTAATTATTGCAGATCTTATTGTATATCTGATAGAATTTAAATAATTTGGATTATTTTGGAAACATTATATTTTTATGAAAAAAATGGAAGATAGTATAATGTTGAATTTGAAAATAGGGAGTATTATTGTAATTTAGGAGCTAGATTGGGAGTTTTTCAGTGCTTTTTGACATTCTAAATGTACAATTCTAAATGTCAGCAGCTAATCATGGGTAATCTGCAATTGATTTCTTCTGTTCAAAAATACCAACTTCTGGCAGCGATTTCTACTTCTACATGTTTCTAGAGGCATATTTTTCAAATACAAAATACAGAATCTATCATATGAAAAGTTAACTTCTAAATTTTTTTTTAAATACCTGTAAATCCAACATTTTAAAACCACTAAAAATGCAATGCTTAATAAAGTTAGGAAAGGGGAAGTAGCCGTGAAGGAGCAAAGAATAAAAGGTGAAAACAGGTGACTAGATTTTGAAGAATTATTAGATTTTGAGGCAGGATCTCACTCTGTAACCTAGGCGGGCAGTAAATTAGTTCCATTCTCCTGTCTCCACTCCCAATAGCTGGGTTACACGTTTAAACAACCATCTATGGCTTGAAGGTATCTTTTTTAAAAAAGTGTGTGTGTGTGTGTGTATGTGTGTATGTGTGTGTGTGTGTTTGTGTGTGTGTATGTGTGTGTGTATGTGTGTGTGTGTTTGTGTGTGTGTGTTTGTGTGTGTGTGTATGTGTGTGTGTGTGTTTGTGTGTGTGTGTGTGTGTGTGTGTGTGTGTGTGTCCACACATGCATGAAGGTCATGAAGTCCTGTTGATGTTGCTATGTCTTCCTCAGTTGTTTGTCACCATCTTTCCATCCTTTCTTCCCTTCCCTCCCGCCCTCTCTCCCTCTTCCCCTCCCTTCCTTCTTTTCTTCTTTTTGTTTTTTCAAGAGACAGGGTCAGCCACTGAACGTGGAGCTCTCTGGCAAGTGAGACCCCTGACCTGTTGTCCTTCTCTGGTCCCTCTCACTGGAGTTACAGATGCACAGACCACCAGACCATGCTGTGACATGGATTCCGCGGTCCTTATCAGAGAGTCCTCACACTTGCTCAGAAAGCACTTATCCATGCAGGCATCTCCCCAGAACTGAAGGAACATCTTATTAATAGATTTCATACAACCAAAAACCATTCAGATGTTGCCGATTATATAGACATGTACAGAGATAAGTAATCAACAGCCCGGTCTACTTGTAATTTGCTAAAATATGAATTTTGTGTTTTGTGGATTCTGAAAAGAATCCCAGAATTAAATATAAAAGGTATGAGAAGTCAGATTTAAAATTTAAATGAAAAGACAAATCATACCATACAGTAATAAGCTCCAGACTCAGGCTAAACCAGAGTACCATTTAAATGGTAATGGCCCCACTTAAAATGTACAGTAAGTTTTAATTTTTAAATGCTGACAAGATAACTCAAAATTGTTTAAAAACTGGGATCCTTATAAAAATTTCAGCTTAATTCTATTTCAGGTATTGAGGTTGACATATTTTGATTAATGAGTCACAGCCCCATCCTATACATGACAAGAATGTCTTATTTGTGAAGTGTATATCACTTCTTTGGCCTTTTCTATACCTCTCTATCTCTAGTACACTGATGTCATGTAGACATCTGATTTTATGGCAATGTGCTTAGAGTGAGGACAGATTTTATTCAAATAGTCACAAGCTTATGTCAAACATATGGTCATGCCCATATTAAATGGCTCCATATTTTCATTGCCTCTGTATATAATTCCTGCATCTTTGAGAACAGAGTTTTTTTTTTTTTTATTTTTCTAGAGTCCAAATCTTCAGAACAGTTAAATGCAGGAGCTTAGGTATATCCACTGATGCCTACATAGGTTTATTGGCTAAATCATTAAATTTATTTGATTTTCTGTGTAAGTTTTTCCTTCACATATGTATGTGAACATGTGCATGCCTAGGGCTTGCAGAGGTCAGAAAAGGATTCTCGATCCACTGTAACTGGAGTTATGGGTGATTTGTACCACTGTGTGGGTGCTGGAAACCAAACTCTGGTCCTCTGAAAGAAGTTAGTGGTTGAACCACTGATCCATCTTTGTAGTCAGGATTAGCTGCATCTTAATCTCTCTGAAGTGGGAAAGTGGAATTTAACGTTTACAGTCCCTGTATTTAGCACTACAAAGAAGCATAAAGCCAATAATGTAATTTAAATTTGGATATGTATTTATTTTGAAGCTAACAAAAGTCTCACAAGATATATGAATCCTTCTCAAGAACTATAGTATTTGTATCTAAGTAAAAATAAATTAAACATTACATATTTAATATTTTTATGCATGTCACTAAATAATTACTTCAGAATCTCACAATAGAAACATATACATTTTTCATGTAGATATTGGTAGCATTTTTGAAGAAACAGTATTGCTTAGCTTTAATAAAACTATTAAAACTTTGTTAACACTTAAAAAATGCTAAGACTTAAATTCTTAAAGACTCACCATTTAAGCCAATAGAGTTCTTGAAAATTCAGAAACAATATATCAATAAATAGATTTCTGCCCATAAACTAGTGAAAGCTATAAAGATTCTTACACCTGTACTTTACACTAAACAAACTAGCAAAGTGTTAATTTAATAACCTGAATGAACCGCATTTTGTCTAATCTATAAAATGAAGTTATTATAGAGCAATGCTGTAAGACCATAAGTTATTGTCCCCTTAGTACCTATAGTTCTAGTACAGTCATAAAAATCACAATGAAATTGGAGCATGCTAAATTTTACTTGTCTTTAAATCATGGTGGGTAATATGCTATACTGAGAGTATGAAGCTCCAAATGTTTGCGGTTTGTCAAATAAAAATAAGAATCTCTTTACAACTATTCCTTCCTTAAATGGAGCATATGAAATAGTCAAGGCAACAGTAAACTTCCTTTACAAAAATTCTGGTGTTCTAAAATATTCACAGATAGCATAGCATTTATTTTGCCAGGGAGCAAGTAGACTGGTGTATACAGTCATATTTTCATGTAGAAAGTGTTATAGTCAGTTTTGATTTTATATAATCAGGTCTAGCAGTTGGTTGTACTTTTAGTCATCACACTTAATGGTGACTATTTACACTCACAAGGTAAACACAATTTAAGTACACTTTAATTTCAAAGAAATAGAGCATAACAGGGATTTACCATAATAAGTGTTTAACTAAGGTTATTTTTCATTAGTAGGCACCTTTATATTTTCAGAAATGAAGGATCATAGATCATAATATTTTATTCAGCATATGTCACATAATGGAGAATCCATAACCAACAGGCTTATTTTCACAATGTCCTGAACCAGGCCAGGTCATTCACTACTATGGCTTCAGCATGGAGAGGCTAATTTAGGATGAATAAAAGATATCATTTCTTAGATCATTTTATAGTTTAAGTCTCTAATTATGGATCTAATTTAAATAGTCTTTAGCAATATTAAAGTATCGCAGCAATATTAAAGACAATTCAAGGTCTCATCCAATATGATTCAACCTGGAAGCATATATTCAGTTACTCTCAGTTCTTACTTGGAATATTTCTAACACAAGGTTTCTTATTCTCTAGATTACAATGGACTTTCTTAAAACTACATAAAAGAAAGTTACAATGAGCATTGGCAGGTAAATTTCTATACGTTGTTTTACTTTAATCATAAACTCTATAAATATGAATTACAAGTGCTCTTGTTCTGGATGTTTTATGCTTTATGTACTGTAGCATAAAGTGTTTCCATTTGCTGTGTTCATCTACCACAAAATCCAAGTATATTGCACAGTTACCCCAGAGAACACATAATTGACCTGGTATTAGCAGATGGATACATTAAATGAATTATGCATATTTGCATAAAGTACTTTTCATCACATACATGTACCCATAATATTATAAAAAAAAAAGTAAAAGAGAAAATAACAGATTAAGTCATTTCATATCCCTCACACTGATTTTCCAAGTCCATATTATCATATATCTCCAGGGAACAAAAACTTGACCTTACCACCTGAAAAATGTAATGATATATGAGGAAGGGCAATTATTTTCAAGTATGTCCATCAAGTGTAGGTCAGCACATAGGCCAGCAGCTGAAGAGTTCAGCAATGTACTCAGAAACTAGCTGAAAACATTTCTCAGGATATGGGCTTAAAGCATGCATTTTCATCATATTTTTTTTCTCTAAAGCCTAAACAAACAAACAACAAAACATGTCTGCTGCTATTTGAAAGTGTAAATTTATATTTTCAAGACAAATTACAGTTTTAAATAAAATATCCCTTTAAATGAACACACCAGAATAAGTCAGTTTAATCTCCCTTCAACAAAAGCTCACTTCAATATCAATCTATAGAAAGTCATAAATTTGTGATATATTTAAATTTCATTTGCACAAATACTGTAAGCCTGTAAATTAATTTTATGTATTTTATATAACTAAATTGAGCATCTATATAGTCATAAAATTAAGAGTAGACTATCTTAAGAAGCAATTTATAAATAGAGCTCAGAACTGATGATAGCATTTGATTATTCTGATTTATCACAGAATCTCCTTTACAATGAAAGATGTTATGCTAATATCATCAAATCTCTTACAATTAAATAAGAAGTTCCTAAAGAAATATCTGACCCTTTCTAATAGGATTTCAGGAAACTCCCTATGTTTGGGTGTTGTCATTGGTGTATCAGCAGCTCATACTATCCCTGACACTTTATATACTGAGTTTATTCCATGATTTAGTTATTTAACTTTGACATAAATTGCACTAGAATAATAGATTCAGTTTTTAAAAAAATGGTACAGAATGTTTTTTATGTGAACATCAACCAATGTATGTGTGTATTTTTATGTGTGTATGTCATTTGATACATGCTTCATGTGACCAACAGGATTTTAAAATACTTTCCAGATAATTGATTCAAATACTGAGAAAAAAAAGTCTGCCAAATTTGGAGTCAGGCTGAATGTTTTACACTGGATGAGACATTCCAATACGGACCATGGTTCTGGGTCCTTTATATCCGGCAAGTACACTGCCTACCATGTAGCAGGTCATTAAGAAATATGGAGAAAAAAATAAACATTGACATTTTTAGGACATATATAAAGACTAAAATTGCATGTCATGTAAGAGGCCATATTGTTTATTCAAACAGAATCACTATACCAGACATTCTATAAAGATTTACTACATGTGAGTGTATTTTAAAATATCATGAATATTTACATGAAGAATGTTCAAAGTATGAATTTTAAAATAAACATCAAATATATAGAATTGTTAAACTAGGAATTTTCTGCTCTCAATTTTGTTTGTTTTTTAATAACATTTTATCAGCTCTTTTAGGATCATGTGATTTTAATAATTTTTTTTCAATGACATTTTGGAAGGCGGCTCAAGTAAAAGGTAGATAACTGCTCAGAAAAATTTTAAATTATATAAAATTTACTGGAGCATCTTTCAATGTCCCTGCTCCCACAAGTCATATACCTTTAAATTCATTTTTCTGGATCTTAAACTTAACACTTGTTAATCTATATTCATACTCAATGATGAGAAGAGACTCATGGGGAAAACTGAAAACAACTTGTCTCTTTTGCATGCGGTATTAGTTGGAATTTTCATTTAAATAAACAGTATCAAAACACATGGATGCATTTAAAGACAATTCTATTGCTTTTCATTCCTTGATCTTAGACATTAATATATGTTGACCTGTGCAGATGGCCAAACCTATTTGAGTAATTATCTACCCTGACCAAAAACAAACAAACAAACAAACAAACAAACACAAAACTACAGACAGAAAGCTGTGGTTAAAAAAATATTAGTACATTGCATTTGTTGTATTGGCATAATGTACAGTATTTTGAAACAGAAAAATCTTACTAAAATTAGATATGACTTTCAAATGAGTGGTACAGAAAGACTTTCCATGGAGGCCTTATCACCAACTCTATTAATACATTTATTTATATCATTATGCAATCTATAAATTATCAAATATATTTATATCATTATGCATTTTCATGAGTACTCTTTGGGGGGGGTTGACTTATACTTCCATATCACTGTAACTCCATTAATACCTTTTTTGTTTTGTTTGTTTTGTTTTGTTTGAGACAGGGTTTCTCCATGGTGCCTGTCCTGGATCTCACTCTGTAGACCAGGGATCTCCCTGGCTCTGCCTCCTGAGTGCTGGGATTAAAGATGTGTGCCACTGCTGCCCGGCTCCTTTAATACATTTATTTATATCATTATGCAATATATAAATATACCAAATATACTTATATCATCTTGCACTTTTATGAATATTGTTTTTTGGGAGTTGTTTGGCTTACATTTCTGTATCACTGTTTGTCATTGAAGGAAGTTAGGGAAGGAACAAACTAGGCGGGATCTTGGAGGCAGAAGCTGATGCAGAGGCCATGGAGGAGTGCTGCTTAGTTTCATATGATTAGTCTTTTATATTATTCAGTTTGATCAGGAAAACGTGGGAAATCAGCTACGTATTTTTGTGAGGTATTTTTGTTTTGATCAATTCCTCTTAAACCATCAATTATGAATAATCACAAAGCAAGACCATTTAATGGGGGGTAATACAATATATAATTCAGATTCTTAAGAAAATATGATCGGGATGCTTGAATTTATATTTGTTTCTTTGTAGGGTAATGTTTTCCCAATATTTAACTCTTCAATAACTATTTGCTTTCTGGCCCCCTCCCAGTGCTCTGGGCCAGCCTGTCACAGCCATTCTCCTGAACAATAGCCACATTCCTACTTCTGCTCTTGCATGCCTCCAGCCCTCTCTTTGCTCTTGAGATGGACCTGAGTTCCCTTACCATCCACTTTACATGAGATAATATTAAAACCTACCTTCTTAGCATGTTTTATTTTTAATTCCATTAAGTCTGCTATCTTTCAAACTAAACTTTTGCAATTCCTTCCTTTGCTCAGTAAATTCCAGTCATACTGGACTCCATTCTTCATATTTGTGGAGCACAGTTCTTTATGAACCATTTCCTTCTAGCATTAATGTACTTCTTGCTCACAACAAGTTATGTTTTCTCGTCCCCGAGGATAAAGCTTAAATTGCACCTCAACACAGTCCCTTTTCAACGCTCTCATTTAATAGAGCACAATTGTCCTGTGACTTTTTATTCTGATGCTTTGTTCAATTTTTTTTCTTTTTTCTTTTTCTTTTTTTTTTTTTTTTTTTTTTTTTTGTCTGTTTGTTTGTACTATTTACCAGGTTTGTATGGGGGAACAGAATATGCCCATGACCTCAACTTTTTCTTCATCACCTAAAATTTATTTTTATGCCTTGTTTTGTTATTTTTGTTTTATATATAGTAATTTGCTCTTCTCTTGGAAGTTTGTGAGTACTTTAGTTTATTATTATTTTATAATTATGTGCATGTGTGCTCGTGCAGGTGGCCAAACGCATAATCCCAGTGGATATGCAGTTACGTGTGGTTATGAGCCAACAAATGTGGATGATGGAAAACACACTCCTATCCTTAACCATGCACTTTAAATCGCTGAGCCATCTCTTCAGTCACCAAATTTTACATACTAAATACATTACTCAAGATAAAGCATTAATAATAGCAATATATTTTCAAGTTTTAAGAAAATAATGACGTATATATAAATGTTAAGTTTATTCGATTGTTGCAGACATGTTATTAATTTAATATTTTATTTAATTACATGATTAGCAATGTATGGGCAGATGCATATTGCTTTAATTACTTAACTATGCATATTGATGTCTACCATGTTTAGATTGCCAAGAAATTTTAAGCCAAAAGAAGGAGACTTCTATGAATGTTGCAATGTAGTTGACTTTTAAGTAGAATTTTTTTTTTCTATTTGCGACAAATGGAACATGTAGAAGAAATACTTGTGTGGGAAGAGAGGGAAGTGGTTGTTGAGATTGTACAAGAGAAAAAAAGTTTATAGACAAATAGAAAAGATTGTGCAACAGAGTATGGTTTTGTAGACAAATACGAGATTTGTTATAAATTCTCTTGGACTCAAAAGTTTTATGCATTATCTTCTTTGTATCTTTAAAATAACATTTCTCCATTAGAGAATCAACAATGCATTATATTAGTTTTTAAATAATTTTATTTATGTTACTTGTAGTATAAAGGACATAACTTTAATGAACATGTTACTATTTTTGTGCAGTAAGATTTTCAAATCTAGTTTATTTGTAACTCAGAGCAAATAATATACAGATTTTGTAGAGCACTCTTGAATTGGTAAAAAAAAAAAAAAAACCTTTTTATATTGGATGCTATTCCTAATGACTCCACAACTTGAACTTCCTATTTATAATAAAATCAAATTCTATATTTTATGTATAATTATGTCTACTAAGAGGACATGCAATAATAATCTCAAACATCCCTACACCTATCAATAGTTTATATTTGAAAATAATTTGTAACTACTGTGAAGAATCTTTCAGAAATATTGTCAATAAATTATCCAATTGTCCTTATTAAAAAATATGTTAACTAATTTCTTGTATTTCTCCCATTTTAACAATTTATGAGTGGTGCTCCTGATAGTGCAGTTAATTTTAGATCATTGATTTTTAGGCAGATATTTTGTGCTTTAACATGTTTACTTATCCTTACATACAATTTCAGTTTTCTTGCCATCATTTCATCCAAATCAATAAATTAATAAAACCAACTAGTGCCATGGCGAATGTTGGCCCAGTATTATCTAGTTAAAAGTCATATCACACAATAGTGATAATAAGATAAATTCACTGCTTCATCTAGCCAAACAAGTTGACTTAATGAATTATTTTGTAAGCAATTGATTTTCTTTATAAACATGAGCACCCTAAGAGATGCATCAACTCATTCAAACTACATGGTACCCTGTTTAAGGAGCATAATGTTTGAATAAATAGATCCCTAATGGCCGGTAGCCACTGTATTTGTTACACTTGGTTAACTTACACATGAAGTAAGGCTCAGTTTTCTACTCACTAGTAAAGAGATGCAAGGTATGTATATATATATATATATATATATATATATATATATTCCTCAATAATACTGTAGTTTGTAAAAATACAAGGGGAAATAATGGCATATGAGAGACCATCTAACAGAAATTATATTTCAACTTAATCAGATGAAGTGTTATGGGAAGCACCACTACCTTCATATTGATTCAAAGAGCATTGGTTAATAGAAAGAGTCAATCTATTTATTTTATCTTCACAGCACATTTTATCTTTACAGCTTTCCAATCAGTTCAAAGACAAGAATCCTTGTCTATGGGGAGGTTCTCCTTAGTCCATCTTAACAGGGAGGTAGCTCATTTCTTGTCAGCACCATTATTTGCCCCTGCCTTAGTGCAGAAGATTGGGGATGGGGTAGGAGGTCAGAGGGTGAACACAGTCTAGTCAGCCATGAAGGATTTTATATATAATCACTAGACAAAAATAGACACAGAGCAATGCCATTTCATTTTGTGAATGTTCTTAATCAAGAAGGAAGCTTATTGAAAAATGAAAATTTGTTCTATATGAAATAGCAGGTTTCAGAAAAAATTAATAAAATTACAAGCAATATGAAAAGTATCTTCTAAAAACTAATATCTCTGACATTTATTTTTACATCTATTACAATTAAATGCAAATTTTACTTGAATCTTTCTGTGTTGTTCATATAATTCTGCAACAGCCCACATTTTAGATAGACAAGCACTCATGTTCAGTTCGCTGTCTCTTTATGAAATTACCAATTAAACTTTCTCTAAAATATTCAGAAGAGTAATCTCTGAATTATAGAAGGGTGATAATTTATTATTAATTTTCACAATTATGTTGGTATTCTCTAAATTTGTCAAAACCTCTAATCATCCCAATATTACAAATAACCATTTATAACTGATGAAAATTTTGACCATACTTTGTAACTTTGTCCTGGAGAACATACTCAATTTATCCAACTTTATCTCTGGGTACTAGTAAGTTTACACTTGTATTTTTAGTATATTAATACATATTCAAATTATAAGTTTTATTTGGGGATACTTAACGGTCCTTTTTAGGTTTTGGGATGGCTGGAAAATATGTCCAAGCAATAAGTTAAGTTAATTGGAGCAAATAATAAGGTTCAGATATTTTCTATTTACTTTAGGTTAAAAAAATCATTAAAAAGAATGTAAGATTCACTAAGAGAAGGAAGAAAATTACTCTAAGAGGTTAAGAAACATCTCCACTAGGCTCTTGCATTTGATATGTTTAGCATAACATGCTTCGGTAGAATTGCACTTTATTTTGGGGGATGTTCATATGTGTTTTATTTGTTTGAATAAAACCAGGGCCTAGGATTGGTGATGACTTACATGGGTACTACAGATATTAACTATTCAGGAAAATTCAGACTGGAATCACTTTAAACTTTGTAGTGAACATGAATCTCAAACTACACACACTTTTCATTTCCATAGACAATAGTATTGATATTAAATAAACATCTGATTTCCTCATTTTTAAAGACTGTTTTCCTTTCAAATAAAATGTCAAGTAAGTACATGTTATTTTCCATAGTTTGTATTTCCAAATAAGTAAACTAAACTATGTCTGGGTACTTAATACTAATAATCCTTGAAGACCAGGGATGCAGTCTGAAGCTATACCACTGTGGAAGAGAAAGTATGACATTATAGCTGTCACTTACGTGACATGTCAAAGTCATGGGGATAATATATGTTTTCCAAATAATAATTGAGATTACATTTTTGTCAAATAAAAAATAAATAAATAAAACATATCAATAGTGTTGTTTATAAACAGGAACATGTGAATTGTTCCCGAATGATTGTTTCATTTCTAGATAAAATAATATGGCCACATAAACAATTATGACAAAAGTAAGGCTTTGTTGTTTGGCTTGCCTTCTCTCTCAACCTCCTCCTGCCTATCAAACACAAAGTGCACACTCTCATCTGACCTCTATTTGTACTTTCAGAAAATGTTCTCTATGTGTTTTACATGTTAAATGGCAAATATAATTGATCAAAGCTGAATTAGAGATGAAGTCTGCGTCGAGTGTCTCCGCTAACAGGTGACATATTGGTGATCCTCACTGTATCAGTGAGAGCATCCAGCCAGGTACCTCTAGAAAACTTTTATGGTTGTTTGATACTTAGTGTGAAAGCAATATAGGACATGCAGGTGATATTTTTCTGTATCCTTAAACATTCATAGCAGAAATCCAAAGAGATACATTTCATGAAACATTGATTGAAGGAAAGAATATACTCAAATATTCCACATGCTTTTCATCATTCCCCCTCCACCCTCCCCCACAGCATTCACCATCAGCTTTCCACTACCCACTGGTGAAAGTCCTCTAAAAATCTGACAACAACTAGTCTTTATGAATAGGATATTCATAACTTGGAATTTCAGATTTAACACTCATCTACCCAATTCTCTCAAAAATAGAAACACCGATTCAGATACGTGAGCATTTGTTGTAAGGATAATTTGAAGAAGAGAATGGTAGACAAAGTTCAGAAACTGAGTAAGGTCGACGCACAGTTCCTGGAGAAAACAGGCTGATCATTAGTTACAGGTGCCTAGGGTCCAGGGAGAGTCATGACCTTTCTCTCAAGAAGCTCTGGAGGAGAATCCACACGTTGCTGTTTTGTAAAAGATTCTCCAAGAAGCAGTTAGGTTTGTGCCATGGAGGTTGACCTCCAGTGGAGACTGCGCAACGGGGGTGCAGTCAGGCAAATGCCCCTAAGGAACCCATGTGCTGTGGCAGCTCAAGCATTGGAAAGAATCCTAGAGATAGAAGGCTGCCGAGCTCCAGGGGCAGCTGGTCCCAGGCAATGCAATCAGGGCTCTCTGGTCAGGAAACATCCTAGACACCACAGTGTGGCAAGTCCAGAGGAGCTGACCCAGGGACAAAGTTACCTGCCACAGTGGACAAGAGTACTCACTCCAGAGGCACCCTCCTCCCCCAGTCCTTCCGTTTGTCCCTTACCTTGGTTGGAGACATGACTGCAGTCGCCTGTCCAAGCTGTCAGCAGGGGCAAGAAGAAACCAAATTGCAAAAGAAATTCCCGGACTTCGCAGCCCCCCATGGCTCGCGCTGGCTCTCTTCTCCCCTTTAAGAAGAAGTGGCAGTCGCGCAGCCAGGTGTTCCTGGTAGGGTGGGGGTCCTGGTCCAAGCTCTCTTCTTCTTCCTCCTCCTCTTCCTCCTCCACCCGGCCCGCAGGGGAAGTCCCGGGGCGCCCCCCGCGTGAGGCCCCGTGAGCAGGGCACGAGGGTCCAGGCTGTCCAGGTGCAGGAGCAGCTGCTTCGGAGGAGGATGCTGCCTGCGCCGCCGCCGGGGAGCTCCTGGCGGCTGGAGGCGAGGGGAATTGCATCCACCGCCGTGTCCCGCTCGAGCGAGGACTATTCACTTGGGCCCAAGAGAGCGCGCGCGCAAGAGCGAGCTCAGGCTGTAGTTTGGGGGAGGGGAAGGAGGACGGGGGAAGGTGCCTGAAGGAGGGTACTGGGGGTTGGTAGGGATGTCCAGTCGGGCAGTGAAGGTGCAGTTCTGGGGACCCTAGCGTTTCTCTTGACCCAAGTTGGCACTTGCAGAGCCCAGAGCAGAGGGCGTACAGCAGACAGCAAGGATAGCCTGGGCGACCAGAACTTTCCCGTGGCTGGTGTCTGGGGAACCAGGCGAATGAGGCTCTGCGGGATCTCAAATGGTCCCAGGAGGCAGCGGACCGAGCGCTCAGCCTCTTGACTGAGTGACCTGGTCTAAGTGTCGAATCGTGGGCACCACAGATTAGGTGGCATCTGCGCCTCCCCCAGGCCGTGGCAGCGGCTTACTTACTGGGTATCACCGAAGCTACCTTAGTCCCCAATCACTTGCGTCCCCCCTCCCCCATGTAACGATAGACTGTCAGCTCTGGACACCACCTCCCCTTTCGCCACATTTCTCCCGATGTAAAGGGGAGAGGGATGCAGGTCAGCGCCCTGGGCACAGCTTGGCGATGGTAGCGGTCAGCTCTGAAGTGTCTGAGTGCCAGCCTCCCAAACTTGGCCACCAGAGCGAACCAGCAAGCTATCTGGCCACCTCTCCTCTTCCAAGTCCTTGGAAAGCATAGGAAGAGAAGAAGCGATAGAGAGGAGCCACTGCAGGCTGGAAGTCGACTGGTGCCTGGCACCTTGGCTCGCCTAGGTCTTCGCGTCGGCATACGGTGGTGACTTCGCCAGGGAGGTCACCAGCATCATCATGGCAGCTTTGGTGCCCGGCTTCCGAAGGGCCTCGACAGCCTGCTGTTCGGCGGCGGCGGGCTAAGCGCTGAGAGCAGCCCGAGGGCTCAGTTCTGCGTGGCCAAGTCCAAGGCAGCGCGCGCGCGGCGATTGGTGCGCTCTCCTCGAGACGCCCCTTCTCAGCACCCACTGCCTCCCAGGTCGGGGCGCTTCTAAGCTGGTGCACCGGCTACTTGGTGGGACCCCACCCTGGGCCGAAGAACAGGACTAGCTGATGAGAAGAGGTGTTGCCACCTGCAGTCTCCGATCTGCCTGCCGAGACCGGTGCACGGAGGGCAGGGCCCTTAGAGCGCTGCTGAGCTTGGTGGAGCCCCGCGATCTGGCAGCAGCTGTGGCTCGGGTGCCGCCGATTCGGCGCTAGAGGGGGTTAGTAGACAACAAAAATCCACTCACTGCTCGCAGGTGGAAGAGCAGGCTAAACCTGCGAACAAGCAGAAAGAAGGATGGTTTCAGGCTAAACTTACAGGGTGTGTTGGGTCTCACTGTGGTCTCACTGGTGTTGTAATTTCTGTAATGCATTCGTTAATGTCATTATCGTTTTCTTTATTGAAGGGACGCAGATTGTCAGTCTTGAGTGGAGATTTAAAAAACAAACAAACAAACAAACAAAAAAACCCATCTCCAAAGACACTAGGAAGGGGTTATTTGAAGGTTTATTGACGGCACTGGAGAAAAGTGAAGCGAATTTCTATAGCATAGAAAGGATATTTTCAAAGTGGGCGGAAGGTTCAGATCTGGGAATGGTTGTGTCAGGAACGTTAAAGGAGTAGGTGTAATAAGAGGTTTTACCAGAGATTCTGGAAATGAAGCAGGGTTTCCAGGCAATTAGATGCTGCTCAGTGTTGTTTGTGGTTCGCATCCCAGTTAAGGGATTTCAGTCCATGTCTTACAGTCAATGAAAGGGAAAAAAAAAAAAAATAGAGCAAGGGACGCCCAGAATCTAAAAGATGCTCTCATGGAGAGAAATGTAAGTGTGATGAAGCTTTCTAATTGGTGGCTACTTTCACAGTCATTATGAATTCATACACAGCTTTTCAAAGATGTCCATGCCAATTTAAATGTATGCAAATCACATCTACGAAGATGGAGTTCGTATATTAGTGTTTCCAGTAGTGAAATCTGATTTTGCTACTCCTTTTACCAATGTTACTGATATTGACTAATGACATAGGCATTTGCAAATTCAATTTAGTTTAATAACTCAGGTGTAAAATAAAAATCTACATGAGTACACCACAAGACATTCTGTCTAAGTAGTCTTTCCAGAGTGCTTAATGACTACGCTGGTCCTTTGATTATATATAATAATTCCCTTTTTTCCATATCCTCAGTGGAAAATAATAAACATAATTTCAGCATCACATTTATAAATGAGCATTTAAACTCAAGTTTTAATGTTTTATTTGATCTTAAATTTGAAACAATTCATTATAAACAATGAAACAGTCAGAAGCTGTGCTTAAAATCATATTAGAAGGGAACAATTCTAATGGAAAGAAAATGAAGGGAATAACAAATGGAAACAAAGCTGTGGGTCATTTCCCAAGACTCATGCTCAATTTCACAGCAGAATACAATGTCTGAAACAAACTTCAAAGCAGCTCTAGCACTTGATTGTAGCCATCTCCCCTCCTACTGTACCAACCATTTATCCCCTCTTCACTATTTGTTCAAATAAACCAAATCAGAGCTTCACATCACATGGATCACCTATTCAGATGTCTTACTGGTTGTGACTTTAAAAAAAAATTAGTGACAAGATTTTTCCCTATATTAAAACATGTGTAATATGTTTAGAAACACTTTGATACTGTTTCTTGCATTTTTAGAAGATAAGGAAATATTAGTTTTAAAAATCTCAACAATGAATTAAATTACCATGACCATTGATTATAGATAGTCTCATGTACAGTATTCAGGCAGAAAAGTAAGTTAATCCATGAGTTGGATTATGGTTATTAATTCCTAAACTTTATAATAACATTAACTAATAAAACAAATTGGCCATATATATTCACACAAAGTATACATACATATATACATTCTAAATGTTTGTCATATATTCACTTCACTCACAGAAGAGAGTTAAGTGCAAACTAATTTGTATGAATAAAACTAATTTGCTGTATAAATTTGCCTTGGAACACTCAGCCTTAAACTAAATGAGATGTCTCCATCAAATGCTTCCCCTAGAGTGGGGAGAGTTCAGGGAATCCTGTGGAAGAGAAGGCAGAGTGTAGGAGCCAAAGGGGATAGGGGACACCAAGACCAAGGCCCTGTCAATCACCATGAGCTTTAGCTCATAGACACTGAGGCAGCATGCACAGGAATTGCACAGGCCTGTACCAGGTCCTCTGCATCTATATGATGTCTTCAAGCTTAATGTTTGTATGAGATCCCTGGGTGTGAAAACAAGTGGGTCTCTGATTTTCGTGCCTATTCCTGGCCTCTTTTCCTTCTGTTGGTTTGCTTTATCCATCTTTGTTGTGGCGATTTTTGTTTTAGCTTATATTTTATTTTAGTATTATCCCTTAGAAGCCTGTTTTCTAATGAGAGACAGAAAGGGGTTGGATCCAAATGGGAGGGGAGGTGGGAAGGAACAGGGAGGAGTAGAGGGAGGGGAAACCATAATCAGAATATATAATGTGAGAAAAAAGTATATTTTCAATAAAAGAAAAGAAATAATAACTAGAATAAAATAAAATAAAATACAGACATGGCAATCATATATGAACTATATGCAATTGCTGAGCAGAGACATACTTCCGTTTTGGTTTTTCAGCGGCGTTGTCATATTTGCTGACATGTGACAGTTTCAAAATTATAAGCCACTCAAAGAACCAGATGCAATATTCATGTAGATTTATCTGCTCTTGTCTATTTGAATCATACCCATATTCATAAAGGCATTCATGTCCCATTTTTCAGAGCTATATTCTTCAGAATTCTTTTGTATTCTTTCAGAACATTGTTCTTCAAGATATATGTGATCTGATTTCAGGTGAGAAATGATTAAATTTTTATTAAGTGAAAGATATATGACACAAAAAAATCCAGCCCAACTACTCACTTATAGTAGGAAAAAATCATTATTGAATGCTATTTGCTTTGTAAAGTGATGAAAAGAGTGGATATTTAACCTGCAATTAATTCCTTTGAGGAAAAACAAGAAGGATTATATTGTTTAATACTCAGCATGTTTCAAGGTGGAAACAGTCTCAAGTATATTATTCTGGCAGAAGAGTAAATTAATCCATTTACAGTAGTAATTTGCATTCTCTAAGGTCAAGAAAGTAGAAACACAAATAAAGAGCTCTGATCCTCAAAGATGTCATGAAACATCAGGTCTTAAAGGATTAAGTTTGCAACGCAGATGTACACAACTGCATGAGCCTTTTTACTGATGCCAAAGTCAGTGACCCGCTGTGGACAACAATAATATTTTCATGCCATCAACTTTAATCTCTGAGTTAAGGAAAAGATTGACTTCTATATCATTTAGCATACGAAAAGCAATAGCTAAAGTAAAAATATCTACAAATTCAAATATAGCTACTCTGAGGTTCTTTGCTTAGAAATTGAGTAGCTCTTTTCAGTGATCAAAGAACTTCCCTATTTTTTTTTTGTACTGGATAAAATCATTACATTTAATATTAAGCCCAAATATATTTCCTGTTGTTTATGTATTTCAAGGCATGATATAAAATAAAACAGGATTAAATAAATGTAGCATAGTCTTGGATAATGAATATGTACTAATATAAATCAACTTAATAGTTGTGGTTTCTTGCTTTATTAACTTGGAAATTTTTATATTTAACTATAGAAATTTATATTTAACTAACTGCACATACTTTGAACCTTATTATGTTTCTAATACTATGGAATTTAACCCTGAAGTATAAATGGATCTCTTGTGAGCTTTTGTTCTTAGGGTGAGCAAAGGTCACTCTTACGATGGCTCCAAATAGACAGAAGTATATAGTATGTATTATGTATATATAGTACTTTATAATGTTCTATGGACTAAATTGTTAGTAGTTAAGTGTTTTAATAATCATTGAAAAATAGAACAGTGGCACTCAAATATATATATTTTTTGCTAATAGATATGTAGGTAGAAATATTGAATTATTCTAAAAAGAAATCTATGAAGATCAAATTTTACCAAATAGCATAATTGCTATTTAAGCACATATAAAATCTGGGTGTGATAGCTCACTCGGTAATTACAGCATTTCCTAGGCTGAGGTGGGATCATTGCTTATTTAAGGATTAGTCCATGCTAAATAATGAGTTATAGGCTAGAGCTGATCTGTGCTGTGGAGTGAGGCCCTGTCTCAAAATAAACATATCATCAATTAAAAATTTTGTTTTTGTGGAGATGCTTTTGAAAATTTGCAGTGTCCTAGGCAAAATCATATATGAGTGCAAAGTTAGGCAGTAATATGAAGAACCATGTTTGTCAAATGAGTGACAGTCATTCTACAAAACTTATTATTTCATAATTATGAGTGAATATCTACAGATACTTACATCCCATAAAAACAATGTAATAGACAGAGGTAAAAATTCACATTATGCTTAGAGTAATATGAAATTCCTCACATAAAATTCACATATTAGGTACATTAATTTGTCAATGGCATGCCATATCTTGTATGGATTATAACACTGTGACCAAGACTTTCTTTTCAGCTTCCCAAACTTAATGTACAAGAAAGCATGCAGAGGCTGAAAAGTACACATATAAACCCTGATGACAAAAAAATCTGAAACACTGCCTTACAAGGACTTTAGATACAAAGTCCTGCTTATTGGACACATCTAGAGATTACTTCTCTTTATCTAATGCTTTGTCTGCCCTGAGTTCATTATAACAAAAACACGGTTTGCATTGTTGATACCAAAGTACCTGAAATGTACATTTGATAACTGTTATCAAAATGATAATATTGCTAATAAACTTATGTTTATGTAATTGTTCTTGTAAAATCTAGTTTTATTATTTTCTGGGGTAGTGCACAGAGCTTCTCAATGTAGGAATATCACAAGACAAAGCAAAAACATTTTATTAAATGATGTTTGAATACTTGAATGCAAAACTAAGAGCAGCATCCCTGCTATATTTCTTACAATAAAAGTAAATCACGTGCGTTTAACTGTACAAATATTTATTTAAATTTAGCTTTGCTTTTTCCATCAATTGTTGCCTGTTTGACATGTAGAAAATGCTAGTTAATGACATTTAATATTATCCAATGAAAACAAAGCTGTTTTGACACAGATGGCCATTCTGGAGCATGAAAGATAAACTAAATGACTTGTTACCTATAAGATGGAATAAATTTGCATGTTATCACTTAAAAATTTCTCCATAATTTATTCAAATTATTTTGGGGATAGCATTATAAATGCAACTGTGTAATCTTCAATATTGTATTTGATGTTGGTAAATAGTGTGGTAGAGTCTTAAGAGATTGAACCTATCTACATCAAGAGCGTGCTAACTCACTGAAAGCAGTAGCAACCGTGATAATGAAGGCATTATTCCTTTACTGTGAGGACAAACAAATTGATCTGTATTGGATTAATCCATATTTCTGTGTTTTGTATAATAGAAACTCCTGAGATTTAGGGATTCAATCTCTGTAATCTTTGTATATTTCCCATAGTCTTGGTAAAAATGCAAGAGAGAAAGAATATTGCTTTCAAAGCAAATGCAGAGGTAGAAAACAATTCTAGAGATCATGTTTTCATTGGATGACATAAATTTATTATGTCACTATGAGTAAATACATATATTTCTCTTTTACTAATATCAAAATTAAATTTCTGAGTTTAATCATGTTTGTGTTTTCTCTAATTACATAACAATGTCAGAGTAACTAAGACACCAAGTGATATGTGTATCTATGCATTTCTTGTGCGTTTTTCCTTTGGCTTTTATTTCTTGTTTGGTTGTTTTGTAGTAATCTGATTTGTTTGATTTTTATTTATCTTAGTGTTCTTTATTTTATTATTTTTCTTTAGACCCCTCTTTATTTTCTAAGCAGAGCTAAAAAAAAAAAGGATGTAGATTTGGATGGGAAGGGAGAGGGAGGAACTGAGGAGTAGGAGAGAGAAAACCATAATCAGAATAGACTATTTAGAAAAAAAAAACCCTGTTCCAATATAATGTGCTATTTTAGTGTTTTATTGAATTAATGAGAAGATACAGAAATTGGTCACTCAGATACAAACTCAATATTTTAGAAAATTATTTCAGTTATGTGCCCATTATTTAACCAATGTGCTGTCTTTTGAATGCTATACTTTTGAAATAATCCCAGAGTCACATAGCCACTGCTAGGCACAGTATACTGCCAAGAGTGCATCATACTCACAGTGTCAGGGGACTCAGACACAGTAGTAAAGTTTCCAAATTAATGTCTCCTAAGAGATTGAAAAGACGTGGCACATTCTGAATCTATCTTATGTTACACTTTGTTCTGGATTTTGTTTTGTTTTTCAAACCTGTGATTTTTGATTTACATAGATACCAACTGTCACTTATGAGCCTCTAAAGTACTCCACTTGATGATATGCTAAAGCCTTAATTTGCCCCTAGTTTCAATGTTAAAAAAATATTTAATAAACTTCATAACCTGCCTAGTTTCCCAGGCACTAATATAAAATGGGACAATAGCCTAGGCATTCTGGCTCTCAAATCTGCTTGTCATTACTACACTGGCTCCTAAGTTCCAGAATATTCATCAAAATACAAAGATTCTGCCCATACACAATTTGCATATATTTTCTTATCTTCCTGCTTATAAAAATTTATCAAATCTGGTGACATTAAACTTCTACTACAGAATACTTTCAATGAATCTCCTTTCCAGTTATGGTTAAATCTTCAAACGGCCTAGTCCTCAATTGAACTGGCCCAATACTGGCACAATGTTGACTTGCATGATGTTATTGCTGTTTTTCATAAAGTATATCTTTTAAGTAGAAGCTGTCTTCTGAAGTCTGAGCTCGTCCTGACTCATCTGTTCTGTTCCCTGCTCCATCTGCAGCCTCTTTTCAAGTCCCCACTTAAATGATAAATAAAGCAGAGCCTGTGCACACAGAGCTTCTATGTTCTAAGTACATGCTGTGTCCTGTGCTGCTCTACATATATTGGACATATTAACTTATCTACAGCACTGTCTGTAGTCCCGTTTTAGAAATAATGCAACTAAGACATGAGATTATAATCTAATGGCAAGCAAAGAATGAGCTGAATTTTTATATCAATGAAATTTGTTCTTTAATAATTTCACACATTTACACGATTAATTCTGATTGCTCTTACCCCTTTGCACCCTTTTTCAGTCCCCTACCCCTGGCAATCCAGTCCCTTCATTCCTGTATATCCTTTACTCTCATTCATGCCTTACTTTTTGTTTTGTGACCCACTGAGTTTAACAATGGCCACCTCTAAGTCCTTCTATACAGAACTGGAACTCTTTTGCCGAGGAGTGGCAAAGCCATGGTCATCATGAACTCCTAACAGCCATGTTTGTCTGGGCTGGATAGGCACACAACGAAACTTGTCAGTGCTTGACCACTGGCATGGGAGAGTTTATAGGACCCTAGTTTTTCAAGATAAAATACTGGCTACTGAGGGTTTCTAAGACAGAGTGAATAATTTTCTTTAGCTGATTTCTAAATTTTAAAGAGTGCCCTGTCTTTTTTTTTTTTTCTAATTTAGTTGAGTGATAATCAAGAGAAATAAGTTTGCACAGTTATTCTGGAGGGAAATAAAACTGAATCAATCACAAATAGTGACAAAAATGGGGGATAGATAAGTTTCCTATATGTGGTAGTACATATATTCAGTAAGGACAGGAATGTCTAATAATCTAATTATTTTCAGCCTAATAATAATAATCAGACTACTGGTCCTTGATATCTTGTTAGTGCTATAAATGGATCAAGTACCTAACTATAAATGTACAATTAATATTTTTAAAAAGTCTATTTAGATAATAAATTAATATACTTATGAATTTGAAACAATTTATATCAATCTTCACTGTGATATCTTTCAGAGTAGACACTTTTTGTCCTGTTTCAAATAAGTATTCTATAATTTTGCTGTTCTTTCTTTCCATGAAATCAGCACAGATTACTACAAAAAAACCCTAAATTTAAAAGGCGACTATATAATCTTTATTTTAAAATGAAGGTATGATAATGTTGGTAACTAATGAAAGTTTAGAATATAGTTTATATTTTTCACAAAAATTGGAAAAATTAACCATGAACCTTACACATAATAGACATGTATCTTGTGTCATAAATTTGTATATGCTGTCTGTTGTTTATATTTTAGTCTAACATCAATCAATTCTCTTATTGAAAGAATTACTGTTTTGAAGGACAGATTTGACTTTGTCACCTGTCAATAAGTAAGGGTTAACTACTCTGTATCTAGTGTAACTATGACAGTATTAGAAGTGAGAGCTCCAGATTCCCAGTGGAAAATTTCTCCAGACCCTCACCCAGCCAGAACAAAATAATTTCACTGAAATGCTATCCATCTATGCATGGATATAAAGGTTTTTCATGAATTTACTTGTGGAACCAAGAAAGTTCTTGAAAGTCATCAGTTAAGGACTAATGGACTTCTTTATGACATAGGCTAAAGACAATTGCGTAGGATGACTTGTGTTGTTGCAATTTCGAACATGTTTTTTCCTTATAGACTTCTCCCTTCCTCATCACGAACTCTTTATATACCCAATTCTGGCTTGGACCTTATAGTCATCCTGACTCAGTGATTACATACATAATAGCCACAAACCATCACACCTGCGGTTAAAATTATTCTTTTAGTTGTAGAAGTAGCATATCAATTTCAAAGAATAGTCAGTAAGTAATTGAAAACTGACTCTATTGTGCTACTATGAAATTATTAGTTATTGTTTTGTATACTTTTTAAACATCTTTTTTATTTTATAATTTAATTTAATTTTACATATCAGCCACAATTCTCCTGTCCTCCCTCCTCCTGCCCGCGTCGCGCCCCGCTCCTCTCATTCCAACCCCCATTCCCATCTCCTCTAAGGCAAGGACTCCCTTGGGGATTCAGCTCAGCCTGGTAGATTCAGTCAAGGCAGGTCCACACAGGGACAATTTTTAAACATCTTAAGCTATCCCCATCCCAATATGTATACTGATGTTATTGATCCCAAAATATATGTTCAAGACTATATTGCATTTCAATATTTTCGTAAGTTGTTTGAGTTTATAGGACTTTGTATTATGGTATATAAATGTTCTTATAATATAATTTAAAGATGATCTATGAATGTAACAAGTTAAGAAAGATGATTTTTAGTGCAACAATACAAATGGCGTAACCCAAATGTGCATTTTGCAGTCCTCAAGATTTCCTAAAAATGCTCAACATTGTCAACATGTACATTAGTGAAGAATTTCACCATGATGAAATAAACTTTTATTGTTATTATTATTAGTTTTCATTTTCTTTTGGCATTATTTGATGGGGAAATAAGACAACAATATTTTCTGAAGTAAGGGCATAAGTTTGCAACTAGGTAAGAAAGAGTGTGAATTCCTGACCTAAATATTCTAGGTAAAATCACAAACTAATTTGAACTCACATATTTTACTCTACTTTGAAATAATCCCTTTGTGTTACATCTTTTCTTTAAGGTACACAATTATAATTTACTGTTCAATCATATTAGTATTTCCCTTTTAAAACAAATTGTTATCTTTTTTGCCTAATGTGAAATATAAGTAATTGGCCTCAGGCCACTTTTTACATCATGTTATCAATAACTATATTAGAACATACCAATAATAATAATATACATTTGGACACATGTCTTTCAGAATAAACTGCCCCAGATCACACAGGGAGCTAAGTGCCTCACTGTTTTTTCATCCTATTTATATGGAATTTGATATTTGGTTGCCAACAAATACTTTCTGGAAAATTTTATCTGTCATGATTTATTCATGTGACTTTTAATGTTGCCTGTAATGTAGTGGCATAAAGCAATCATTTCATTGTACACATGGACTCTGGAGGTCAGACCAGCACAACAGAGACCAGGACTTGTCCCTTATTCAAGGGCAGAGCTCTTAGCTTAGAAAACTTCAAGTCTGTGGGGCTCAACGTATGAGGCATTCTGTTTTAATGGCGGCTTATGGTTGCCTGGGTCCATCAACACTAATGTCAGTAATTTCTGTGCAGCTCTTTCTGTTTCGCCCCAGCATTGTTAAACTAAAATTCTTCATTCTTTGCCACTACCTAGAAGCGAAAACCTACATTTCCAGTGGTTTTCAACCTTACTAAATCTATGACCCTTTTATACAGTTCCTCATGTTGGGGTAGGACCCAACCATAAATTTTTTTCATTACTACTTCATAACTTTTCTTTGCTACTGTTATAAATCATAATGTAAATATTTTTGAAGACTGAGGGGTTGTGACCTGCAGGTTGAGAACCACTGAGTTAAACCTAAAGACTAAGCTAAAGAACACCTGATAGTAGACTGGCATTGCCTGCAAAGCACCAGATTTGAAAGAGAGTTTGAGTAATTGCACTGCCTTTGTCAGAAAATTAAATTTCTGCTGGTTATCTATTGGAATCATTTTCTCACTGTTTTCTTTCAGGTTTTGCAATACTTACAGAAAAAATAGGAAGTCATTCTAGGTGGTGACTGCTTCATAATATTCAAGATAAGACTTTCTACCATAACTGATGTAGGAAATATTGAGTGTACCATGATAAGTCCTTGACATTGAAGTTGAGGTTACTGGAGTATTTATTGCATTGGTGTCCAGAAATGTAGGTGCTTTCCCCTTATTGAAGAACCGGAACAGTATTCCTCAGATGGGAACTGGATGATTGCAGCATGAAACACCAATCCAAAGCAATCTAAAACATTACTTTCTGAAAAGCCACTCAAATGAAATTTCCTGATTGCTATGACATTTGCAGTAATGCTCTGAGTTTAACAGCAAAATTTGTGTTAATATCACAAATAAAATCAAATATTAGCCAAACTATTCCATACCTAAATTATAATTGCAGCACTAATTTACAATTTGAGTAAATTTATTGACATTTAGCAGAAGGGGAAGATATTAGCAAGTACAAGTAAGAATATTCATAGATATATAACAAGTATGCATGCTGATAGGGTTCCTAAAGGAAAACTTGAATAGGATTGCCTATGAAAGGAGGGAATACAATACAGAGGGAAATAGTGGAAATAAGGGTAGAGACCATGAAAGATGATTGGAAATCCCTTAATTAAATGTTTTGTTTTAGTTTTAATTAAAAATGACTCAGGGCAGCTGCAGGATAGCCCAGAGGAGTTTTGGTGAGGATCCAGTGATGATGGTGTAACAGAAACCAGAGACCTTGATCCAGAGCAATGACTCATTGCAAAGAACATTTTCCAGGAAAGCTGACTGAACAAAAATGACATACTTTTGACATATACTATGTGATAGCACACTTCCAATGCCATCAGGACAACTTAAGAGATGTTGGGGAGGCTGGAATGATGGAAAGGTGAAGAGTTTGTTTTTTATTTTTTGTTTTCTTGTTTTTGTTTGTTTGTATGTTTGCTTGTTTTGTTTTGATTTTTTTTTAATTTCCTTTGGGGGATGTTGCTGGGGTGAGGGGAGGATATGGGCAGATTGGGAAGTAAGTGGAATGAATGGGGTGCATTATGTGAAATTCCCAATGAATCAACAAAGAAATTATGTTAAAAAATAGAGAAAGAGCCGGGTGGTGGTGGTGCATGCCTTTAATCCCAGCACTTGGGAGGCAGAGGCAAGTGGATCTCTATGAGTTTGAGGCCAGCCTGGTCAACGGAGCTAGGGCTGTTAAACAGAGAGACCCTGTCTCGAAAAACAAAAAAAAATTAGAGAAAAAATATATATGCATATGTATATGTGTGTATATATATATATAATTTAAATTAAGTTACAAAATTTATGGGGATAATCACAAACATGCCATCAAGAGCTGTAGACTATTTAACAAAACGTCAGTGCAGGACATGGGATATCTCTCTTCAATTTCTTGACAGAAGAGTAATTCTGTCAAGTATTCCAAATACTTCAAGTAATTTCCAAAATAATATAGGCTATGGCCATTGCCCTGGTTTGCTTCCTAGAGTTTGAAGGTAAACCTTATTAATGTAGGTACCACACACTGCAAACAGAATTTGAGAAATTGAGCTGGAACTGACTTGGAGGCCTCTTTACTGAGGACTAGCTCTCAAAGTATAAGAAAGTACTATGCAAGTTGCCAAGGGAGAAAAGCAATCAGTGGACTTGTGGAGCTGTTGAGTTATGATTATTTACAATGGTCAACATGGCAAAATATCCACTAGTGCAATTGCAACTTCTGTAACTTGAGAGTAACTAACAACATTCTAATTGAACTTAAGGCCCACTCAACAGAAGAGGATTCATACTTAGTACTGTAAAGCTAGTCAACTGCCTATAGCTGGAGTGGTCATCAACTCTAAAGGAGGACCTATTATTTGCTTCTTTTTAAAACTGTCTTAATTCCCAACTGCATTATAAAAATTTATCCTTACCACCACAGATAAGTGTAGCTTACCACTACTCATCAAAAGCTTCCTTTTGGACATAGACATGGTCCACACACAACCTCTCAAAGTGCAGAAAATGACTGCGCTGTTCCTATACCAATATGACACAACTGCTGTAACACAACCCCTTCACCTAAGAAAGACTCAGGCAATATTGTTGAAGATAATGTGAAAAAGAACTAGAGGTCCAGGGCATCTAATATCTTCTATATATAATAGTGCTCTGGTCTCCTAGACAAGAACTTCATAATAATAACCGTAATTGGCATGTAGTATGGATGGAGGAAATCTCTCAAAGTCTTAACCTTAGATGATAAGTTACAGGCAGCTAATGACTACTGAGAAAAAGAAATCCTGTCTTTTCCAGTAATAGTAAACTCTGATTAGCCACTTTCAGTGGTCAGACCTAAATAAACACACACACACACACACACACACACACACACACACACACACACACACACACACACACACACACACCATAAAATTAACTTAGCAATTTTTATTCATATATGTGTAACAACAGTAACTAAAGAAACAATATCATGAATTTGTGAGCATGGTAGGGCATAGGAGGAGTTGGAGGGAGAAGCTGGTGAAGTTACTATGATGAAAATACTCTACTCATGATTAAAATTCTCAAAACAAAAGAAAAAAGTGTAAAGAAAAAAAAAGTGTTATGGAGAATCATAATGTTCATAGTATTTGCTGATAAGGCTATCAGGACAAAAATAATTCCAACCAGAAGATAATGTAGTTTGAGAGGATGAAAACATTAACATGGATATATCTTCAAGATAACTAGTCAAATAATATATAGCCATGTCATAATATCACTGCTTGCACAAAATAACAATATTGTAGAGTTGTACTTTGTCAGAGGGCTCTTGGAGAAAGGAGGGAGTAAGGAGGATAAATTAGATAGAAATACAGACAGAGGCAACAAGAAAGAGAATAAAGAAGAATAAATAAAGAAGAATAACTTTGGGAGGGCCCTTGGTCAATACCCAGTCACCTTGATTTTATTTATCATGTGCATTTCATACATCAGCAAGTGGAGGGACAAAGGACCTTCCCCTTTCAAGGACAAGGTATAAAGTACCAACAAGTGTAGCCCATTCAAAACATCTGGTAACCACACCCTTGGCCAAAACATCCCATTATGCAGCCCTGCTGGGCAAAGGAAACTCATAGTTTCTGAACTTGAGTAAGGCCTTACTGGGGAGCTCTGTGGGCCCCCAGAATTCTTCAAACATCAATCTAATACAACCTTCTCTAATGAAATGATGTGGCAAGGTATAGATTTATGGAAATGGATTAATTTAAGCTATAAGAACAGTTAGCAAGAAGCCTGCCATGGCCATACAGTTTGTAAGCAATATAAGTCTCTGTGTTTACTTGGTCGGGTCTGAGCGGCTGTGGGACTGGTGGGTGATAGAGATTTGTCCTGACTGTGGGCAAGGCAGGAAAACTCTAGCTACACCTTTCCTTTGTTTTCTTTCTTCCTTTCCATTCAATTGTTATTATTTTACTAACAACTTTTTCTATTTCACCTTTTTGGAAGATGCCTTAAGTGAAGTATGAAAATATAGGTAGCTTCGTCCCTAATACAAATTCCACAAGTAACTAGATATGTAGCCTTTGTCTGATCACTTACAATCTCAAGGCCTTAATTAATTCTTCAAAAATGTTGGGGATTAAAGTAGATTATCTTTCTAGACCTTGCTACTTTAAAATAATACAATTCAAAAACGTGTAAAACAAGGCAATTACAAGGTGTAAACATCAAAACCTCATTTGGAGGAAACATAAAATGAATCAACCACTTAGCATGGGTTACTTACTGAGATGAACTAAAGTCAGGCTGCAAGGCAAATTACTTTAGGCTATCTTGTTCTCATAATACAATCAAATAAAGCATAAAAATTCTCTATGGAAATAAACTTACTTCTCTTCATTGACTTCTAGCAGAAATAAATATGATTCCAGTGTGGCAGGGATATTGGATGCTATAATTGAGGCTGTATTCAATTATAGTGCTAAAATTGAGCCTTCACTGGTTTCCTAGCACCATGGATGTACTGCGAACCACAAATATATTAATTTATAATATGTGTATATATTTCATTTGTCTTTATGTATAATAAACTGAAATTTCTTTGGGCTAGCTAACTTTGATTGTTTAAAAAATTATATTCACTTTCTGTACAGTATGAGGAATATTAGCAGCATCAAAATGAATGAAGAGCTACAGAATCTACCCTCATAAAGAAATTTATTATATCATCAAAGAAGTAATAATAAATCCATATGATTAAGCTATAATTTAGAAAAGTTGTTTGTATAAATCTGACAATAAAATCAAGAAAACAGTTTTGAATCTGTGTTATTTAACATAAAGATCTTACTAAAAATACGAAGAAAAAAGACGTCATTAATATTTTCCCTAATGAGTATTGAATGTGAATGTATGACACCTTTTTCAGAAGACTCATTATTTTAATTGAAATCTGTAAGCCATGTGAATACTGCTTTTTACATTGAAGACTCAAATTGTGGTAAAGTATTAGATATTCAAGTGGTGTATGTGATATATTCTTTGGCAATTAATGAAGGTTTTGGAATACGTTTGCATCATAGGTAGAAAAGTAAGGGTCAATGTCATCAGTTGGTTATAACTGATTACACTGTGGCCTCCATGGACAAACCGGTTGGAAGAGGCCACTGAAGTTCTGACTGCAACTCATCTTCTCTGTTCTCCCTCCTCTTACTTCAAAGAAAGCTGAGGCATAAGGGAGGTATTTGATATTTTAAGAGTGTTGGCAAAATGCAAAGATTTTTGACAAGGACATTAATGATGCTATCTAAAGATCTCAGATGCTGCGCCACCAACATTTTCAGCTACCTTTCAGGGACTACTGTATAGTGATACGTCCTTCCAACTCTAGGTTTCTTATGGATGAAGCATTGGCAGAATCCTGACATTTATGTTTCTAAAAATTATATTTAGCTAATGGGTTGCTGGAATATGGATATAAAGCTCAGAGCTGCCAAGTCGGTTCTAGACATCTGCTGGCTCTCTGTGCTCATTAGTGGAGTAAACAACTCTCTTGTAGATAACGGGTATAGGATGTCTAACAAGGCAGATTTCTCAGCAAGTTCTTAATACTTCTGAAAAATATTCTCTTGTTAGTTAAGCCACTTACCCCAGAATTTGACTTTTAGCAACCAAAGTTAGTATAATTACCTTTATTCTTACCATTTTTATACATGGAGAACTTCATATAACAAATTGCTAGCTAATACAGAGTTTGTAAAAACATGAATGGAAATAAGCAATCAGTTTTTTACTATAGGTTCATCACTGTTCTGTATTCCAGGCAAAACAGGCTAAATATTGATACGTTTTGATTTTACAAAGAAGTCAGGCTCATAAAGCAGCATTTTGGTTTTCAATCTTAAGGTTGGTTGTGTTTTCATCTTGTCCCACAGTCAGTGCTCATTAAAATAATGAATTAGGGGGATCTTAACTCATAAGAATAATGCTTTAAGACTGTTTCTAGTGTATGGAAGTGTAGAGTCCTAATAGTGGATTTATGAAAGTTTTGGGTAGATGCCATAAAAATGAAGAAAATGAAGATTTATTAATAGTGAGGTTTGGATCAGTTGATGTCAGGATTGAGGATTGATCACATGGAGATGTATTAAGGAGCACTTTTAAAAATATAATTCCATGAATTATGAAATTGTTGAGTACTATAAAAATGTCAATTCTTTTAACTTTCATGTATAAAAGCAATTACCATTGTCCTAAGTTCCTTTCTGTTGCTGAGATAAATACAATACTGTGATAATCACCATGAGCATAAACTACTTGGAGATGAGTTTATTTGGACTTTGAGTTAAACTCTGTTGAGGAGAAGCTAAGGCAGGAACCTGGAGGTAGGCCCCTGGAGGCAGGAACAGAAGAAAGGCTTTGTAGGAATGTCACTTATTGACTTGCTTTCTTATACAAGCTAAGCCCACCTGCCCAGAGGCCTCACACCCATAGTGGGTTGGACCTTCCAATATCAGTCATTAATCAAGAAAACACCCCACAGATATGCCAAGCACAATTCTAATGGAGGCAGTTCTTCAGTTTATGATCTATCTGAGCAGGTGACTGACTAGTTTGTGTCAGGTTGACAAAAATAACCAGAACAATTATTAGGAAATTACATGAATTCTGTGGAAATGGCTTTTATAAATTAGGATATGTGGAAGCTTAAATATAAATAAGGTACAAAATGTTTGTGATTAATATCTATGCCCAACGTATTATTTGGTATTTTTCCATACTTCTTTGATTTGATATTGAAGGCATGCAGTGTATACTTATAGAACTACTTGAAAAATTTGAAATATTTGAAATATTTTACTCTATCCTTCAGGATACCACTTATGCCTTAGAAAATTAACTTAACAGAATAATTTCTAAGAGGCTTTAGAATTCTTAATTAGACCTTGGTTATGAAAGGTGATATTATGTCTCTTATTATAAATCAACAAATATATATTTTAACCCCGTTTAAATCAGAGAAATTTGATATTTTCTTAACACTCAAAGCAGTTAACATTTTGTTTCCATGCTATCAGAAATAGCATCTCATCATTTATTTCAGAATTATCCATATACCTTCTTCTGTAATTACCACTATGTAAACTTATTTTTATTGATAAAAATGACCAGATCAGTGTGGTGCTTAGGGACAGACTGTCTCAGTGTTGTCTGTTTGCATAAATTTCAGAGAGGAATCCTTTATCACCTTTACTGGATTATATGTCTCTTAATTGTTATCTGTTCTGATTTCAGTGAATCTATTCTTTACTGTCTTCTTAGAATCTCTACCAGTGTGCAGAGAACTTGCATTGATATTCTAAGTCCATTCTGGGACATGCAAATTCTAAGATGGTTATATTTGTAGGGCCCTTTATACATATTAAGATCTCCAACCGAGTGGAGGTATTGGAGCTTTATAATTTAATGCGGCTATTGTCCTATCCACATAGGAATAGCCAATAGAACAGAGGGCGGCTTTACTATTTGAAGAAACCAACTTATCAAACCTTTCTTTCTAGAACAATAAATTTACTTTGCTTTGAACAAACAAACAAAAATATATGAAAAAGATCTTAGGGCGTTTCTCAGATAGGGTTTTATTCCAACAGATGATATACCTTTCCTAATTAATATGAAATGTGGTTGTAGTGGTCCTGAAATTTATCCTTGCAACTCACAACAGTGTTCAAATACTGGAGTTTTCCATTTTCTGTGCCCCTTTGCCAACTCTTGGGAGCTCTGCCCAAAACTGAACTGTTTTCATCAGCTTCCTTGCCTTTAGAAAATTGTCCTCATGTCTGTTATTCATATTACACACTAAGATTATTATTTTTGGGAAAGTGAGCACAGTAATAAATAAAACATATTTTGCTCTTACCATTCTTTGTATGTATGATGGCCAAACCTCTAATCTAGACTTGGTAATATTTTCTTTGAGTATTTTGAAACACAAAGCCAAAGTAAGATTGTTTGTTATAATGTCATACACATTCCCAAAACAGTAAGCAGGGAATGGCTCATTTGAATGGATGAAGTTAGAATTGATAGAGAAATAGGCAACACTGAATAGAATAAAGGCCAGCAAGCCAGCAGGTCCTGCCTCCCTCCACCTCCCACATGCTGGGCATCCAAATTCAGGTTGTCATGCTTGTATAGCAGTCCTTTACCCACTGAGCCATTTCCTCAGCCCACTCTTCGTTTTTAAACAGCTTTATGTTCATAGAAATGCACATCAGAAACTAAATAAACAGGCCTGTGCACAAAGCCTTTGCTTGGTCACTAGACATGTCACACAAAGAATGTGTTGTTTTCTGAGATTTACTTTGTTTCTTAAAAGCACAAATGATGGCATCTATTGTGTACACTTAATTATAAGCAAATCAAATTAATTAGTGGATAAAACAACTAGTATAGAGTAAGTATTTAAGAAACACTCTCACATTCTATCAAAGTACCTCAAAGCTGGAAATATAATATTCTTATATGTCACTTAAATTGATTTGGCACCAACACAAATATGTATCACTTATTAAAGTGAATCACTATTACAAGAGATGAATGACTTGAAGATATCATCTTCTCTGAATGTTAATCTAATGAATATGTTCTATAAGCATTAGGGACAATCTTTTTACTTTTTTCATACCACAGCATTCATGTCAGGTACCACTAGAGGGACTAGTATTATCAGAAGTGTCTCACAGAAGCTTTAGCAGTAAAGAAAAAAGATTATTTTGCAGTTAAGAGGAAAAAATGTTTTGAAAAAAATGTAGAATTCAAGTATCTTAAAATGGCATTTTTTATTGATTCACTTCATAGATATACTACCTCATAACAATCATTATCTTGTAGACTATCATGAAGCACCATAATTTACATTAGATTTTACATTAAAATTGTACATTTCTTTTAGATCTCTGCACCTCCTCATTCCAGAGACTGCCATATCTCCTCAAACAGTATGAGTTTCACCCCTGAGACAAGATGGTGAAGGCTGGAGTAAAAGGATTTGGCAGGATTGGATGCCTGGTTGCCAGAGCTTCCGTCAACTCTGGCAAAATGAATGTAGTTGCCATCAATGACCCCTTCATTGACCTCAACTATATGGTATACATGTTCCAGTATGATTGTACCCATGGCAAGTTCCATTGCACAGTCAAGGAAACTTGTCATCAAAGGGAAGGCCATCATATTCTTCCAGAAGGGAGATCCTGCCAACATCAAATTTGGTGATGCTGGTGCTAAGTATTTTGTGGAGTCTCCTGGTGTCTTCACCACCATGGAGAAGGCCATGGCCTACTTGAAGGGTTAGCTTAAAAGGGTTATCATCTCTTCCACATCAGCTGATACCCCTATGTTTGTTATTGGTATGAAGCACTAGAAGTATGACAATTCACTCAAGATTGTCTTCAATGCTTCCTGCACCAACAACTGCTTAGTCCTTCCTGGCCAAGAACATCCATGGCAACTGTGGCATTGTGGAGGGACTCATAACCACAGCCCTGCCATCAGTGACTCCCTGAAGGCTGTGGATGACACCTTTGAGAATCTGTGATGTGATAGCTGTGGGGTGGTGCAGAATACCATTTCTGTACCCATAGTGCTGCCAATGCTGTGGGCGTGGTTATCCTAGAGCTGAATGAGACACTCACTGGCATTGACTCCCATGTTCTTACCCTCAATGTGTCTATAGTGTATCAGGCATACCACCTGTAGAAAGCTACCAAATATGATGACATCAAGAAGGTGGCAAAGCAGGCATTAGAGGATCTACTAAAGGACATCCTGGGCTACACTGAGAATTAGGTTTTCTCCTGAAACTTTAACAGGGATTCCTGTTCTTCCACATTTGATGCTAAGGCTTGCATTGCTCTCAGTGACAGTTTTGTAAAGCTCATTTCCTATTCTGACAAGCATATGGCTATAGCAACAAGATGGGAGACTTCATGGTGTACATGACCTCCAAGGAGTTAGAAGCCGTGGGCCATCCCAGCAAGAATAAGAGAGAAAAAAAAAAGAGGACCCAACATTGAGCATCTCCCCTCACAGTTTACATCCCAGAAGTCCAGAAGAAGGGGAGGTGCTTAGAGAGCACTAGCTCTTGAATACCATCAATAAAGTCCATTTTACTCATGTAAAAAATCAAATTTCTAGCAATGCAATAAATAAAAGGAAAATATGTAAGTAAAAGAATAACATCAAAAATTAAACAACAACAACAAAACAAACAAATTAAAATGCAACTTCTCTGAAAAATCCAAGATGGCACTCAAACTTGTGAAAAATATGCTATGAGAATTTTGTTCTCATTATAGTAAATATTACGGAGATATCTTAAGAATCAAAAATACAACTACCACATGACTCAGAAAACCTTCTGCTGGGCATATATGCTGAAAAGACAGTACTAGAGATAAAGTTAGACTTAGGGTTAAGTTTAGAGCTAGGTGTGTTGTTAGGGTTAGCATTAGTCTTGAGGTTATGAAATCATGTTGGTTTTAACATTATTATCAATATCTGATATGTGAAATCAACCTGTGTCCATTAGTGATGAATGGATAGAGAAAATGCTATATTTATATCACTGAGCCTTAAATAGGATATTTTATAACTTAAGACTGTAATGAACCACAAAGTGAAATAAGGCAGAAGCAAACACAAATAGGGTTGGATCTCACTTACATGTAGAATTTATAAAAGACAAATCCGTAAAAGTATTGATTGCTTGCCAGATAACAGGGATTAGAGGAAGAGGGGAAAATGCCATTTAAAAGGTACACATTTTCAGTTGACATAAAATAAGTTATAGATATCTAATGTAGTCTACAGTTACTATGGTTAATAAAAATGTACTTTTGGAATTTGAGGAAAGACTCAATTTTACGTATTCCTACCATATTTATACTAGAAAATGGACACATATCTTTGAGGGATGAATATGTTAATTAACTTGAATCTAGGAGTAATTTCACAGTATATGTGAATACTAGAATCACATTGTACACTGGGAAAACTGCTGCAGAACAACAACCCTTCAGTGCTTTTTATTACATAGAACTCTATTTTTTTTAGTGGTGATTGAAGTATCTAATATATTGGATGTATTTTTCTGTTATTTTGTCACTTTGATGAAGCTGTCATCAAATCTTACTATTTTCTGAAGATGCTTCAATGAAGAGAAAACAAGTGGTTCTCAAGACCATATTAGTATGTAATGTTGGTCATATATCAGTTATATATATATATATATATATATATATATATATATATAAATCAGTTATATTTTATATATATATAATCAGTTATATATATATATATATATATCAGATATCAGATATAAGTTAGCCCAATATAACTTACCTAATTTTATTTCATACTCATCAATCATCTTTATGAAGTAGTTACGCTGCATACAAAGATGAGATGCATGTGATGTGGTCAGTATTCAAAGAAATGGCCACTCTATATGTAAGTATATTGCTGAGGTTTCAAGGAGAAATACGTGACATAATTTAGTATAGACTCATGTCTAAGTGACACAGATACTCATTGGAAGATAGTGGTATCACTAGTGAGATCCTCAGAGTAATGAATTGCTTTTGTCCTTCAAAATCATTTCCAAAACAGCACACTGAGAAATGCAGGAAGCTTTTAGTGCAATAGAAGGATCAGAGGCCCATGGTGAGGCCAGTATAAAGAGAAGAGGTGAAATAACGTTAAGAAATATAGCAAGCCCAAGGCTACTGGAAGTGGAGAGAAACAGCAGTATAAATACATGCTTCCTTGTCTTCCCAGCCTGACTTTGCAGGGTATTCTGTAGGTGAGCATACTACTGAAATTTCGTGTGTAGAGATCAAAGGGATGTGCTTGGAAGAGAAAGAAACACTAGGGTAAAAATGTTGTTCAGAAAGAATATAGGCCAAGCCGCTCTTTAGAATTGGATTCCGAAATATAAATATAGGTGTAAGAAACTCCCTGTATGAGGACACAGGAAATAATTTATTATAGATTTTAGAAAGCAATAAAACTCCGAAAGTGATGGCTCAGCATGCGAGACAGCTGAATGCTGTAGCCAGAATTCTTAAGAATAAGTAGAAATGATACAAAAAATGTACTTTGCTTGGGTAATATTTTGAGGTACAAAACATTTGGGCTTATGTGTGTGTTTTCTATAAAAAAAATCTGTTACCATGTTTAAGCATACTGTACATTTTCAACATACTGAAAATGAAAAACATGATGTCATTGAAAACTATCTCGTTTAATTTCTAAAATGTTTCTAAGGTAAATTGAGATAGGACCTTATAAAGACTGGGACCTGTATAAAAGTCATCTGATTCTCCAAAATTTGATCTTGTCCTAATGACCTAAAAATAATACGTATGCTTAGTTTAAAATGTCACATGGCAGTCAAAGTGAACAAAAACTCAACAGTATAAAGAAAAGCATGCCTATGTGGTCATGCTTCCCTAAGATGTCCAGTTACACACTAGTCTGAGTGCTCCACTTATTTTGGAAATTCTCATGATATCTAATTCTATGTTTACACTATGAAAAAACTATAACCTTTTTCATAACCTGACATTTTGTATGCAAATTACAGAAGATAAATTAAATCATGCAGTTCATGCTGTGTGTATTTGTTACTATATTTTGTTTTGTGGTATTTGTACCTTGACTTTTTTCCTTTTTAAAGAATGAGCTTCCCTTATGTTCTTCATCTCATCCAAGACACACCCTGGCCCTTCAGTAGTTCCTGTGCTGTATGTGACTAGGCTCTCATCCATGTGAGTGCCATGTGTCTACTATTTCATCTCTTCCTTAGACTTCATAAAATCTATTCACTTGTTTATATGTATATAAACACATGGGTATGCATTCATACATATAGATGGAATGTTTTGATCATGCATTGCTTTGTCATGTTTTTCTTTATACAGGTAATAGTATATTGTGCATCTTTTATTTTACTGAAAGAAATGGCAATATATAAAATGAGTCATAGACAAAGGTATGTCCTTAACCTGATTCCCAACATAGAGAATGGTTCTGAAACAATTCAAATGCTGCCTTTCATTTACAAAATGTTCCTGCTTGAATAATAAATTACATTGCCACCAGAGTAATGTACCCATATCATAAACCTCCTAACATAGATAGATACTCATGCAAACTCCAAGATTTATACATAGTATTGTAATATACTTAATGTGCTATCATAGGTTAACCTTTACTAATTACATAAAGTTATCAATTCCATTGTGAATTAATGTCAACGTGCATTTTAGACTACTAAAATATGCCCAGGACTATTAAATTTAATATTATTTGAAGAAAATATTATTTTTAAAAGTCTCCTGCTCTCAGCAGTGGAAGATATTAAATGTAAACTTCCATAGTCAACAGAAACTTAAAGAGATGAGTGAAAATAATGTGGTATATCACCAGGGTATTTGGAAAAGAAGGAAAATGATGCAAAATCTAATGTAATATGAATGAGGTTTAGTTTTTAGATGTTAATAATTAATCAATATAGGTTTTTAAATAATATTAACCAGAACCACATAATGTGATTTTGTGAGGAAATATGTGCATACATATTGGAAGTACAGACACAGTGAGTACAGATAAACAGCTGGAATTGTTAAAGAAAGTTGTGCCATAAATGACAAACATGGTTTTCACGGCAACAAGAGGGAAAGTGGCTTAAAAGTGAGATATAGAGCATCACAGACTCTAGAGCCTCGGGCGTTAAAATGTACATTTATTTCAAGTGTAGTCCCTGCAAAGACATTGCCTGAGAAGATAGAGCCTCCAGCATACTTTGCATATATATATATATATATATATATGGAAATGTTTTCCTGCATCAATATTTGAAGGCCATGTTAGGTATATGGCTGATAAAAGTTGGCCTGGATATATCTGAGCTGGCCTCAGAACTTGGCATTGGCTGTGTAGTGTCAGTGGTGATGTACTCAAGGATACACAGATGTAAGATTGTACCATCTTGAAATCTGAATAAAAATAAGTCCTTTCTTAAGGAGAAACTATACATGCACTATTTATGTGTGTGTGTGTGTGTGTGTATCAGCTTATTCTAAATTTCATATTTCAAGTATTTACTTTCTTCATTATTAATATGATTCTAGCAAATTCAAAACATTAACAACATTAATATAATAAGTAACAATATTGTCCTTTCCTGAAAACAAAAATACCTTAATCAATTAATGTTAACTGTGGTATAATATGCTCACTCAAAGTATACTGATGATTGCAGTTAAAATAATTATAAGGACTTATAATGACATCTAATTTCAATGAAGAAGGGAGGTTTTGCACTTAATTTATATTTGCCAGTGGGTTTTTTTTTCATTATGATCAGAAAGCATTATGAACTAATTTCTGTCCAGATAAATTCATTTATTAGTTTCTACCAGGAAGATATTGTTTACCTTTACTCTTACTGTGTTTTGAAGCTTAAAATGTTGTTTTATTCCTCCAGCATGCCATTATTTTCCACGTGAGAATTCTTTGAACAATGAATTAAATGTAGTAAGAAAAACTTAGTAGATTATCCCAATGGATATCATAATCTTAATGAAATGGAATGGTTGATTGCTATTGATTTTGACCTGAATGGTAGCTCTTGAAACACACTAACCACCTAGCATCAGGTGCAGCTATTTTGGGTACCAATCTGGAGGTTCTTCAGAAAACTACAAATGGAACTATCATATGATCCAGCTGGATAACATTTAAGTCTATACATAAAGGACTTCCTGTCCTACTACAGAGATACTTGCACATTTGTGTTCACTGATGCTATACTATATTCCATAATAATTAGGAAATGAAATATACCTAGATGTCCATCAGCTGATGGATAGATAATGAGATTTTATTCAACATTTCATAATTATACCTACACAGAAGTAATTTTTTACTCAAGTGTACAGAAAAAAAAAAAAGAAACCGTGAAATCTGTAAGTAAATGGATGGAGCGTGCAAATATTATACTGGATAAGATCAACCAGGTCTAGATAGGCAAATGTTGAATGTTATTTATCATATTGGCTCCTTGATCCAAATCTTCTGGGTCATGCAATTAAATTGGTATAATGGGGAAGGCAAGTCACTAAATGTGGCCATTGGGTGAAAGTGCATTACGAGATTGGGGGGGGGGTGAGTAGTAGACTGTATGTAAATAAGATTTGATCAGCTTATTGGGGGCAGAAGCGTCAAGTAGAAAGTAGCTTGAAATATAGGAAAACAGGAGGGTAGGGAAAGGAATGAAAAAAAAAATGAAAGGTTTAGGAAAAGTAGCTAGTGCTCTTAGCTACTGATTCATTCCTCTAGCCCAAACTTCATTACTGCTTATTTGGTTAATTCAAACTTTCTACTTTTTGATCATTTTTAATTATTTATATTTTGATTACAAGTAATCATATCGCTTATATGTTTTCTGACATGTTTGTGTATCTTATATATTTTAAAATGTCTCCTTCATTCTATGTGCAAGTACTCACAGAAGTTTGCATTTGTGAACATATGTATTTTTAACTTCACATTTTTCTTCTCTAATTAATCTAGAATCATGCATTTTATACTTTCAAACAGCAAAACATGTTTTAACTTTCAACCTTCCCATTTTTTGTGACTTTTAATGCACATCGTTATTTCTTTTATTTCCCTGATTCAGATTTGACCTCTCTATTTTTTTTTTTCTTTTTATGAGTACACCATCTCTTGAACTTCTTTCTGGTTAGTAAATTGACATCAATGAGTGAGAAAGATGTTGCAGAATAAGCATAGCATCCCCTAGTCAGCAGCCATTGACTAGCTTTTGAACCAGCATCCACAAACTCAACACATTCCCTTACCTGTAATCATAGGACACTTATATCTGTACACCAAAGCAGAAAAGTGTCATAGTTTATTATGATGCAATTGCCACTCATTAAACTGAATTTCAAGTACTAAGTAAAATTAAACAATTAGAGTTAAATAGTTCTTAAAAGTTTCTGTTGCATCCCCCTCAACCAGATATGATAGTCAAAATGCATTTTGTTCTTTTCCATTCCTGTTGGTTTCAAGGACTTAGGTTTTGTTTAAATCCATTTTAGGTTTTCTGTTACAGATTGTCTCTTCTTAAAGAGAAGTTATTTTAAGAAACCTGATTCCACAGTACTTTCACCCTTTCTAAACCGTATCAACGTTATCATTTAAGACACATTATGTAAATTGAAAAAGTCATTACTGCCATTTCCCACTACCATCATAATCTTTTGCAATGTTAGCTGTTTATTGTCTATTGAGTATTATAATTCTTTATTATTTTCTCAAAAACATGATGTTTGAATCCATGAATTACTGCAGTGCTGTTCCTGTCCACAGAAAGATGAGAAGTGACTAAAACCTAGCTTCCTTTGTCTTAGTAGATAACATTTCGTGGCTGCTGAGTTTCATATTATAAATACATGAGACATTAGTCAGATTAACTTTCAAGTGAAAGTTCTTTGCTTTTAAAGGAGCTTATATAAGACGTTCTATTTACTATTGGAATTCAAAATTTTCATCAGGATATATCTAAGTAAATGACCTTTTTTATTAATCCTCTCTGGGACTTGGAAACCTTGTCAATCTTGAGGCTCACATCTTTCATCAAATAAAGAAAACTTTCATTATTTGTTTAAACATTACCTCTCCTCTATAATTTCCTCTATTTTATTTCAGAATCTTTTTGATACACTTTAAAAGTCTCTTGTGGCTGTTCTCAGTAACTCACTGTTTTACTAATGTTTGTTATGATTAATACTGTTTCTATGTGATTTACAGTTCTCTGTATATCCCCATGATCAACTTACCATCAACTACAAAAGTTTTCTTTTACTTAAAATATTTAGCATCAAAATATTTTCTTTTGTTTGTGTTATATTGCTGTCTCTCTCTCTCTCTATATATATATATATATTCATGCGTTTTTGTGTGTATGAACATAGAGACCAGAGGATTATGTTGAGAGTCCTACTCTATCACTTTCCACTTTACATCTTTGGAATAGGCTCTCCCACTTAAGTCTGAGCTCCTGGTTGTGGATATGTGCACTGGCAAGTTAACTCCCAGAATCTGCCTGTCTAGGGTTAGAGGCATCCAATCTTTTGTTTATTTGTTTTCTGTAGGTGTTATGAATTTGAACTCAGGTCCTCATGTTTTTTTTTTTTTTTTTTTTTTTTTTTTTTTGGTTTTTCGAGACAGGGTTTCTCTGTGTAGCTTTGCTCCTTTCCTGGAACTCACTTGGTAGCCCAGGCTGGCCTCGAACTCACAGAGATCTGCCTGCCTCTGCCTCCCGAGTGCTGGGATTAAAGGCGTGCGCCACCACCGCCCGGCAGGTCCTCATGTTTATCCAGTAAGCATTTTTTTTCCTTATTGAGACCTCTCTCAAGCCCTCTACACATTCTTTTATTTTTTTCACAGATAACCTTATTTTGCCTTGTCTGACATTTCTATCAGTCTTAATTCTGAGATAGCTTTCTTTTTTCTTCCTTGTTTTAAGTTTTCTCTTTCTCCTTTTTATTTGTTCTTTCAAGCACGGTGACATTGGGGTTGAGTAGGTGAGAAGTTAGACATGAGGTCACTGGGATAATCTGACAGTTGTGTCTCTTTGATAGGAGGTAGGTAGAATCAAGGGAGCTACAGATAATCATCACGACGCTATCCTATATTCATGGATATTGGTATAAGCATGGCTTGAACTATGGCTCCCATGGCTCTGGGAGCTTATAGTAGTTACATTGAAGACAGTGATTCTGTGTTCCTCAGAAACCATTGGAAACCAAAGTTTTAGCATGGAAAGGTTAAGGTCTTTTGAACATCCTTTCCATCTATTACCAACTCTTGATGGGCCCTGTCCCTTATAGATTCAATACAAGCACCCACAGGTACTTGAAGATCATGATTACTGTGGCTATGTCAGTTCTAACAGCAGCATTTTGAAGTTTTTATGATTGGGTTCCAGATTTCAGACTTATTCAACCCTGTCTCTGTGATGTTTCCTGAGCCATAGAGGCAGTGGTATAAATGTCTTATTTAGGACTGGTCACTAAACCCTATTCATTATCATCACCTTTAGCTAAGTGAAGGCTTTCTGATTAAGACTGAGAGTAGCATGTGTTCATGAGGACAATCAGATGTTTAGAAGGCATTTTGGCTTCATGTCAATTCAACAAAACTATAAAAGTAGTATTATGGTCTATGATTTCCTCAGCCATAGTTTTGTGCTCTACTTACAGTACCAGCATGAATTCCTTTTTATATAGAAAGCATTATATTCAATAAGAGGCCAGTTGGTTATCCTGTTAATACTGGCTCCATTATTACCCAAGTGGGCACAACTTGGCGGCTGGTAGTTTGTTATTGTGGATTGTAGGACTCATATTTGGGTAATGCCATTGCTGTCTTTACTCCACCAGCAGTCTATGTAGCACTTTCTGACACTACCAAAGGTAGGGGCTTCCTGGAATATAACAATTACCGCAGCAACTGGGAGCAGCTAAAACTACAAGGACAGAAAAATTAACAGTCTCAAATGATCCTTACGGTTGTCCCTCACAACTGCAAAGCAGGTGAGGTCTTCAACTAAAAATTAAATAAAAGGATCTCATTGACTTAATTGTGTCAGAGAAATAAGAATAATTTCATTTGATCCAGTAAGTACAAGCCCAATCTCCTCTATATTGTTGAAGAAATGTTTTGACTTGATGCACATCATCCAGTCACTTTACTTTTGATAAGAAATTACATTAAAGAATGTTTCCAGTGAATTAGTGACATCCATAGATAGCGTCTCTCCCATAGTCTGATGCTGGGGATAGTCTTGTAATTTTTGAAATTTTTTTTAATGGAATACCAACTACCACCACCTTTTGACTGTTGGGATTATAAGCATGAACTATATGATATAGATTCCTTATCTCAATGTGTTATTTGTAATATACATTGTTATTGTCAAATGTAGCTCGAGGTTTCATATTTATATTAATATTCTGGATTAGACTGGATGAATATATCAGAATCTATTCACCCATTTTGGTTCTGATAAGCATTTGGGTAGTTTCCTTTTGAAACCAATAGTTATAGTAATGCAGTAAGTATACAAGAACATAACATACATCTTTTCCAATACGAAAAGATAGTCACACATTCAGCTTTAATAAATGCTAACTACTTTTTAAATGTTTTCTGTCGGTTGTAACCTTTTCTTTCATATTTAAAAGCCTATGTATTTCACCAGTGTTCTTGCCCTTGATGTGATTTTATGTTAGAGAGAAGAGGCAGGAAAAAATGCTCATTCTTGCTGGACTAAAGCCTCTATGTTTCTACAACAGTTCATGTATTCTATTCCCTTTATATTGTTGGAAGACATTGCTGGTTGATCAGAGGCCATAGCTTCTCTACGGCCTAGCAGCTTATCTCAATAATATCGGTAAAATGCAGATACCTCCCTCTAACAAAGATTCCTGCTCTCTACTTGCCCTTATGTGGAGAATGTCCCTGAACCTGGAGGACTGACCTTATCTAAAATTTGTCTGTAAAACCTGAAGCCTGATTCTTCATTAGCCAGACCCTTGGTACAGATCCCTGCTAAGAAGACTTGTACTAGGAGCTTTGCTATAGAAGCCTACTGCCACATACTAAGCCCTGTGATAGGAGCCTTCCACTTAATGCAAATTAGGGTCTGTTCCCAGGCTACCCAATCCTGTATATTCCTAATAATATGGAATAAATTTGAGCTGATTCATCAAAATCTGTCTCCCGGAGGATTGTTTCCATTTGTGTTCATCGACTGCCAAAGCTTTTTGTCATCCCCATTTGCCTCTTTCCCCTCTCAATCTGGTGGCTAACAGGCCAGGGGGCAAAAGGCCCCTCATACAACATAAATAAATAATTACATAACAGCATACATATGCAATTATTTGCACTTGTATATAAACATATATTCTTCCCAACATTTCAAAATAGAAGTGACTTAATAGAATGTGTTTATACCTATACTTTAGTTCTTTTTAATAAAATAACTTATTGCACATATTTAAATAATATTATTTTGTGAGAAACATACATTTAAAAATATTTGCTGTCGTTTAAAGAATAAACATTAACCATTATCTCATTTAGGTTCTCATTCTCACTACTCTCCCATCAAGAGGATCTAAAAATCTACTTAATAAAAAGCTTCAGTGTAATACATTGTTATTAATTATGGTCTTCATGTTGTGATAAGGAGCTTTTCACCTGTTCATGCTACATACTTGATACTTTGATTACTTATTGTTTTTAATAAAAGGTATTAACCTTGTCATGATTTTATATGGCTAGTTGACAAGTGATGTTTTTTTTTTTCCCACCTTTGCCCCATAATTTTCTTTTAGAAGTTAGTAATATCAAAAAATTTAAAGAGTTCCTTAGTGATACATTTCAACCCCCTGGCTCATACAGTCCTTCCTCCCTCTCTTCAACAGGATTCCTGGAGCTCGGCCCACTGCTTAGCTGTGGATCTCTGCATCTGTTTCTAACAGCTGCTGGGAGAAGGCTCTCTGATGACAGACAATTAGGGTAGTCACAAATCTGATTACAGGAGATGGCCAGTTCAGGTACTTTCTCTGCTATTGTTAGGAGTCATAGCCAGAGCCATACTTGTGGATTCTTGGAGCCCACAGAAACGACTAACCTGGATTCACAGGAGCTCATAGACTCTGGACTAGGCTAGGAAGCCTGCATAGGACCAACCCTAGGCCCTCTACTTATGTGTTACCGTTTCATATATGGGCTGTTTGTAGAACTCCTAGCAGTGGGATCAGGGCCTGTCCCTCATGTTTGGGATGGATTTTGGGAACCTATTCTTTGTACTGGTTTGCCTTACCCAGACTCAATACAAAGGGAGAGGCTTAGTAGTACCTCAACAGGGGAGGAGTGGATGTGAGGGGGGAAAGGGGAGGAAGGGAGAGGGAACAACAGAAGGAAAGGAGGGAGGAGGGAGGAGAAACTGTAGTCAGGATAGAAAATAAATAAAAAAAAATAATAAAAAGAAAAAATTTAAAGGGGTCATAGATGTGAAAAATCAAACTAAAGATTATTTTAAATAATTTTAAGCCTTGAATTAAGCCTTATATGTGTTGTATTTATTATAAGAAAACATATGCAGCATTATTGTTATGTGTGTGTGTGTGTGTGTGTGTGTGTGTGTGTGTGTGTGTATGTATGTAAATTTTAGGCATGTTGCTTGCCATTAAACTTAAATGGGTTTTTCATTAATTTGATACAAAACCATTTTGGGACTCATACTTCCTTATCTACTATACCAGGGCAGATTACATGCTTCATCTCTGGTGAGAAAACCTCCTCCATTGTGGTTGTTGACTAATACTTTTGAGGTAAGATATCATTTAATTTTTATGACATATGTACTGTTTGGAACTCATTTACATATGCTTATTTGTTCAGTTCCAAACTTTGGATTGGATGTCTGTGTATTCCTTGTATGTCTAATTCTTCTGAAACTATGTGAGAGTTAAGAGAAGAGTGAACTTGATGCCTTTGATGAGGTAGAAATAGATATATGCCTGTTAAAGACAATCTTTTGTTTAATGATTATCAATCAGGCAAAAAGTGTATAAGAAGTGAATGCCTTATGTGGTGGTCCTCTTGTTTTCTTCCAAGATTCTTCATTCCTTATAGTGTAGCTGACAAGTTAAAGTTCATAAATTGAAAAGAGAAACAAGTTCCCCTCCCCACTTCATTTTACTAACATCCATTGTCAATAAGCAACATGAAATGCCTGGGATGTGGCTTATGGATGACAGATAGCAAGGAAGGAATGGGTGCCTGCGAACTGGACAGAATTTAAGATTGAGAGAGAATTGCCACCACCTTTGCAAAGAGTCTGTTACTAAGCTGTCAAAATGGATAAACCAGAGCCTGGATAAACCATAAAGTCAGACAGCATAGCAAAAATGGTACACTTCCCAGAAGTGCCTTCATAGTGATTGGGAAAAGGCTGAAATGATGGTTTGAATTGTTTTTTATTACTATGTATGACTACAGAAAACGGTATATGCTAAACTACCTCAAGAGTCCCAGCACATCCTCCCAGAGAAAACTAAGTGAGAAAGAATGTACTAATAGACAAGACTGACTCATCAAGCAGGTTCATTGTTCTGTAGGCCACAGGAGATGCTGTCACAAAACTGCTCTTTTCATGGCCTCTGTGGATTGAAGGTGTCAATGTAATAGAAGGTTAATGGCAGCATTTCATTTAGTGAGAAGGCTACTAAAGCTACATAAGGCTCTATGCACTCTTCAGCTTCCCATTATTATAAGAAATACTCTAAGCCCAAATAATCAGTCTATAAACAGAAAAGGTTCCTTTTGGCTTCCAGTGCTGGAGACTTCAATTTCTAATCACATAGCCCTTTCTTGCAGTACTGTAACAGGAAATGAAGACATGAGCATGACAGATCAATAGCCACATTTTTGTGGATAGAGAACAAAATGGATGAAGAAGAGTCTGGAATTCCACACTTGTCCCCCATCTTTAATGACCTAAAGTCCCCACAGAGCCCCAATTCATAGAGATTCCAGGATATATTCAAGTTCTACCCTGGGAACCACATTTTTAAACACATGGGCATTGAGGGGACATCCATGGTCTACTGTAGCAGAAAATAAGTTCCCAAAAGGTTTTTAAACAGAGTGTAGATCTTATAAAGATAACTTCCATTTCCTCATGATGCAGAATAGATAAAATAGGCTGCCACATTTTGCTTGACTTGTGTAATCCAATATGATAAAGAAGAGACAAGCAAAATGCTGAAGTCAGATATCAAAAGGAACATCATGATTCTTTGTCTTGTTTCACACCCTGAGTCAGTTTGCAGATTCAAAGCTTGTTGATTGTAATTGAAGCTATGCCATTTGTGTTGGAATCATGGAGTTCCCTGCAAACAAGTTCTTCTGCCATTCACACAATGATTTGTCAATTAGCTTTGATGTGTTTGATTTTTAAGTCTATCATGGAGAAAGGGTACTACCAACATCATTTTATGTCCTTTGTATATAGTATATATGTACATCAAAGAATTCAGAACTCCATCATTGTCTTTGTTAAACAAGAGTTTGCACATAGTCAGATGATAAGTGGCAAAATGGGCCAATTTCATTTCATAGTGGGTCCATTACATCTATCCTGTGATCATTTCCTTGGTTCATGAATACAAACCTAGGATGAATGTAAGCACTGTCTGCTAGGATTCGTCTGTTAACTGCATGTCTTTTGGCAGAGAAGATGATATAGAAGGAAATTCCACATGGAGCATCTGAATGTTTTGTCCTTAATTAACATAATGAATAAGTATTATTCCAATGCAACTGAGAAGGAGAAAAACATATAACATACATAAAAACTTAAGGGACTACTATGCCTCCTTCTGTTACTGAATAACACATCCTTAAAACCACAGGAGACATAGCTTAGTGAATAAGAGCACTTACTGCTCCCTTAGAGGGCTTGAGTTCAGTTCCCAGCATCCATGTCAGGTGGCTCATAACTACCTGTAAAGCAAGTTGCAGGAGAACCAATGTCCTTTTCTGACCTCCACAGGAACCTCCTATACAAATAGAAATAAATCTTACTATATTTCTTAAACCAGATTCTATAAATTAGTGGTAAATAATAGTATTTGGTTGGACAATTTGCTATATAATCTAATTATTCTTCTGTAATTCCCAATGCATTTACGAATGTCAATATTATTCTCTGTCTGTGTAGATACAACAGTTTTTTTTTTCAGTAGGTCTGGCATTGTTAATGAATTACTTTTGACATTGTAATTAGAAATAATGACAATTTATGATGTTAAACTTTAGGCCCATATAAATTTATAAGATGCTCATCATGTTGACAACATGTCACAGATTACTCTTCCTATTTGTATAGAACCTGTTATTTTTTGTCTTAATTGTTAATGATTATGGGTCTCTAATATTATGAGTCATTATAAAAACATATCAGACACTCAAATAATTTTTCTAAAAATATAAAATTCAATTAGTCAATAACATTGGGAAGCATGACAATCAAGTTCTGACTCCTACAAAAACCAGGACTATAACTTTTTTATCAACTATTTTGAAACCAAATATGTATATCTGAAACACTGATGTGCTTGTGTAGGTGTGATGTTTTCATAAACATAGATTAATACATCATTCCAGTATTTGGTTTCCCTTAAGAATCTGATAAGTATAGTTTTGTACCAATAATTTACATTTATTTAGAAGGTTTGGCACTTATATTCAATACATACTTTTAACATGACACTAAGCTTTTCTTTAGCTTAATAGGCCAATGAACAGAATGGGTGTTGTCTATGGTATTACATAGAAAATCAAGTCTTGTACATCAGGTTAAGGACAGTACTTCCTTAGATCTGCAGAGTTGGAAATGACAATTATTTTGTGTGTTATAGTAAGTTACAGAAATTCCAGAATTGAGTCACAAATGTTAAACAGATTCCAGGGTTTGTAACTGTATTAGTTACTTTTCTATTGCCATGATAAAATGTCATTAAATTATTTACCCATATAACATCAATCATACTTTTTTACACTTTTAAATACTATATATATTGCATCTGTATGTATGTATGTATATATATATATATATATATGTGTGTGTATTATGATACTGTGTAATTACATTTAAATATTTTTTCCTCTGTCTAACACATCAATATCAAATCCTAACATGGCATCATAGTCAAGTATTATAGACAGGAATCCATTCTAGGAAGAAGTAATTTCAACAGAGCAACATATTTGAACAAAGTCTGGGTTCTTCTTTCTTTTCCCTAACCCATTGATGTTATAATCAAGGAGTTACATTGCCAAGCATTAAAAACCTTCTAGAAATTTTTACTTCATGTTCTACTTTTTTCTGTAAGTGTTCTGAGGTAACATTTCTTGGATAGATGACAGATAACATGTAATTTTGACCCAATAAGTGTTTCAAAGTTCAGAGTTAGAATTGTTCACATAGATATCATTGAACTTGTATTCAGTAAGTGTATCAATAACAGGTGGAACTTTAGATATCACTTATAACAAAACATTCATAATAATTATTTATGTTCATTTTAATTCACATGCAGACTATTCAAATATATTCATTATTGTATTTCTTAAATCAAATTTTATTTATTAATGACAAATAATGTATTTGGTTGGAAAATTTGCTATAAAGTATAATTATTTTTGTGTGTAATTCACAATGCATATATAATTTTCAGTAATCAGCTTTGACTATATAGATACAACAGTTGGTTATCATCAGTTCTTGCATTGCTAATATATTACATTTGACATTACAATTAGAAATTTATTTATTATAAATTTATTCTGTTAAACGTTAGACAAATATAACTTTATAAGATGCACAACTTGTTGATGTCACTAAGCATCACATTAATCTTTCTTTTTTTTGTAGTACCTATTGATTTTTGTCTTAGTAACTTAATAATTGTGGGTCTCTAATATTCTGAGTCAATATTAAATCAGATACTCATTCTAAATATATAAAATTCTACAGCATCTAAAGTAAATTGTTTTAAAGAATGCTGTAAGTATAAAAAACAAATCTATGAATATTCAAATTTCTTATGTAAAATGGTGTGTTATTTAATATAACCTATCCTTTTACTTGTATATAGTTCAACTCATTTCTAGCTTACATTTAAATTGTGTTAGCTATTAGTGTATATCATTACACTTTTATGCTATAGAGTTATTATAATATATTATCTCCAGGATACTAACATGGAAAAGCATCTATATCTTCTTTATAGAAACAATGTTTTATGAATACTTTTGATATATTGCTGTTTAAACAGGAAATCAGAGAGCCACCAATATAGATATTTGTGTCTATTAGGACGATGATTTACTTCTGGAATTATAACAATGAAATTTATTAGAAAAATCAATGACATAAGAGACTAGTTGACATATTTAAAGCTTGCTTAAGCGGAATTATAATCCATGTATTCTGTACTAATTAAGGAGTATAAGTATCACACAACTTTGAAAAACTGGGCCCTGATTAAGTGCATAGAGCAATATTTTAATGAACACAGATGGGGCTCCAAGCTGATGGTTCAGCTCAAGGCTATCACATATGGTTGTGCAATTTGGTAACAGCTCAAAGCAACTTGGCTGATAGAACCAGCAATGGATGACATCTAACTCTGTGCTGCTTACCAAGCCATGAATATCCATGTCCTTGAAGGCAGCATTTCAGAAGTCACTCCAGGGTGCTGTATGTATGTGGAGAGATAATATAACCATCCTCCTAAGTTTCCAATTATTTCATTTAGTCTACAGCAGTACAAATTAGTGTGCAACGATTTGCTCCATCTTTGCATAGTGCTGAGCTTTGATAGAAAATCTGGGTAAAAATTTCATCATAAATAATGCCTTTGACACTTACTAAGAAAACTCTGTTGTTAATCCATTTGAGACATGAGCAAAATTATACTGATTTATGTCTATGATAACATTTATGTGTCCTAATGGGAAGTATGTTTGTTTTTTTTTTTTTTTTATTTTTTTTTTATTTTAAACTTTGATCCTGGAAATGGAGGATAGATAATCCTGTCAAAGACTTCTAAAAGCTAAGCAACCTTTCAAATGCTTGGACAAGAGAGACATCATTTTTTAAGAAGAAGGTTCTTGTCTGACAACACATGGCTTTACACTTCAGTATATGGTCTGAGATTTTATTGGTTTTTGCATGGGAGGAGCTTGTAGCTACTGATTCTTCTAGCACTGTGTCCCAGCTTCCTACGTTCTGATATTAACCCTCGTAGTGAATCTGAGGAACAAAACAGTTTGTTTATTATGAACTGAAAACCTAAATCCATGATTTCAAGTACTAAAAATTCAAGCATTTTCTTCCCCAGTTGATAGGCAGCCACTCAACTGACTTCCAGAATGTGCTTTATGTTCTCTAAATATCAAAAGCTGAGAACAGAGTTGAAGTCATCTGTTACCCCACATCCCTGAAGATAGAACCAGTTGACATTAGACCTCATTCTGGATGATCAATAAATAACATGAGAAAATGTGAAAAAGTAACAATCATTTCTTAACATTTTGAAATAAAATGTCAGTTTTGTCACCTGTCAATTAGAGGGGATTTGTACATTTAAATATTAAAGACCCAGTGACCATGTCATGAAGTGAGGTTCCGTATATGTAGAGGAAGAGTTTTAAACATTAAGTGCCTGGTTTCTAAACCACTCAAAAAAAGTTAAAGGTTATTTTCTTTATGATGAACTGAAAACATATTAATGAAATTTAATTTTAGCAATCACATGCTACAAGGAGTGAATCTGAAATTAGAATTGACTTGAAAGGAGAGAAACATCCAGGAGATGAAACTACAATACCATGGGGCACAGTTATTTGTAAGCACAGTTTTTGAGGTGAATAGTTGAGACTAAGGTGGATTTGGTAGCTCATGCAATCGTCAAAGGTCCTTTAAACTGTAACCAAACACACTTTAGGAACTGACATAATGCAAAAGCACGCATATGGACATAAAAATTATGACATAAAACATGTAATTATACTAAGATAGCAGAAACAAATATGAAAATTGACCTATAGAATGATTAAACAAAAGTCAACATGGTATTATATGAAGTGTTTATCCTTTGAATTTCTAGTGATGTTCTGCATTGGCTATTTTTACTTTTTTTATTAAATTTTTTAATTACGAAATTTTCATTTATCCTACATATCAGTTACAGATTCTCTTGTCCTCACTCCTCCCACCTTCCAGCGCCCACAACCCACCCCCCACCTCCAAATCAAGGTCTCCCATGGGGAGTCAGCAGAGCCTTGCATATTCAGTTGAGGCAGGTCTAAGCCCCTCCTCTCAGCATCAAGGCTGTGCAAAGTGTCTCACCATAGGCACTAGGCTCCAAAAAGCCAGCTCATGCACTAAGGACAGGTCCTGGTCCCACTGCCTGGGGGCCCCCCAAACAGTTCAATCTAAACAACTGTCTCAATTATCCAGAGAGCCTAGTCCAGTACCATGGGGACTCCTTAGCTATTGGTCCACAGTTCATATGTTTTCACTAGTCTGGCTAGTTGTCTCTTTTTAATCATAAGAGTAATTCTTTGAAATAACCTAAACATTTTATTTCCTTTTACAATATCATATCTCCATTTTTGACTAACACTGGTTTTACTTTTAGTTTTATTTTATTTTGATAGCAAGTTTTTTTAAAGCAACGATTACATTTCCCTTTCTCGTTTATGGCAGAGAATAAATGAATAAGTCAGTAGGATATACCCGGTGCACTGACCTAAGAACATGCACATCCTTCATTTTAGTCCAGCAAACTTATCCTTGCCTTTTTTCTTATTTCCTTCCTGCTGGCAACACACTACTGTTAATACTGAAAATTAATTCCCCACATCGAAGTGGTTACTAACATTGTTCCTATCACAGGTCACTACAGACAAGTGAAAGGTTCTGATTCTTTGAGACACTGGTTTTCATTCATTCTTTTCTTGATCTTCACACCTTTATGACACACATTCTCACATAGATGAAGGAGACTTGAATGGTTATCAAGATCATGAAGGACTACAGGGGGAAAAAAAAGCAAGTTATTGAACTACAAAAATCAAGTTGTTTGACCCAAACACAGAGTATACAAACAGCACAAATTGGACTTAATTAACTTAATGATGATAATAATAATAATATCAATAAATATTGAGGAGGAGGAAAAGAAGATATTGTTGGGTGGATAATGAAATATAGGTGTGGATCAGGAAGAAGTAAGGAAAGGGTGGTAAGTATATCTAAAATTCACTATATGAAATTCTCCAATAATAAAAAAGAATATTTTAAAAATTAAAAATTAGCTGATGTGGCAAGTCTTTCATAGAGAAGCCTACATTTACTTAGGGAAAAAAATGAATGTATTGGATGTGTTTTGTTACTGCATTGAAGGTGGATGAATGTTTTTAACTAATAATTTCTTTCATAGTCTGGTCACACTTTCCTTGTCTTCTCATATGCTGACTTGAGTTACTGCTCTTTCTATGTGTCTTGCCGTAGCATTGCAGACTAGGAAAAAAACACGAAGTAGGAGAACAAATGAGTTCCAAAAAGATTACTGGGTTATTAATTACTCGGTCACCATCCCCAACTCTAGAATTAAATGTTTTACGTCTTACTTATAGTTTGAGAAAAGGACACAGAGTACAATAACAATTTACATTTTAACTCCCACCAGATATTTACTTTGTTCTGTTTCGCATAAATTCATCAAGCCCAAATATTTTCAAATTCCTCAATATTTTAACATGCTTGCATGCTTTTAGATGCAGAGTCTAAACATTCAAATGCTGATGTGTATCTTTTTTAAGGATAATGACAAAATTAATAATGGTATCTGTGTTTGACCAGGCTGGACTCCCCTGTTTCTGTGGAACAAATCACAATGTTTTAAAACTGACTTAGTGTCTAAATGTCATTTAGTACTGTTAATGTTACAACTATAATCCAGTTCTCCTAGTGCAGTAGCTTACTCTCATTATTCAGCAGTCAAGCAGTCAAACTAATTGGGTAGTTCTGTTTATGAACTTGTCTGTCTATCCAGTCATTAGTTGCAGCATTCAATTATGTCCATCTGATTGGAACTCGAGTGTAACTCCTTACTCTGACTTAGCTTCAAAGTCTGGAGCACTTCCAGATTCCCCCTATACTAATGCCTTCAATTATTGTCAACAAATTGTATAACAGCCTGTGGCTGCAACTAACTCTCCCTCACAGAACCCATGCTTCCTAGATGATTTTAGTTGAAGACTGTGATACATGGAGGCGATTAATCCTCTGAGTTCTGTAAAGAGATGTAGTTACTGTTTTGGTCTGACCTTTATAGTACGTATCAATTAGGCTCTTTTTTTCTTTCTTTTTTTTTACTTGATTCTGATCTTCGTAATGTTTTCATGGAGTGTAGAATCATATACTTTGAGGTTAACAGTAGACTCAGAATTGGTTTGCGTCCTAATCCCATTCTCTGAGACATCCTTTGTAGAATTGATTACTGACATTTACAACACACTTTGAACTCGTGTAATGTCAGATAAAAGCATTTAACATTAGCTCCTGACTACTGAGATTAAACTTGGTAGAAAGCTCTTTACTTTCTGTGTAGGATATAGCCAAAAAAGTTTTAGTATATTTGTAAAGGGAAATAATTTTCTTCATGTTTTATAGACAAAACAAAAGCAAAAACAACAAATAAAAATCTTGATGATCTGTAGGAAATTTAGGAAGAAGTAAAATTTATCATTCTACTAAACTAAACTAATTTAGTTTTCATGTAAATTTCTAAAATGGACAGGGAATATATATATATATATATATATATATGTATATATATATATGATTTTGTGACTGTTTATAGAATGAATAGTTCTAAAAGCATACATTAGCTACAGAAGTATATATGAACATAATATTCATATACAATTTGGGAAAATACTTAACAGATTATATATATATATATATTGTTAAGTAACTAATTGTGTCACTTTCTTCAATATCATTAGTGCTTGGTTAGTGCCTGTTATTCATTCTCACATAGAAATAAAGGTATTATCATGTGGTTTCTTTTTCCTATCTCAACAACCACCCTTGAATTCGGGTGACAATTTAGAAAAAGAAACACACACACACACACACACACACACACACAGAATAAAAGTTGAAAATGAACCAGAGAAACCAAAGTGATAGTTCTGCAGGGAATATTAGCGTCCCATGTGTAAAATGAATTGCTAAACAGTCTTATTAATAAAAAAAAAAAAAAAAAAAAAAAAAAAAAAAAAAAAAAAAAAAAAAAAAACCAGAGCCAGATATTGGGGTGAAAGCCGAGAGATCAAGGATTAGGATAAACCACACAGCCAAGCTTACCTCACTGACACCTCAGTCTTCAAAGAGACCTACTTCCTGTATACCCATGCCTATATGCCTTTCTGTCCCTGCTATCTCACTTCCTCTCTCCGTCCAGCTACATCACTTCCTCTTTCTGTATAGTTCTATCACTTCCTGTCTGTCTGTATAGACCTCCAGACCTCAATGTTTAGTGCTGGGATTAAAGGCGTGTGCCACCAGGCCTGGCTCTGTTACCAGTGTGGCCTTGAACTCACAGAGATCCTTGAACTCACAAATCTCTGCCTCCTGAATGCTAGGATTAAAGACATGTGCTACTGATGCTTGATTTCTATGTTTAATATAGTGGCTGGCTTTTTCCTCTGATCATCAGATAAGCTGCGTGTACAAAGAAAATATCACCACATTTCCCCTTTTCTGTCTAAAATAAAAAAGTTATGACTAATATAAGAAAAATATATACAATAAGTACAATAACTATATACAATATATATAGTCAATAAATACATAAACAATGTCTAGTCCATTTGCATTTGACAAATTCAGAGAAAATTGAATTATCTATCCTATTTTGGTGAGTCCAAAATGTACCTAATTCACTTCCTATCCTAACTTGTACTACTGACCAAAAACTATCTTTTGATGTCTTTTAAACTTATACACTTTACACCTCTTTAGTGAGTTTCTTTTCTGAGTTTCTTAGCAAGAAAAACTATAACTATCTAATCCTCAGCTCCCTCAGAGACCCGAGAAGGAAAAAATATTCCCTAGTTAAACAGGAAGTGCAAACAAGGGACTTCCAAAAAATGTGAGTGATGACAGAAACAGCCAGCTGCCTGGACAGTCACCTGAGGTTCCTCTGGAACATTGGGGCATTCTCTTTGGCCTACAGGCTTAGTACATCTGACAAACTCCCCTGTGAAGCAGAATTTTCTAAAGAGCTTTCCTACCTTGTCTTGCCAAGAATCGGCAGTCCTTTGTTTTGTGTCCTGCTTGTCCATTTTGTACAGCATACTGTTGGCAGTCAATGCAAGGGCACTTTCTTGCCCAGTGGCTGACTTATGCCACAAAGAAAGCAAACTCCATAATGAGTAGAGAAGTATATTGCTGCTGAGCAGTACTCTGAAGTAGATTGGTGCTGCCAGGAGCAGACATGTCTCATAGTCAAAAAAAAAAAAAAAATCTGTGTTATTAAAACATCTTAAATGCCATATTCTATAGATCTCTTAAATGTTTGAAGATGGCCTGTCTGTCTATCTCTACTTGACCTTGAAAACATACCTAATATGATTACAAGTTCAATTGTAATGACTTACATTTCTTTTCCTAATTAGTTGGTAATAATAACTTTCAAGGACTAGCGAATAGCATTACATGGTTAAATGAACTGTAAAGGTACAATACCTCAAACAAGATTAGAAATATATGAACTGTATTTTCTAACAAAATAAATCTCAAATTTGCATCAATATACTAAATTTGTATACAATATACAAAAATCCAATCCAGCGTAAAATATTTAAAACTAGTGGATGCCTTCTAAAACCAGATTCAATTATCTACCTTTTTATCTTATCAATAACCCATGTAAGTGAAGTTCTGGAAAAAAATACCTTGACAGAGGCTGCAGGAATTAAGTGAGGGAAAACTTCTCAGTGTCAATGAATGAGAAAGGATGAAGGAGAAGTAATGCGGGTAAAAAACAGAGTTCCCCAGTAAGAAATTCCAGAGAACTTTCCTGTGACTGAAATTAAGTATGATACAATAATATAATCTAATCAAAATTCATAAAAGACTATAACAATTTTCCAAACTACAGAAAATTACTCCATATATAAACTTGTAAATCCAGAGAAAGGTAAACACTAAACTATAATTTGATGTATATATCACAGAAGGTAAACTTGCTTCATGTTTCTAATCTTTTAAGTTACAGTGAAGAAAGAAAATATTGAATTTGCTATTTTATCATATCCTTGATATTTATACCCAAGAATGAGTTGTTGATATTGTAATGAAAAAAAAATTTAAGTACAAGACAACAGCATGATTTCTTAGTTTTAGAAAGATTACTCTTCATACTTTCCCATGCACAGTAAAGTATCAGACCCTATACTTCTCTGTGATGAGGACAGTTGGAATATTCTAAGACATCAATATTGATAAATAGTGGTAATGTTTATATTATATTACAATTAAGGATTTGAATTGAAATTAAACATTAATAATTATATGTAGAAAGTTGGATGTTGAGAGGTCACTATCTAGAAGAAAACCTAAAATAAATAAAACTGTGTGTTACAAGTAGACAAATAAATTATTGTGCTATACTTTGGGCCGTATGCACATTAAACAAAGCATAACTATACTAGTTTTACATTCACTAGTCCTAAATATGTTTGCTATAAATAATAATTTTTTGAGAGCTGGTTCACTATGTGTAGCCTTGACTGGACTGGAGCTCACTGTGTAGACCAGGCTGGCCTCAGATTCATAGAGATCCACCTGATTCAGCATTCAGAGTGCTATTATTTAAAACCTGAGCCAACAAGCCAGGCTTTATCACCATTTCACTGTTGGAAAATACTAATGATTGTTCAAATACAAGGGCAAAATAAATGCATGGAACTAGTAGTTTCCATTCAGATTATAACAAAAAGTTATGTAAAATATAACAGAGAGATGAATACCAAAAGTAGAAACTTCCACTGCTGTCTGAAAAGGCTCTTATACTATATTTGTTTATGGAATTTCTGTAAGTGCTCTTACTTTCGGAAATTTTATTTTCCATCTTTTTCTTTTTTCCCTTCATCCTTTCCACTCCCCTCCAAGTGTCCCTCCTCCATTCTTTCTCTGTTCCTTCTCTCTCATTTTTTTCTAGGAATATCAAAACAACATCAATCCAAAACACAAAGGATGTGTGTGTGTGTGTGTGTGTGTGTGTGTGTGTGTGTGTGTGTGTCTGTGTCTGTGTGTGTGTCTGTGTATCAGTGTCTATGTGTTTCAGTGTGTACGTGTATTTAGAAAACCGAATAAAAATTGAATACACATGAGAGAAAAAGCTTACCTGTAGTGTCATGGAGTTCCTGAAATCCCCACCTCCCCAAATTGACTATTGCTGCTGCTGTTTGTTCCCCACTGTAACTTGAGGGTAAACATGAGGTGAAGAATCGATTGCTAACCATGTCACATTCCTTGACTATAAGACATGGAGAAATCAAGATACAATTCCTACAATGCCTTTACCTGTGATGCAGAATGTTAAGAGAGAAAGGTCAACAACAGACTGATCGAAAAAGACAGTAAATTGGAAAAAGAGCAAGGAGGGGTTTATGTTAGGGTTTGGAGGAGGGAAAGGGAAGGAAGAGATGATGTAACTATATTTGAATCCCACTAAAATGGAAATAAATAAAAAAATTCTTCCCCCTAGAAAAATACAGTTACATTATTTTCCCCTTTCCCTTCTCCACTTGCAGCTCCCCCAGGTGCCCTCTCTCCACCTTTTCTCAGAAGTCCCATTCTCAAATTTACAGCCTTTTTTTCTTTGATTATTACTGTTACACATATGTGCACAATGCAGATGCTAACACATATGTATTTATACACAAATACATAAATAAAAGCTGCTGAGTTAATATTTGTTGTTTGTGTGAATACTGTTTCATGGCTGGCCACTTTCTATTGGATAACCAATGAGGGGACTTATTTCTTGGTAGAGGCTAATTCTCCATGTCTCAACAGTCTTTAGTAGTCTATTGTTCTCTGTCTAATGATGGAAGCCCATGAAAATTTCCCCGTTCCACATTACGAGGCCCATTGTTATCACCGTTGTTCTGGACATGTTTATGCAGCCATTTCTAGACTTCCTGGTATTCTGGTTCTAACAATAACAATCATTCTGTCTTTCATTGGTACTGTTACCTGAATAACAAATGCCAGAACCATGATGTAGTTGTGTCCACTGGAGCTGAGATCCCCATGATCCATTACGTTGCATTGTGTCAAGTTGTGGTTTTCTGTAATGGGTTCAGTCAATCAGAAATAAAACATCACAGTGCTAAAAACAGGTGCTCCAAATTCTGGTGCATGGAATTTCATTAAAAGTATACTAACAGAATTAAAGACACAGGTTAACACAAACTCATTAATTGTAGGCTTTTGAGCACCCATTTCCTCTAACAAATAGGTCATCTAGACCAAAACTAGACAGAACATCAGAACTGAATGACTTTTTACATCTGATCTCAAATGGACTTAACATATCTATAGAAAATTCCACCCAAATGACTAACAAATACACATTTTACTCAGCAGCACATGCAGGAAAGCTTCTTTAATATATATCACATGCTGGAATATGAAACAAATTTGACAAATATAGAATGTTGAAATAATTCTGAGTATCCTTTCCAATCCTCATGCAATAAAACCTAAAATCAACAGCAAGCAATACTCCAGCAATGTATAATCTCATTGTTTTAGTTGTGGTTTCTACTGTTGTGATAAAACACAACACCATAACCAAAATCTTGAGATCAACAGTCAGCTGGGAGATGAAACATTTATTTAATTTTACAGCTTATAATTCATCATCCAGGGAAGTTAAAGTAGGTACTCCAGGCTAGAACTTGGGGGCAGGAATGGCGGCAGAAGCAACAGAGAAGTGTTTATCAGTAGCTTCCTTGTCATAGCTTGCTGAGCTTGCTTTTCTACAGCATTCAAAACCACAAGCCAAGGTTGCACAGCTCACAAAGAGCAGGGCCTTCCCATGTCAATCACCAATCACCAATCAAGAAAATGCACCACAGGATTGCCCTCAAGCCAATCTGGTGGGGGCATTTCCTGAATTGAGATTCTCTCTTCCAAAATGACTCTTGCTTATGTCGAATTGGCATAAAGCTAGCCAGCAAACACATGAAGATGAGATAACTCATTATTGAACAATAAATGAGTCAAAGAAGAAATGAAAACATTGCTGGAACTAAGTGAAAATAGAAACACAACACAACAAAACTCCTGAGACACATTGAAAGCAATTCTAAGAGAGAAGTTTATAGCCCTAAGTATCAACATTAAAATGTAAATAAAAGCACAAATTAATGGGGCAATTCAAGAATTTGGAAAAACAAGGAAAGCCAAACTCAAACCCAGTTTACAGGAAAAAACAATAAAACTAATAGCCGAAATTATTGATATAGCAACAAAGAAAAGCAACACAAATATTCAATGAATCGAAGGTCTGGTACTTTGAAACGATAAACAGGATCCACAGGCCCTTAACCAACTAACCAAGAAGTAAAAAGATACTGAAGATGTGATAATTATGTTCATTTGTTCATTATACAATTTACAAGTGTGTGAAGACATTGCATTGTACCTCATAAATCTGTGCAATAACTATTTCAACTAAAATAATTTAAAAATTACACCAATAAGACAGGATCAGAAACATAATTTCAAAACAAGAATTAGCTCAGTTATTTCATGGAATTGGGATAAATAAAAATTCTTTCTTATGCAACGTATGTCCAGAAAATCTCATAAGAGAAAGTGAAGAGGTGATAGATATTTTATATTTAATAAAACAAGCTTTCTTATATAGTGTTTAGATGTTTAACTTTAAGCAATTATATATTATAATAATACATGTCTTTAATTATTAAAACCATTTCTTAGGAAAACTATGGTTCTTACATTGAAGTTATTGAATATCGGGGATTATAAAAGTGCATTTGTAATTTGTAATAATATAATGGGTAATTATGGTTTGTATATTGAGATCAACAGTCAGCTGGGAGATGGGCCTCTGGGCTGTCTGTGGGGGATATTACTGTAGATTAATCCTAGTGTGAGGACCCATCCACTGTTGGTGCCACCATTCCCTGGATGGGATCTCATAATGTCCCTTAGGGTTTTTTTGTTGTTGTTGTTGTTGTTTATAATACACTAATTTTTGTCAAACATGAGTGTTATAAAATGTGTCCAAAAAGTGTCTTTTGCCACAATACTTTACCATGTGGCCTATGTTTCCTCCTGCCCTGGAGAAATAGGCAGGAGCCGAACAGTTATGTTCCGACTGCTGTCCTTGCTGCTATCAATATTAGCTATGCGACTTTGGACAAACTCCCACTGTCATTCTGTTCCAACACAGAAAGGCTTTGCTTCATAGTTTTGTTCTCTTTAATGTCAGTCATGCTGGAGGAAATTTGTTTTTCCCCATGGACCAAGTGTAAAAGAGACATCACTACTAATTTTTCTGTATTTTGCTGGTGTCCAGCTGTCCAGGGTCAGTCTAGGGTTCTGAGAATTTCTGTTTTCTCCTTTGAGTAAAGGATTGATGCCATAAAGGGTTGATTGCCAATGCCAATTACTGTTACTTCTCTTTTCTATTTATGTCTGTACCAATCCAGGATACAATTCAGTCATTTTCTGTGTTGCTATTATATTATATGCTCATTGGTATACAACCTTTTCAAGTTAAAAATCAGTCAATATTTTCTTGAAACTTAATTTATGAGTGGTATTATATATTAAAGACATTTTAAAACTATCAATTTTGATTGACAAGCTATTTACTTGGTACTGATTTATTTTATTTCAGAGATAATTTATAAATTAAAAAAAATACTTTTACCCAGGTAATGGTAGCACACGCCTTCATTCCCTGTCTTGAGAGGCAGAGGCAGATGGATCTCTATGAAGCCAGCCTGGACTACAGAAAGAGTTCCAGGGCAGTCAAGGATACACAGAGAAACTTTGTTCGAAAAAAACAAAAGAAAAAAAATAACAGCATTGTTCTTTGTTCTAAGATGAGCTTTTAGAAGCCACATCTAGGGTACAACCTTCACATAGAAATTCCATATTCTTCTAAATGATCATCTTTTTGCCATTTGTCCCCTGTGGTGGTTTGGATGAAAATGGCCCCTTTAAGCTCATAGGCACTAGCACTTGAGGGGTAGCCTTGTTGGAGAACGTGTGTCACGGGGAGTGGGCTTGAGGTCTGAGATGCTCAAGCAAGGCCCATTGTCTCACTCTCTTCCTGCTGCCTGCAGATCCATATGTACAACTCTCAGCTACCTCTCCAGCATCTTGTCTGCCTGCATACAACCATGTTTCCCACCATGAAGATAATGGACTAAAGCTCTAAACTGTAAGCCACCCCAATTAAATGCTTTCCTTTATAAGTTTTGCCATGGTCATATCTATTCACAGCAATAAAGCCCTAAGTCACCAGCTAAACAGAGCCAAATATCATCACACCCCAGATTGCACATTTCATTCAGGACAAATAAAATTTCAGCCCAGGAATGTGAGTCTTACACTATAAAGTAATTATAAACAGAATTGTCTTTAGTTCTATGGATGTAAATATCATCTTTCTTATTTCAATTGTTTTATTTTAAACTGGATTTCTCTCCTCATATCTACTGTAAATTTATCATCTTTACCCAGATGTATTTTAACTTTTTTACTGGACATGCTCAGTAACTTAAAAAAATTTGTGGCCTTTCTCGTTTTTTCTCAATGTTGTTTGCAGACTCTGATCTTAGTCGTTTTACAAAATATATTTCATTAAATATAACACCTAGGTGCCTAATCAAGACTTCAAAACTCCTTCTGGTAATCCTCTTTCGCAAGGACATAATTTTATTAGTTATCTTTCCTATTGTCTAATGTGTTCATTCAAAATAATTTTCACAAAAATTTGACTGTGACCTGGCTCCACTTTTCCAGTCACCTTTAATGATGTTTAATTTCTATGTTTGGTTTTCTATAGAAATTGCTTTATTTCCTACTGGTCAATACTATGGATTTAAATTTTGTGTATGACAGTGTTCTCTGTCTGGTTACCAGATTTATCATTTATCTACATCCATAATATAGCTTTGGAAAAAAACCACTGTGGAACTCAGTAGCATAAAATAACTGACCATATTCTCCATCCTTGTTGTTTGACAGGGATGTGGCAGATGAAGGTAAACTCTCTGGGTTTCTTCAAAATCATAAAATGTCAGCCTGGTTATTTTTTCTTTTTTGACTAATGGGACTTTTGTGGGTATGATGGTCTCATGATGATGGTAAAAATACCAGATTAGGAAATTCCATAAATACTATAGACCAAGAATTGAGAGACAGACTTTTAAGTGAAGTTTGAAATGATCATGCATCTATATTATATTTAAGTCAGATTATTTTTTTGTGTTCCTTAATCAGATACAAAGAGTTTCTTACTAAAGATAGTTGCATATTAGCTATATGAAACTAGGTGTTTAACAAGATATTAACAGACAAGGAAAATAAGGTGTGTGTGTGTGTGTGTGTGTGTGTTTAAATAAATTTTTTATGTACATAAAGACTAATGCAATTATGTTATTGGCACGAAAATGGATTCAACGAGATATCATTTTAAAATCAGGCCAGTAACAGAAAGGCAAATATAAGTTTTCTTTCATTTGTGGTGTCTAGATTTTAGATACTCACACAGTTAATAGTATAGCTATCTAAGGGGATGAAATTGGACGGGTCAAAGTGATCAGAAAGGGTGAGGAAATGATAATTTTGGAGATATGAGGTTATATGCTCAACCTGTAACACATACAAGCAGTAAAATCATTTAGAAAATGTGAAGAGTTTTACTCTATGTGGGTGGCTAAAGCTGCTTCCAGAAGCTATAAACTTATTAAATGAAAACCTTTATATCAACAGTGGGTTACTTCCTATAAATTGTTGATCCTGGATAATTCTGAGACTATCAAAATGATGTAGACTACCACCACTGTTCTTGATTGCCTGCTACAACTAGATAGTAAGGTTTTGGGTTTTTTGTTTTTGTTTGCTGAAGACAGGATATATTTTTGGCTGCAGGACATAGAGAACTCAAAGTGTAACTGAGCTGGAAGATTCCTCACTGCCATTTAATAATATTCATAGCTCCAGAAGGTGATGGAGAATTTTCATAAACAGTCTTACACAGCTGTGGACCCTTCGTGCTATATATCAAATAGCTGGCTTCTCGCCGGGCAGTGGTGGCACACGCCTTTAATCCCAGCACTCGGGAGGCAGAGCCAGGCGAATCTCTGTGAGTTCGAGGCCAGCCTGGGCTACCAAGTGAGCTCCAGGAAAGGCGCAAAGCTACGCAGAGAAACGCTGTCTCGAAAAACAAAAAAAAAAAAAAAAAAAAAAAAAAAAAGCTGGCTTCTGTGGAGTACCCTGTAAAGATTTGTTACTTGAAAGGGTTTAATAAAATGCTGATTGGCCAGTAGCCAGGCAGGAAGTATAGGTGGGGTGACCAAAATGAGGGTGCTGGGATGAGGAAGAGCAGAGTCAGGAGAGTATAGAGGAGGAACAAGACGGGCATGTCTTACTGAGGATAGGTACCAAGCCATGTGACAAAGCAGAGATAAAAAACATGGGTTGATTTAAGTGTAAGAGATAGCTACTAACAATCCTGAGCTATCGGCTGAGCAATTACAATTATTTGGGAACTGGCCATTGGGAAAGAAAGTTCCACCGACAGCAGGCAGCCTATGTCCAGTGGAACAATATAATAGTGCAATGAATATTATGGTGGTAGCTAACATATTCTGATTGGATTTGATGCCCACTCCCGTGTCTGTCTGGTGTTGTAACTGGTCTTATATCCATAGCTGAAGAGGTCATAGGCTCTAGTGGAGACATTACTGCTATTGTTTTGCTGCGTAGACACGATGTGTTTGTGAAATTGTCTTCTAAATACTTCTATGTGTTCATAAATTAATGATGCTCTCAGTTTGGTGAGAGGAGGCTCTTTTTGTAGCAGGACCTGTGTAACTGCAGAAATTCATAACAGGTCACAGTGATGAAAATAATTGGTTGTTGAGTGTTCAGACATCAGCCAGACATGTATCACCCACTGCAAAGTTCAGGGGACATCCGGAAGTGAAAGATGGGAATAAAAAATGAGAGCTACAAAAGGAGTGGAGTGTTACAGAATGATGTCTTCCAGCCTGATGTGGTCTTTTCAGTAGCTGTCATAACCGCCCTAGAACCTGAACAAGATTAGACTCCTCTGTACTCTGCCATGGAGGATCACAGGGCCGCATTCTTTGAAGATTTAAAAAACAGTAATTATTGCTGGAGGTTGAGGAGTTTCTGAGGCTCCACCTTCCCTGGGTGTCTCTAGGAATTGGAATGTTGCTGGAGGAGGGAGAGAAATTCCATATAGGAATGTAAACATTGACAAGGTGTCCATTCTCCTGTGACTAACTCATAACTCATACTCTTTTAACTAACCCAAACTTAGCTCATTAGTACACTGGAGCCAAAAAAGTCATGGTAATAGAAGACAGAATAATTGGAAAGAAGAAGGGGTCAGTGTAAGTGGAAGGGAGGCTGGTGAGAGTAATGGAGTGACTATAATAAATGTATATTATATGCATTTATGAACTTGACATAATGCAACTCATTATTATGTATTATTAATACATGCTAATAAAATTTTGAGAAGACATGTATTTATAAATGTATTTGACTATGAGAAAGGGTTGTCTATGTTGTAACTAACATAGGTTTTGTGATATCATTTTGCATAGCACTATTTATTCCTATAATATGTAGCTCTATAATATTCCACTTACTGTCAGTAGTCAACATTCAAGTCTGAGGGGACTCAACTCTTTAAAAGAAATGCATTTACTATACACTCTCTAGCAAACATTTTTAATGTGATTGTTCCTATTTATAATGCATATTCTAGTTCACAAGTCATTGACACAGAACTCTAAAATGCTACTTACTGTTTCCATAATATCCTTAAAAAAATCCAATAATTGAATTGATACTTTATTCATTTTGATAGTTCATATGTTATCTGAGATGCATTTTTATTGTATTAGATTTTTCTACTTGTTGAAAAAGATTTGAACAAGGAAAAAAAGCATTTTAATGGCTCTACTCTAACCACAAATGCCTTCAATTTAACTAATTATAACATCTAAGAGGCTGTGGTTATATTGTGGTGTAAACTTTCTTACATTTGTCGTGACATCATCTAAAGTCCAATTTTTCAAATCTGACATTTAATCTATGGGTATACACGACTCCAGGGACCAATCAGTGTTGTGTTACTTAATTGAAGTGCTAAATGTGATGTGAGAGTCTGTTCATGCTATAAGATCCTATTTGGCCTTTGAAAACAGTCTTCAGCCATGCCTGAATTCATAGCATCAGGCAGACTAATAACATTGCCAAATGTTCAATGAGAAAGGAAATGTCTTCCTGATATCCACATTTTATTAAAACACAATCATTCTGATGGGTTTTGCCATATTTAACTAAGCCTTTTTGTAGGTTCCAATGACACAATAACAAGAGTAATAACTATAAACAAGTTTTTGTTTTCAAAATCATAATATGAAAAGCTCTGGATTGTAAGTAAAAATTAAATATAAATTTTTAAGAAAAATTATACTCTGAAAATTTTTTTGTTTCACTCTATCATTTATTTAATCAGGAGATTAAATTATGGAAGAGTATGTATTGTTTAAAAATTAATTTATCAGAGATTTATTTTGAAATTTTAGATGAGTAAAATCACTACTATATATTCTGAAATTCAGTTACTTTTGAAAGAATGTAGCGTTGCACATGGTAATGTGTATGTGTGGATTTGCACATGGAATTTGCTGCAGATAATATCCTTGTACAATACCATATGTAATAATAGTTGGGTCTTCAAGTGAACATAGGGTATATGCACTTCAAGTCACATCTAGGTCAAAGACTGCAGATGGTTTAATGAAATCAATATTAAGGAAAATGACAAATGGCAATAGTCAGAATAATGTTTCATAGTCTAGTCCTCATTACAGAAAGGCTTCTCTTGATCTTCATCTTTTAAGTCTTCATAACATTAACTTAATTTATGAAGCTTAAGTTTGGTAGAAATAAATACCCAATTTGTGTACAATGAATTGTTGGGAGAAGGAGGATGTAGGAGGAAACAAAAAAAGCCTTGCATCACGCATTGAGTCTACTTGAGAGGTATAATGGCCGGTCTTTGTCCTCTCAGTGGCCATTTAGACTCTTGAAGGCGTGTCAATGGAGTTTCCCAAACAACTGCCACCCTCATACAGCTTGAAACTGCTCTACACCTGTTTCTGTCTTTTTCGCCCCCAGATTTTCTTTTTCTCCTTTTCGTCCCACACTAAACCTGGACAATTCGAGAGAGAACAGGAGTTTTATCCTAGGGCTTTTCTCTTGAGTGTTGGTGAGCAAGGAAAGATAGTATTAAATGCCTTTTGGCCTCCTGTAGATGACTTTCTAAAAGGTCTCATTAAATAAAAAAACATGGAGCCAGATAGAGGGGTGAAAACCTGAGAGATCAGGGAATTTGGGAAAGCCACATCTTCAGCTTGGATCATGGAAGTCATCAGAGCAAGTTTAGTTTAGACAGGAAAGTTTTTCAAAAATTATAACAGAATCAGAAGGTGCCATATCATTTAGAAGACCTCTATCCTGTTTCTCACATTTTATTTTTTTGTTCTTTTGTATTTTTATTTATTGATTATTTCTTTTTTACAAGTGATTATTTCTCTCAGATTGTAGAAGCTAGACTATCAATCTATTGTTACTATAATATGTTACTTAATTCTTATATAATAGATTAAGAAAGAATTATATAAAAATAAAATGATTATATCATTATATAACTACAAATTTTTATCAATGAAAATACATTAATTATATACTTTATTTTTAAAATATAATTCTATATTAATTAACTGATATATTCTACTAATCAAAATTACCATCTGCTATCTATGTTCAATTTTTAGACACTTCAATTTTAGTTAAAAATAAGTTAAAACCTGCTAAAAGACAAGAATTCTAGAGACTCAATTTTCATGATTGTTACATATAAATGTTGCAAAAATCAATCTAGAATACATTTAAATAAGCCTATCCTCAATTTTAAAAAGCAAATGAAGAATAATAGGAGGAGTGAGTTTTTGTAGATAGTTTATATGTTGATGACCACAAGTTATGCTCTCTACAATTTTGGACCACAGCAACAATGTTTTCCTCAACACTTTCTGTAAGTGTGGATGTTTCTCACTCACAAAAGTTTATCCTCTACAAAACTAGACCCTCCTTCTGCTTCTTTAATCCTATTAGAAACATAGTGGTAAATCTAATACTCTTTAGTTCACATGTGCGAAGAGGGAATATCATTCCATGCCTCTAGTGCTGGCCATATAATCAATAAGAATGAATTTTTGCAAAGAGAGATGTAGGCAGATGGATCTGAAACACAGCATACTGAGGATTTACTGAATCTCTGTGCAGCCTGAATGTACCATGACAAGGAGCAGGACATAAATTTGCCTTAGGAAATTGTTTCCATTCTTAAGGAAAAATAAGTTTCTTAAATTGCCCAAAGCAGGATTAGTAAAATTTACATGTGCAAAGGAGAATAAATTTTATTTAAGGATGTGGCCCCTGGTAGGTTGACAGTGCTTCAGTATATGGACACACTCTTTAGAATGTATAAGCAGCACTTTATTCAGTGGCTTTAAATATGCCAAGAAGACCAGAACTTCATTTGGCTTGGAAGAGGGATGAATCTAGGAATTGAGTGGAATGTGACAAAATTTACAATTCTCAAAGAAGGAAGGAAAGAAAAGCCTCAGGAAGTAATTGATGAAATCTGTTGTTAGTTAAACTGAATTAATTACTTCTGCTAACTCCTATTCCATATTTTTAAAACAATATTCTTTTTTGTGATTTGTATTTCAATTGTTTATTTTTTTTTCTTATTTTTTTTTTTTTTTTTTTTATTAAAATTTTTACTACATAGTATACAGATCTCTCTTCCATCTCCACCTCTCTCCCACCCCTCATCCCACATACTAATCAAGTTATTCAGCAACTCACTGACCTAGCAGTAAGTCCTACTCACCACTGTCATGTCACCAAACTACCACCTCATGACAGACATCTGATTCCTGTGTCTCGTTTGACCAACAACTCTCTGAGCCTATTGATCATTTATTCACCATCATAGTTATCTTTCATTATTGATCAACTTACATCTATCATGATCAAAGCTGCAAATTCCTCTCTCATAGTTGATTAGACCTCAGGGTAAGTGATCTCTGCATCTTATACTGGAAACCAGACAGTATATGGAGAGCAGGAGAATTTCTGTTGAGGAGTTTCCCCTGATTGACTTGCAGGCAAGTCTCTGGGACATTTTCTTGTAGAGTTCTGACATGAAGTAAACCTTTTCTCCTTAAGTTGCTTTTGGTTATGGTATTCGTCACAACAATAGAAAGCAAAATAGTATAGCAGTCATCTATTAGTACATAAATAATGTACCAGTGGCCACATCTCAAAACCAGAATGGCTCTCTGGCCTGTAATAGCTGTCAGTTGTCAGAAAACTGCCTCAGGGTGTCCTCCATGACCCATACTAGAAATTATACTGACTTGATCATGTACGGGTCCTATACTGGTAAAATACCTTATGTGGGTTGATATATGGAGCAGCTATGCCATGTTCAAAAGTCAGCATGACCTAGCTCACCTCCATATTTACCACTGTTTCCATTCTTTCTGTCCTCTTGTTTACTTTCCTGAACCTTGAAAGGTGAGAGGTTGATCTAGATGGCCCATCCACAATTGAACATTCAGTGCTATTTGTAATTGGGACTTCGACTGGTTAGGTTTTTGCATTCAATATTACCTATTGTAATTAGAAGCTCCTCTGACCAAAGTGGAGAACACAGATATCTGGGTATGAATGTAAATATTTAGAATATTCACAGCATGACCATATAATATAGCAACAGTATGTTTGCTGATAGGGCCTATGATCTTCCTGGTCATTGGCTTCTGATCAAGTTTATAGTACCAGGCATGAAATCCCTCCTATGGATTATTATACTATATCTAATTAAAAAGTAATTGGTTGCCTGCTTAGTCTACATGCCATTACGGCAGCAATGGGCACATCTTGTAGAAGGGTAAGTATTGTAGCACTCACAGTTCATCATGTAGTAAGGCCATCAATACATTCATCTCCAAGTAGCCTTCACAGCATATTGTAAGCAAGATGTGGCACCTTGTAAGCAAGCCAGAAGTGAGACTAGCTTATCAAGTTTGAGGCAGATATTTCAACTTCCTGTGTCTAAATAGTGTCTAACAATAGGGTGTTTTATACTTTTTTTGGGTTATTTGTCCAACAGTGCATAATCCAGTGTCTAACATAGGCCTTTATTAAGAGTCTTTATTTACTTAAGTTAATCTAATTAGATAAAGATGTGTTAATTCCTTAAGTTTAACACTGAATATTTTATCAGTCTTCACCATATATTATTTAACAATTATTTTTTTTTTGTAATTCTATCCCCTCTGTCCTCATTATGTTGAACATTTTCAACAAATAATTAATTTTGCTTTGCTTTGAAATAATAAATTATTTCAGTTAAAATAATTTAATGCTATATAACATACAATATTTTCTTTTATAACTCTGCTTTTTAAATACATATTGTTGTATATTTTTTAAGTTATGTAGTGGTGTTTGTGTCTGTGTGTGTGCGTGTGTGTGTGTGTGTGTGTGTGTGTGTGTGTGTGTGTGTGTAGGTTCATATACATGACACAGCATTCATGTTGAGGTCAGAGGTCAGAGGAAATTTATGTCTTCGTGTCCCAGGCTTGATGGAAATCCTCCCCTGATAAGCCATCTTGTCAGTGCTATTGTTTTAATTCATATAATACATATGCTATTTTAAATTTAAGTGTAAGTGATGTGGGAAACTGAATTATATGTCCATAAGTTTTCTTAATAATACAATTTCCAGGTGAAGTTTAATATTTTACTATATTCTGGAATACATTAATTTATATCAGGACTGAGATAATTAAGAGAATAGGAAATTTAACTTAATCATAATTGGATATTTACGTTTATTAATTCAGTTGAAATTTTATGAACATTGTGGTTGTTCCTAAGCATGATGTACATATATATTATAAATGTATAATTATTTATATGCATTTTAGATTTATGTATTATAAAATATTATGTATTGAGCATTTAAAATATAAATAGAACATACAAATGACTATTTATTCAACTTATAAGCATCAAATATTTGTGATATCTACTTATTTATGTGTACTTCTTTACTCACCTGCCTATCTTAACTACTATATTGTATCAAGATGTATGACTATGACAAAAATGTAGTTAACCATATGCCCCTTGATAAATGGAATTTTGTTAAGCTGTTTGTTTTGCTTTGGATGTCTTCATTTGTTTATATATGAAATGTCATTATTTACAACCAACTCCATCCCAATACCTACACATATCTCTTAGTGAATATATTAGAGTTTATTTGTTCACAGTGAGCATGTCATATTGTATTCATTCAGATTCATAGCGTATGTCCAAATTTGCAACATTACTCATAAATTATTCTCTATATGACTACATTTTAATTTCCAAATCCTCAACCTGTATTTATCTCCCAAAGTGGAGGTTTGTAGACCACCTAAACTGTTCCTACCCTACCTGGGCAAATTAAGGAACATAAATGGCTTCAATGAAAATACTTCCTGAAATGTCAATAGTTTTGATAAAAAAAAAATAGTCTGTAAAACAATCTAGTTGTATTTATTTATAGAAAGTTTTAGAGAGTCAACATCTGTAAGTTTATATTAGGAAGTCCTTAAACTAAACAGTTTGATTGATAATAAAATAAAAGCTATGGATATATGATATGAGGATTGCCAAAATAAAGTGTGTGTAGTTGAGAAAGTAAAAACCAAATAGATATCCAATTTAAATGTCATCTTATGGAATTATTTTTTATATACATTACTGAAAACTGACCTGCTAATTCAAACCCCCAAACTAATAAACTGCAAGAGAAAGAGAATATTCTGGTGACTGTATCCAATAGTTTCAGTTTTGTTTCTTTGTTTTTTCTTTCTTTCTTTCTTTGTTCCTTTTCTTTATTTTATTTTTTATATTTTTATTTTATAATTAATTTAATTTTACATATCAGCCACAGATTCCCCTGTCCTTCCTCCTCCCACCACCCAGCCTTCCCCTCCAATACACCCCCCATTCCCACCTCCTCCAAGGCAAGCTCTCCCCTGGGTAGCCTGGTAGATTCAGTTGAGGCAGGTCCAGTCCCCTCCTCCTTACACCTAGGCTGAGCAAAATGTCTCATTAGGCCCTAGGTTCCAAAAAGCCAGTTCATGCACTAAGGACAGGTCCTGTTTCTACTGCCTGGGTGCCTCCTAAATAGTTCAAGCTAATCAATTGTCTCACTTATCCAGAGGGCCTAATCCAGTTCCATGTGGGCTCCTCAGCAATTGTTTCACAGTAGTCTTGAACACATTGGCACCGGAAATCACCTCCTAAATATAACACCAGTAGCTCAGGTTTGTTTCTTAAGAAGCATTTTGTGTACCTGGTGATTGCTAGTGTTACACTTTTAGAAAAGACAAGTGTTAGGTAAATCTGTGATTTGTGTTAATCTATAAAAATCACTACATAATCACCTCAAATTAACTGGATCCAGTTCAAAACTAATGAATGTTAGAGCTAACAGGTAAATGTGTCTGAATTTAGCATAATTTAACTAACTATATCTGTCAATTTAACTATAAAAGTCAAGTAAAGCCATAATTAGATTAAAAATAATAAGAAATTATCTTCAATTCAAATTACAACAGGTGAGACAATATTTACCCTTTGATAGAATTAATCCATACAGTGCTGAAGAACACAGTTCTTAATGATGTCATAGGAGAACATGGAATATTTGTCAAATTATTTGAATCTCTATAAAAATCGTCAACAAAGGCCAGGCGGTGGTGGTGCACACCTTTAATCCCAGCACTTTGGAGGCAGAGGCAGGCAGATCTCTTCGAGGTCAGCCTGGGTTACAGAGTAAGTTTCAGGATAGGCAAGCTACACAGAGAAACCTTTTCTCAAAAAACAAAACAAATGGTCAAGAAAAACAAAAATGCAACTATGTTGAATAACATAACAACAAGAACTATGCATATCAATCATAAAGAGTGATAAACAGAAATTGAATGAATTATTGTAGGTTTTTCATATTATGTATGAAATATATATGAAATAGTATAAAAGTATACTGATATAGACAAGTGAATATGACAAGTTAAATATGAATGCAATTCATTGTAAAGCAAGTGGTAAATTGATAAAATACTGATAGTGTGGAGTGAGACAGAGAGAAAGAGTGGAGCGCATTATGGAAGTACACTGAAATCATAAAAGCACTCAAAATCATAAGCAAACATATTAATAATAATTGAAAATGAATTACATGTTCATATAAAGATTGCAAGTCATGAAAAACATTCATTTAAACCATAAAAGTCCTGTTACATGAAAAGTTTTAAAAATCAGGTTAAAGTTAAAAAAAATCTGAATATAAAACTATGAATTAGATAATAATATTAAACTATTAAATTGATTAATTAAATGAAACAAGCACATAAATATATATGTCAACTCTGAACTTGCCCACTTTTCAGTAACTTAGTAACTTAGAAATAAATTAACTGTACTCATGTAGAAACATTAAATGATTTCTAACAGAAATATGATTGATTTAGGCTATGCTAACAATAGATAGAAAATGAGAACTGATTAAAACATTCTTTGAAAGTTATTAAGGAGTTTATTTGCCATGCTCTAATGTAAGAAAATTTTGCCTGGGCGGTAGTGTCACACACTTTCAATCTCAGCACTCGGGAGGCAGAGCCAGGTGAGTTCGAGGCCAACCTGGTCTACAGGGCAAGGTCCAGGACAGGCACCAAAACTACACAGGGAAATCCTGTCTCAAAAACCCAGAAAAAAAAAAAAACAGAGAAAATTTTGGACTAGGGATGTTCTTCATAATATATGGCTTGTTCACCATGCATGAGGTCTTTTCTCTAATCTATCCACCACACTCCTGAAACTTGCACAGTGGTACATGCCTGCAGTTTTAGCAAATGGAAAGTAAAAGCAGAATCAGAAATTCAAGATCACCTTCACCTATTCACTGAGTTCAAAACTACCTGCACTTGAATAAAACCATGTTACAACCAAAATCCATAAAACTAAAAGAGATAATTCATTTTATTTTTTTCCAATTAATTCATTAGATAAAAACTTACTGTATACTGTAGGGGAAAATGTTGAATATGTATGTTCCTAAAATCTTGAAGCAGTGGAGATAGCCCAGGGGGTAAAGGTAGTTGCAGTGCAAATATGGGGGTGTGAGTTCAAATTTCTAGCACCCACCCCCGGTGTTATTAGCTTGTTATTTCATAATTTGTTTGGCTTACCTCAACTTCCATGTAGTAATTTGTTTGTTCTACGTTACACTGGGATGTTACCGCTTCCTAGAACTAGTTTGGGCTACAACAATTTCTGAAATTTTTCTACATTTTAATGAGACATTTAAGGAGTATTTTTGGTTATATTTGAGAATGTCATTGTCCAGGTTAGACCGGGGTTAGAGGTTTAACATTGTAGAATATTATTTTAACTAGGCAAAGGTGTGTTATATTTGTTTATGCTGCAGAATATTACTTTAGCTCTATAAATGTGTATTTAATTATGTAAAGATATGCTGCAACTGCTTCACCTTAACTGCCAAAGGTACCTCATTGGTCTGATAGAAAGCTGAATGGCCAATAGCAAGGGAAAGAAAGGATAGGTTGGGCTAGCAGGCAGAGAAAATAAATAGGAGGAGAAATCTAGCTCAGGAAGAAGAAAGGATGGAACGAGAGAGAAGAAGGAGGAGAGAAGGAGGGAGATCCAGGCGGTCATCAGACAGTATGATACACAGAAATAAGAAAGGTAATAAGCCCCAAAGCAAAAGGTAGATGAAGAGAAACAGGTTATTTTAAGTTAAAGAGCTAGCCAGAAACATGCCTAAGCTAGGCTGAACACTCAAAACTAGTAAGTCTCTTGTGTCATGATTTGGGAGCTGGTTGGTGGCCAAAAAGAAAAAGCCTAGTACAGTTTGAGGAGGGAGACAAAGCTTCTTTTCATCATGTCATATGAAGTGTTTTTTTTTTTTTTAATGTATGATGTATTATCTGTCCATATTCATGTTGAGCAGTCTCTTGTAAAAGGACTCTTCACAACTTTCTGTTCTTCCATAATCTTACCCTTCATTATACTGTACTCTTTGGAAAGATGTTATTATGCACAATGGAGACCGGAAATTTATTCTCACCTTCTTTTGGAGAGGTATTTTTATTTTAAAATGCTTATTACAGTTACAACAAAATCATTTCTCTGATGTTTCAAAAAACAATGGAAACTGGAATTTAAGTCGAGATGAATATAAATCTTTTGAAGATTTTAAGTTGATCTGTCTCTTCTAAAAGTTTAATCGGTTTTTCTTTACATCTACAAATTCTTGTTTACAACAAGTTTTCTCAACTTCAGGGTGATATGTGGTCAGATAATTATTTGCTGTGGAGAATGTGTTGTATGTAGCAGGATATTGGTCAGCACTCCTGGCTTTAATTCTACCCCAGAGTATATATCCTTATACCATAACATTATGGTATAATCTTTTGTCTCAATATGACAACCAAAACTCTTCCAGATATTTTTTACTGTCAAAATGAAGAATTGACTTAATTGAGGAATTTTATGCTTGACTGAATTATGCATTAATTTTTACATTGTTTAGCTATATCATATGATTGAACTATGAGGGAGGTTCATAAGACTCAAGAGGCTAAAAAAGGTAATAAGTCTTAAAATAATATGAAGCATAGTAAGCTCAGAAAATTCTGAAAGACACAAGGTTTACTAGTCTGTTCCTTAATATAAGCCCTGACCAACTCTTGAGGAATATGAGACACTTCAGTGGAAGTGTCTACAAGTTAAGCAACAGGTTCATAAGGAAACCGGCTTTGTCTCCCATTCTAGTGTGGGCATTTCCTCAAGGCATCTGCCTTTGACTCATCCATATTCATGTAAATAACCCCAATAAACTCACATATTTACCAACATAGACTTGAGTGGAATCATCTCTTTATATAGTTATTTATGCCCAATTCTGATGGTGAATAGATGTTTCTTCATGCCTCCCTGGAGAAATCACAAAATATGCACTAATACATTATCACATTTTTACTTGTCATTAACTATTCCCATACATTCCAGTTTTTAAATGATTATTTATGTTGTCCCAATATTCTTCCATCCTTCCTAACTCTCTTCATCACATATGTCCTATATATGTCCCCCTATTCTTAACAAAACATCTTAGAGAAATAATTCTAGTATTTATAGTAGTTTGCAATCAGTTTGATTTTTCCATTATTCAATATATCCTCACATCTAAAGATGAACTGTCACCATGGCTTTGATACCATAGACAGCCACTAATTGTAAAATTACCTCTTGGCAATTATTGTGGTGTTAGGTGTGTCGTGTCTGAACAGCTGTCTCCTCTAACCAAATGTCACAACTCAGAGTGTGTCTACCAAGAAGAAAACTGTAGCAACCAAATTTATGATTCTGGAGCTTCTTCCTTATATCAATACAGCCATCTAATAACTCTACAGTGAAAACACTTCCTCTCATTCCCTTCAACAACTCTCTTCCCACGGTTTCACTCTTCATCATTCCAAACTCTTTGCTGGATGCTTTCAATAGCATCTGACAAAAATGTGTCTCTAGCTTCTAGCTTCTCTAATTTGTCTATTGCTATTCTCTCAGTGCATTGTTTAAAACTGAATTGATAGTATAGTTCTTGAAATAGTCTTTTATTGCATCCAATTGCCTGAAAAATGAATCCTAATAAGAACAGTAAAAGGTTTTGCTAATTGGATTTTGTATAGCCTTGTGTTCATTTTTTCCCTTACTCTCCTCTGCAATATAGATTTTTTTCCCATGAACTACCTTCTAACTTATTCTTCATAAGACTACTGTAGTTTTTATAAAAAAATAAGAACATATCTTTCAGTAACCAAACATTGTAAGTACTTATTTCCTGGTTATGGATGTGCATGCTGAGTTACACTCCTATTTTCATAAAAAGTTTTGTTTTCTGTTAATGCCTTCATCTTTGTTGAACCAATGAGCTACCTAGTATATAATTCTCTCTGACTATATATATATATATATATACATATATATATAAGCTTTGAATAATAATTAAAAATATACATAAAACTTTTTTATTTAATGCCATAGTTCACTCATAAATCAAGTCACATGGACAGGTTCATAGCTAGAGACATACCTAGTATCCAGCGTGAAGCTGTGTGCAAATGTGAAGCATGAAGACAGAGGTCACCTACAGATCCAAACACACTGCTTTCCTTTCCTTGTTTTACATATACTGTTCTTTTGGCCTCAATAGTATATGAACAATATCTTTGCCTTCATACAACTCCCTCATCATTACCCAATATCTAAGTAAATATCTTTTTCTGTGAAAACTACCCATTTTCCATCAAGTTACCTGAATTTCTCCTCTTTTTCTCTATTTCTATTTTTGTTACAGTTTTAGAACATTATATATTATTTTGTTACATAGGTCTTACTAAACATAATAAGGTAAAGATTATTTTTATTTGTACTTCTGAGTCCTCCACACAGTAAATATGGATCCCGAAACTATATGGTTGGATAGGCCCTTTGCTGAGACTATAATATGTTTTCAACTACAACAACTGATCTTTGAAAGATTCATAAATATATTCCACCAGCAGAGTATCTGCCAGGATGTTGGGAAAAGATGCCTTATACATATGCAGAAAGAGAAGTTTTAAAATCATAGATTATTCCCATAAAATATATTGTAAGGGGAAGATATGCTATAACCTAGGAATAAGGTAATTGCTGAAGCTCATATTTATTGTACTCAATTTTGATCACTCAATAAGATAACTTTATTTTTTCTTATTTTTAATTTTCAATGAGGTAAAATGGTCAGAATAAAATCCCATAGATTTGACATGAGTATGAGAAAATGACAAAAGAATGGATGCATACTCGTAGTTATTATAAATTTTATCTAATATTTGTTAAAGCAGAGAATTGTGGCTTCAATTATTTATCAGATCTGCACATTTCATGAACTGAATTAAGTTCGAGTTCAGATACAAAGAATCCACTTTGATTCAAGCTTGGTCACACCTGTCTATAATTACTACACTCCTTGCAGATGGGACATGGAGAAAAAAGAACGACTGGAAGCTCCCCCAGCAGCTAACCTGGAATACAAAGAGGTGAACAAGAGACCTTATCTCAAACCATGTAGAAAGCAGTGGCAGACATGAAAAATTGTCCTCCAATTTGCAAATGTACCTCATTACACATCTACCTGACCACACACAAAATAAACATATGTACACGTACACACACACACACACACACACACACACAGAGAGAGAGAGAGAGAGAGAGAGAGAGAGAGAGAGAGAGAGAGAGAGAGAGAGAGAGGCCTGCTTCACACAAAGTTTAAAAATGATAGAGAACTGAACCTACATTAGTTTTCCTTGAAAAAGCTATTGGCTTTAAGATATGCGGTATAATTGCATTTCCAAATGGCCTGTGACTAAGGCAATTTGTGCAATGACTGAATTAATACAGTATCTATATTGTCATGCACCTCTACATATACATTGTTTTATGTTTTTATTTATACACAATATTATATACTTTAAAATTTCATATTTCGTGTGAGCCACACTCACATGAAAGCCATTTAATAAGAATATACAATCTCTAGAGACTCTCACCAAAACTATTGGTGTTAATGAGTGCATAAAGCACTTTAAGTTCATTAATTATTTTTGCTTTGCTTTGCCTCACTGGTTTTACAAAGAAAACAAGAAAATGTTCTCTTCTTTTAAATTTTAAAATAACAAATAAAATTGCATTTTTATAAGAGAAGTTGTTTTACTTGAATATTGAATCCATGCATACAACTAACTAGATTAGAGTCAGGTTTCAATTCTGTCATTAAAAAAACAATAAGAAATATAAAATTAATGAATGTGTGGCTCTGATGAATCTGTAATAGTTTGCAGGTAACTACCTCCTCCAGTGAGTTATTATGGTTACTCCATTGTAAGATGAATACATTACAATTAGTTATTGATTTTGACAAACTCTCACATATTACTTCCATGTATTACAAATGAGACCTGTTAATATTCATTCTTCTACAAGCCGATAAATTATATTCCTAATCTTCACCTTATTGTTACCATGATGAATATTTGAATGTAATGAGCCAAATGTGGACCAAAGAACTTTTCAATGATAAAATACTGAATAAAATTTGCAGCTCATTATAATTACCATGAAATATTATCCTCTGAAACAAGTAAAGAATCAATTTCGAACTATCTCCATAAACTTAATTCTGAGATTATACATTTGCTACATAGTTTTATAATTATTACTATACTTGTGCAGACAAAACTAATTCAGTGAGAACAGACCAAGGATTCTAAGAGAGCTAGCTCTCCAATAAAAATGAAAGCCAAAAAGAGGCACAGTGTCTTAATCCTGATGAGCAACATGCTGTAGCAGGCTGATTATGAACAGCAGAACTTTATTTTTCTTTAATGAATCTTGATAACTATGCTAGATCATTTTGATTTAATATTTATACAACTTTAGTTCTTCTATAAACTTAGTTTACTTTGCCAGATGTTATAGAAAGTTCATGCAGTTTAATTCAGCTTAATTCATTTGTCTGACCAATTCATCAAACTAGAAAAAAGAATATATTGGACTATTGTTGCCTATAAAAGTCTCAAGGAATAAAGTAATAATATCTTAATAATTTTGAAGTACATCTTTTAGATACTTTAATATTAAAATAAGCATTATGAATATGATTTTACTTGGAGAAACAGAGTCCCGTGAATTTTATTTGGAGAAATATATTCCAGTGAATATAATGATTTATTTATTTAAATAAATTTTCAGCTGATATAGACCAATGTATTTCTACAGACCTGACTTTAAATCATATAAAGTAGTCATCTGTGAAACTTCATTTAATAGTTATTTCTGCACTGCTCTAGTTAGGATCAGTATGCCTTCAGGTGTGGTGACATTTTGGACCCTAGAATAATTTCCTTCCCTTTCAGAATCTTTATGGTTATGGACAGGGCAAGTTACCATTTGAAATAATAATTATATCAGACCAAAGATAAAGACATCAAGACACACTCAATGCACAGATTCCAGCGTTAGCCTCTTGTAGCTAGAGTTTTTCTGCCTCGCCCACAGTCAGGACAAATCTTTGTCACCCGCCAGTCCCACAGCCGCTCAGACCCAAGTAAACACAGAGACTTATATTGCTTACAAACTGTATGGCCATGGCAGGCTTCTTGCTAACTGTTCTTATATCTTAAATTAACCCATTTCTATAAATCTATACCTTGCCACGTGGCTGGTGGCTTACCGGCGTCTTTACATGCTGCTTATCCTGGCGGTGGCTGCAGTGTCTCCCCCTCCTTCTTCCTGTTTCCCCAATTCTCCTCTCTCCTTGTCCCGCCTATACTTCCTGTCTGGTCACTGGCCATCAGTGTTTTATTTATATAGAGTGATATCCACAGCACTTCCCCTTTTCTTCTTTTTTTAAAAAGGAAGGTTTTAACTTTAACATGGTAAAAATTACATATAACAAAACAATTATCGAGCAAGAATTATAGTTACAATATTAAAGAAGATGTCCTATATATCTTATATTTGTGAGTTTAAGGTTTTATATCTAACTTATCTTTTATCATAACTGAGGAAAATTGTAAGTATCTAGTCTTTAACCACATCAAAGACCTGAGAAGGAACATAATGGTACCTAAGAAATGGAAGATGGATTTAAGCAACTTTTGGGAATCTTGCAAGAGTAGACCAAGACAGCTGGAAGCCTGGACAATCACCTAATGTTTCTCAGTATTGTTGGTGCATTCAAATTGGCTACAGGCCTAGAGTATCTGACAGACCATTTTCAGAAGCAGGATTTCTGAAAGACCATCTTACCCTGTCTTGGCAGAGTACAGTGGTCGCTTTCCTGTGTCCTGCTTGTCCAGAAAGGACAGCATTGCATTCGTACTGTCAGCCGTCAAGGCAAGGGCAGTTCTTTGCCCAGTAGGCCATTTTGTGCCAAAAAGACAAACTTCCAAATGGAAATGTCTTAGAAGCCCAACATTCTCTCCGGATCAAATTGGTGCAGCCAGGAGCAATTGTGTCTCCCGTCAACAGAATTCTAAGTTATTTAAATGCCATATTCTCTAGGTCTATGAAGTGTTTGAAGATTACCTATCTATCTGAAATATATCTATGTATACCTAGAAGACTTAACTAACATGGCTACAAATATGATTATCATAAATGACTAATTATTAATCTATTTTTAATTATCCATTACAATTTTAAACATAATACCTCAAACAAGAATAGAAATATATATATATATAGTATAACAAAATTAACTTCAAGTTTGTATCAATAAACTAAAATTTATACCAATGTAAAACATTTTAAACATAAACTAAAATCTATACCAATGTAAAACATTTTAAACAAGTTGTTCTTTAAAAGTAGGTTGACTAATCTATCCTTTTATCATCTCTATATCCTCCTATATATCTATATCATATCCCCTTTTCTTTTTTAGAAAGAGATCACATTTATAAACAACCTGTTTTAAATTAAAAAAATATTGCTTTTTCTCTGTCCCTCACCAGAGGGCTCTTCTGATTGGGGACACAAGAATCTCTTAACCATTTTTTTTTTTAAGCAATATGTCTGGGTTTAGAGGGGGAATGAGCCAATTCCACCTCTAAAGCCAGCTTGGTATATTTGGGAATTTGGGTGTAGCATCTCTTACTACTTCCTGCTGGAGGGGGCATTGTATCTTATGAGGATGCAAATAAAATTTTAGGCCTATGGGGTAGTCATTGAGGCTGTATTGTGGGAGCCAGTTGCCTTAAAACCGTTCTGGATGTTGGATCATCTGGGCCATGGTGTCATCGGAGACCTTTCAGGGGGTCTTGGCTGGTCAAACCTGATGTATCTTAATCTGGAACAAATCCATAGCCTCTGGCTTTCTGTGGAAACAAAAGCAGAATCTCTTTTCCAAAGTAACATATCCTTATATCCAAATTTTGAAGTCAAGGTACCTTTAAAATATACATTTTGGCATAACTCAACAGCTTTTGCAATCAAATGTTTTTCTTCAGTTACGAATATCAAAGACAACATAATCCAGATTTTTTGTGTGATAGCCATCTTTATGTGGCTTACTACCTTCACTGTTTTTTTTAAACACTTTATTTTTAGATACTATTTGTTTATATAACGGTATATATATTTTTCTTTTAAGCCTATGTACATTTTTACATGCTATAAACTATTTCATCTGAATCAGTCTTATTGCAAACTTATTGCTTTAAACTGTAGCCTTTTAAGCCTGAAACGGGGCTGTGGTTGCTGGCTCCGCCCACTTCAGCTTCCCAACATGGCGGTAGTACATTTTCTGCCAGCTCTGGGAGCCATCAATTTTCAGAAATAGTGGGTCTATGCTTCTTATCAAAGCAGGGTGTAGCCCAGAAACCTCTTTTTTTTTAATACTAGTAAAGACTAAATCTACCACACAGCATAATGTGCCACTGCCAGACGCCTCATTCCCACCATACTGCTAGTCAAACACACACGCCAGGAACCCGCCAGTGTTCAAACCTGAGTTTTGCGGTGTCTAGTGGCCATATGAGACAAGAAGCAGGAACCTGGTTTTGGCTCTTTTTAGAATTGGTTATTAAATATTCTCAGGTTTAAGGTAGAAATTTGAGCCATTGGGCACCATTTGTTGCTTGAGGGTTTCTCTCCAGGTTCCACCAAGCCCCGCAGTCCCACAATCCACATATAAAATAATCACTCTGACGCTTATATCACTTATAAACTGTATGGCCGTGGCAGGCTTCTTGCTAACTGCTCTTATATCTTAAATTAACCCATTTCTATAAATCTATACCTTGCCACGTGGCTGGTGGCTTACCAGCATCTCTACATGTTGCTTGTCCTGGCGGTGGCTGCAGTGTCTCTCTCTCCTTCTTCCTGTTTCCCCAATTCTCCTCTCTCTTTGTCCCTCCTATACTTCCTGCCTGGTCACTGGCCATCAGTGTTTTATTTATATAGAGTGATGGTCTTTGATGGGATTGAAGACTAGCAGTTATAGTTACAACTTAGTATATACAATATCTTAGATAGAACATATTAAGTATTAGATTCAGGTTCTTTAGGATAGGACACCTTTTGGAATGATCATTATAACATGCCATTTACCTATGCTCTATACTTCTCTGGATTTTAGTATGTGTTTCTTGCTTGATATTGTTTGCATTGGTTGCAGTTTCATCTTATCTAGGTCATTATCCCTCATTATTCCTGGACAATATTTGATAACCATTCCTTTGTATATAGTCTTGTACTAGTTTAGAACCTTCTTATTTAGACAAAAAGGGGGAGATATAGTGGGTAGCCATTCCAGCTTGGATCTGGAAGTTCCAACCCCCATTGAGACTCTGGCAACTGTCACGCCTACGAGGTGGGGCCAAGGGAGGCACCTGGAGACCTGAGACCTGGATGGGCTAGCGCTCTCTGTTCCTGGACCCTAGACGGTGGAGGTTGACTGAGCAGAGCTCCAGAGAACACCGCTGGATTGCGATACACCTTCCCCAGACCCCCGCAATCTACCTATTCCTTCATTTGTAAGTCACCCACTAAATAAATCTTCCTTTTAACTACGTGGAGTGGCCTTAATAATTTCACCAGTAGCCTCTTTTATGAGTTTCAGTCATTTTGATTAACCTCCTCTTTACAAAAAAGATCACCTTGTGTCCTTCACTAAATACCCTGAGTGAGGGAGCTGGATGGATGGTATCAAGTCCTGTTGACTGTCCTTTATCTCTCATCTGTATGTGATATTTACATAGATCCTTTCTGTGCTAGAAAGTTGGAGATGATTTTCAAAGGGAGTAATGTGGTTATGTGACAATTTTTGATCTTTCATAAAGATCAGGTGCTGTTTTTAGCCTTTCAATTAAACAATTAAAAATTAATTGAGCCAAGCTTCAGGTATACACCTATAGTACCAGCACTAGTTAGCTAAGAGAAGAATGTCCTGAGATCAAAGCCCACTTAGGCTATATAGAGAGATTCTGTGTGAAAACAAGTAAGCACACAAACCAAAAGAATTATATTTTCTTCTTTTTCTGGTTGTGTAATTATATAATTTTCTAGTGGTATTATTATTAAATAAATAATACAATTTGTAGTTTATGTATCTACTGTGAGAAGAGATTATGCAAATCAGTGGTTCTCAACCTTCCTAAGGCAGTGACCCTTTAATACAGTCCCTCATATTGTTGTGACCACTTGCCATAAAATTATTTCGTTGCTATTTCATAACTGTAATTTTGCTACTTTTATGAATTGTGGTGTAAATATCTGATATGCAGGATATCTGATGTGTTACCCACAGGTTGAGAACACCTTATATGAGTAATCAAATGATGTGTTGACTCTCTAACTTCTGATTAAGAGAAGGGCCTATAACATCCATTCATTTTTCTACTGCAAATACCAAATACACGAAGCCTCATTTCATTGAAGTGGAAGAGGGAATTTCTCTTGTTACTACAAGTTAAATGACATGTGGACACCCCCCACCCAAAAAAAAATCACAAGATCACACCAAAATTAATTTGAGTGGATCAATAGTTTTAGAATACATTATTGTTGAAGGAACTGGACACTTAAAAACAGAGCCAACATCATTGCATAAAGTTTGGGTTGGTAACAGAAAGTAATTGTCATCAATGAAAGTTGGCATATTTGTTTGGAAACCAGCCTATAATAGAATTGAATGCATATCTTTTTGACAGATGAGCAATAAATTTAAACTTTAATTTTATATAGCAATACAATATTAAAACTTATCGGCATAAAAATGAAACTTTGAAGAGAGATTTATATATAAATTAGTTGTGGATTGTAAAATGTGCCTAAAGTTTAACTCATTTGTTCAAACATAATTGAGCCCTTTCGTATCTGACGAAATGGTTCCCAAGATAAAGAAATAGAGAGCGAGATCCAGGAAAGGCACAATGCTACACAGAGAAACCCTGTCTGGAAAAACAAAAACAAACAAACAAACAAAAACAAAAACAAAAGAAACCCCTGTCAGATGCTAGCAGATAATAGATATTTTATGTGGGAACACTCTTCAGTATGATTTCAGTAACCAACATGCAAAGATGAAATTTTTCTCTTTTGACGTTTAAATGATGGACAGGGGCTGAATTAGAACTGTGGTGAAAGTTTATGATTCATTTGATTGGCTAAGCTCAGTCAGTCTAATGCGATAGGCCACTCTGATTACTTAATGCCACCAGCTTGGTTTCCATAATTTATATTAATACCCCCAGGTGGTTTTCTTTATTTTTCCTTTCTGAAGTTTAAATATTCTTTAATTTTAATTTTAAATTATTCTAAATTAAGTTAATTAAATTAAGTTTACTTTTAGATTGTTTTCATTACTATAAAACTGTCTCCATAATTTTTGCTTGTTTCTCAGAATTCCAACATTTTATTGAAACTCCTAATTTTATAAAATATTATTATCAAACCTCTAATGTATTAAGTGTGGTTTCCTTTAGTTCTGTGAACATGTATCGAGGGTCTACTATAAGTTATGTTTCTATTAAATCACCATAGGATTCCTTGCATGTAGTTTCTTCTGGTTACCTATGTCTAGTATTCTTTGTATACCTTTTACTTTTTTGTTGGAAACTGGACATTTACATAGTATATTGTGTCATTGTAAAGAATTTCTGCACTGTCTGGAACTGCTATTTTCTAATTTATTTGTTTATTGACTGAACAAATTATATAAGTCAATCCTACAACCATCAATAGTGTTCAATGTGTTGTTTAGGGAGGTGCAGTTTGGGATATTTACTCTGTTCCTGGGATGACAGGAACATTGATAGAACTTACTCTTGTAGTATACCATATCCAACAATTAATCTCTCCACTATTGACTTTATGATTGTTGTACTGCTTTCAAAATGTCCTTAATTATAATTGAGTCTGCATACCAATCAAAGCAAATTTCAGCTTCTTGGAAGATATATTGTCACTGCTTCAGTTTTGTTCTTGATCATTGATTGTACCCTTTAGAGTACTGATCTCACGGCTCTTATTATTAGGCCCTATCCTTCAAAAGTGCCCAGAGTTTCATCTTTGTTCTAGCACCTGTCTATTGCCATAATCAAACACAATGACAAGAACCAAGCTGGACAAAAAGGGATGATTTGGCGTATGTTTTCAGGGATATAGAATCCATCATGACAAGGATGAAATGGCAATATACAGGGAAGACATGGAGGCAGGAATCTGGATAATCACAGTTCATCAGGCAGGTTATAAAGCCAGGCCCTAGTGATACACTTCCTCTAGCAAAGCATGACCCAGTAAAGGTTTTATAACCTTCATAAACAGTTGCACCAACTGGGGGCAAAATATTCAAATACATGAACCTACAAGGAATATTTCTTTTCCAACCAACACAAGCTCATATCTTTACTTTTTATCATATTGTCCTCCATTCTGTAGGGTATCTTTAGGCTTATATTCCCATAAAGGAAGTTAGTTCCTTTGAGAAAAGATTAAATATTATTTTTATATGATCTTTATTTACCTTCAGGCAGAAGTCCTGAGCCAAAAATATGGAGGTTGGGGCGGGGACAATAACAGGCTTCTTTATGAGTGACACTCCTGTTACAGAAAATGAACAACTGAGTAAGGAAGATCAGCGCCCTGTATCCCTGGGATTGATGTCATCCATCATGTTTAACCTAGGGTAATCAGAATCCTAAAGAAGATCAGAACCATGTATCCCTGGGATTGATGTCATCATGTTTAACCTAGGGTAATCAGAATCCTAGGGATATAGGCTGGCCACACAGAAATGAAAGCCACTGTTACACATCCCAAACTACCAGTGTCTGGGTTTTAACCTGAGGTAGAAGCAGCTCAGAGTTGAATGAGAATGCTATGTCCTCCTTCACCAAGGAGAAAGCCTTCCATTTGAAGACTGGAGATACAGACAGTCCTGGTGCTCCTGTTTCTGCTTCTTTGAGTTAGAATACCACCCTGTTTTTAAACACCTTTTAGTAGCTATTACTAATAGATATTTGTGTATTAGTTTACTAATTGTGTTTAAAGATCATTTCTGGGTATTTTTGTATTTGTATTTTTAAAATGTTTTCTTTTTGTTTATTTGTTTTGTTCTGTTTGTTTTTTTAAAGTTTCTCTGGGAGTGAGTTTAAGTAGAAGGCCAGAAGTTCATTTAATATACAATAATTTAATTAGTTATAGATAAGAACAAAGATAAATAGGAACCGAAAATTTTCTTAACTATTAAAAACAATGAATTGAATGAGAACTTCACAAATAGTTCTGGTGTGAATGATACAATTTGTTACCTTAAAATGCTTCTATGGTCTCAGCGCAAGTGAAAAACATGTGGAACTATAAATAGAGTGTAAAGTTCTGATTTTAAATATAATGTGCTAATTTCAAACTATTGGTAGAGATTTAAATATCATGCAATTTTTTTCACTAAGAATCAAGACAAAGGTAGAATAAAACATTTTTTAAAAAATAAATTATTGTAAATGATGATGAATATGTAAATCAGGTATTTATATATAAATTTGACATTTCTCTTTCCATAAAATTCTTCTAACCTTTTATTTTGTATGATATCTAAAGTGCTTATGTAAAGTCATAAAAATAAATTATTTTAATGTCAGATTAAGTTTTGTGAAAATATAATTTGGTACAGACATTAAATCTATTCAGTTAAAAGTCTAAAAGACATTTCGATCTTAAATAAATAAGAGAAGAAAAACTCAGAATAATATCTTAAAATTATTCATAAGAACAATAATATCTAATTTCAATCAACATTCTCAGGAGAGATTTATTTTCATAAATCAGTGTCATATATTTTAGGCTGCTGACATTAACTAGTGCTAAGCAATTCTGCCACTGCAATTTGAAAATTCTTTTTTTTTTTTTTTTTTTTTTTTTTGGTTTTTCGAGACAGGGTTTCTCTGTGTAGCTTTGTGCCTTCCTGGAACTCGCTTTGGAGACCAGGCTGGCCTCAAACTCACAGAGATCCACCTGCCTCTGCCTCCCAAGTGCTGGGATTAAAGGCGTGCGCCACCACCGCCCGGCTGAAAATTCTTTTCTATACATCAGATTTTTTAATTTTAGTTAATATTCACTTGAAAACCAAAAGGAATTATTGAATAAGAAAACTTTATTTTTAAAAGTGCTTAGCTTTCACTTTTCATAGGGTATTACATTTATAACCCCTGGAGATAGCATCAGTGATAAAACAAATATTTAAATAAGTTTGGGGCATAGTTAATTCTGCATGTATAACAGACTCAAACAAGTTAGAGTACTATATTCCCCCTCAAAAAATCCTATTAATAAGTTCTATCAATAGTGCGGTTTTAAATGAGGATGGTTCCCATAAGTTCATATATTTGAACACTACCCCAATATTTGGAACTGTTTGGGAAGTATGAGATGGGGCCTCATTGGAGAAGGTGTGTCCCTGGGGTAGGGTTTGAGGTTTCAAAAGCCTACAGTAGACTTGGTGTCTTTCCTTTTGACTGTCTTCTTCAGATCAAGGTGCAAAGCTCTCAATTCCTGCCTTGGTGCCATGCCTGTCTGTCTTCTGATATGATGAAAATGAACTAACCCTCTGAAATAGTCAGCAAGGCCCCCCCATTAACTGCCTTCTCTTATTAAGTTAATGTGGTCATCATGTCTCTTCAGAGCAATAGAACATCAACTAAGACTGAGGTTGTTTCCAAGGACTGTGATAGTGTTGTGACAGATCTGAGCACGCTGTTTGGAGGATATGGGAGACTTTGGGACGTTAGACAAGAAAAACAGTCGTGGTTGAATGTTTTAAGTGAGTCTAACTGGGGCATCCTAGCAGGAGTATGGAGAAAAGTGGTGCTGAGAGCAATGTGGACTGCGGGGTGTATGTGACAGCTCTAGAGGTCACAGACAGAAAGAGGATTGGAGAATTGTCCTGTGATATTTTGGCAAGGATATGGTTGCTTCTTGCCTTTGTCCTGAACATTTTCCAGAGGTTAAATTGAAGAGTTTTTGATTAATGGCATTGGCAGAGGAGATTTCAAGGCAGCCTAGTACTGAGTCACATGATTATTATTTATTGCTTTTATGAGGATCTACAATGAAAAGAAGCAAGCTAGACAAAGAGAAATACAAAATGTATGATTTGAGGAGAAAAGGAGCACCAGGAAATGTGATGTTTGAACATAGTTCTGTGCTCAAGAATATTAAAAAGCTTAAAGCCTGGCGGTGGTGGCACACGCCTTTAATCCCAGCACTGGAGAGGCAGAGCCAGGCAGATCTCTGTGAGTTTGAGGCCAGCCTGGGCTACCAAGTGAGCTCCAGGAAAGGCGCAAAGCTACACAGAGAAACGCTGTCTTGAAAAACCAAAAAATAAATAAATAAATAAAAAATAAAAATAAAAATAAAATAAAATAAAAAAAAAAAATCTTAAAGAAAAGCCAGATCCTAAATGGAATAAAAGCAATGGCGATCTCAGCACAAGCCCTCACATAGTTAATCCTGCACTCTATGATAGAAAAAGCTCTGAAGAATAGCCCAAGCCAAAGCAAAAACAGAGTGTTCATGTAAATACCAGTCATCAAGTGAGAGCGGACTTCAGCACAAGCATCGCTTTGCAGCTTTGGCTAAGTTGTTCTCAATTATATGGTTAGGGAAAAACCTGATGCTAGGGAAATTCCCAGGAATCCACAAGGATGATAAAAGCATCATTTTCACAGCGGTCATTTGTTTCATCTTCATCTAAGCCTTATGCGTTGTCTTTGCTTTTATTCATCGTATAATTATATTCTACTTCTCTACATTTCTCTTAAGTGTTACCTTTTTAGACTCTATTCAATACTGTTTCCAAACAATCCTAACTAGAATGACATTTTTGCCCAAAGCTCTACAGTGAATCAGCATGTCATATTCTACTCTGTTTATTGCCAGTATCCACTTCCTGGTTAGTTGCCTTGCTGTTTCCTTACACTTCCTAGCCTGTTCACATGCTAGAGTATTACCTCCCTTTTCTGCTGCTTAGATTGTGAGTCTCACCAATATACCTCTTTTTCTTTTTGTTCCCCTAAATCTCGGTTTATTAATTGTATTCCTACGTGACTATAGCTTCTCTTACTATATTTGCTTTATGTTGTTAAAATATTAATATATAATATAATGCATCTCACTTGTTTGTTTACATGTAATGTATAATGTCTATTTTGTTCATAGCTGGAGACTCGTCATGGCAAATATCATACAGTAAAATCTCAATGAATAATTAGCTGAGTGAATAAAAATAAACTATCAGATAGATTAATGAATTGAGCTAACAGACTCTGAGACAAAATATTTCAAAGCAACTTAAATAACACTATGAATGGAAAAAAATCAGGTTGATTGTTAATTTCTGTTTAAGTTTTTCTTAGAATTAAATGTATGGATATTGTAACATTGATAAAATTGATAAATGTCTTGAAAAAAACAGGAACTACACACATACTCATGTAACATCCTAAATATCTAAAATCGACTCTGAATTCTTTTATCTTTTAACTATGTCTCCTGAGTATATAGAAAGTGTTCATTATAGACACTGCTTCTAAAGGAAAATTGTATTTTTCCCAGCTAACAGACAACTTTGTAATGACATTCTACTGAATAATAATCTGCACCTATTGCTTCTGCCATATTCTGTCTAGGTCCATATCATCTAAAAAAAATAAAACAAGCTGAAATATGAATGAGACTTTTTTTCTAGCTATGGAACACTTTCTTGCGGCTTCATAACTTCAAATACATGCTTCCCTCATCTTGACTTCCATCCCTTCTATCTTCAGTCTTCCTGATGTGTCTTTCCACTCACAACAGAGATGGCATGCTTGCCCTTTGTACCTCTGGATCCCTAACATCTAGTGCAGGCTCTGAAATGTGGTGACAATAGAAGGTGACTTACAGTTTTCAAGGTGAACTTCAGGAAATGGATGACTTGGGAGCCCAGTTCTTTTGCTGTATGTATCCTGGTTGTAGCAAATATTTTCCATATAGGAATTTAATATCTTAAAAAGGAAACATTTGAGAATGGCGATTATTTTTTTTTTCTTAAACAGCTTTGTGACTAAAACTTCATGTTCAGCAATTATTAGCTAAGTGAATGCAAATGCTAGACTCCTATCATAAACCCAGAAGTTGTTAATGTGAAAGAGAATATATTTCCCCATATGACAGGACTTTAAAAAGAACAAAACAAATCTATTTTAGCTTGTGACAGGAAATTCATTATCTAGCTCCCTTAAAAAGTCATTACAATAAGGTAAATAACACAAAATATCACCTTATAAATGTGTGACTTTTCAAAATGTGTCTTGTTATCTGTATGTGGAGCAAAAAAGGAAAGGGAAAAGGAAAAATGAGGAGTGAGTTGAGGCCAAAATTGAAGAAATTAAATGGTTGAAAACTCTGAAGTTCAAAAGTATATATGATGTGAAACTATGAACCAATACATAGTGTGTGAAAAAAAAAGTATGAAAATGCTTGCAGAGAACTTAAAAGGATTCCTGTAAGGGCTGGAGAGTTGGCTGTGTGCTTGCTGATCTTGCAATGGCCCAGTGAGTGACACTCATGCTCATCTTGACACAGACTGCCATGGTTTTCACAACTGTCTCTTAGAGTGCAAGTAGTAGAAACTTGGTCAGCTGGGGTTGCTATTAAGAAGAAAGGCATAGTGGGTAGTCTTTGGAGAACATGTCCTAGAGAGAGGATGTTAGGAATTTCATCTTTATTATCTTCTTCCTTTTGTTTTCTTTGTTTTTGCTTTGATTTTTTTATTGGGATCAGGATGATTTGCAGTGAAGCTCTTTCATGGACTCTTGACATGATATATAACATTAACCACAGGCGCAGATGGAGCCATTTGAATGCATTTGTTCTTGGTCTGGAAACCAATGCCTTCCTTTCTTTCTGTGGGTGTCAGCTGCCTTAGGTATTTCATCACAGTGTTGGAAAAGGGACTAACACATAGTGTAAGGATCAGACATCAAGAGCTCAAATGAAGAGGAACAACTAAAGAGCTGGAATGCAGGGGGTTTGTTTCGTCAGTTAAATCAATGGGCTGAAAAGGAAATAGTCAACCAAAATTTTGGTATCTAGCCTCAGTGATGTATGCAAGACACTAAAATAAGTGACTGAACTGATTTTTCTTAATGAGCATTTTGCTCCATGTAAAAGTAAACATGTACACAGAGGGTCTTTTGGATGAAAGAAGATGTGGGAATCAAATCACTGTTGTTAGAACTCTAGACACAATCTTTTTGGAAATGTTAAATGGTGAAGGACAAAGGAGTTGGAATTGAAAAGTAGCAGGCCTTGAGTGAGAATAGGAAAGCTTCTTCAAATTTTCCTGTTCTGCCCACTCCCATATTGGAAGGCATAGCAGATGAGGACATCCAGCACAGAGAGATCTTGGAATTAATGTACTGTGCCTGGTGAAGGAATGTATTACTATGAATGAAGGGCATAACTTACTGGAGAGCAGTGAGTCATTAATTGCGGCTCCCTTCAGAGCTTGTGACATGCTATTTACTATGTGTGTCTCATTGTGTGGGGAGGGAAGCTTTGTCTGTAAGGCTGGCTACATGGTCTTTATCATTGCCATTGGTTGGGAAAGAAAATCACACACAGTGTTTCACAAATAGCTGTAGTCTTCAGGATTGTAAGAGCCCTGTGCACATTATGATCTAGACAGAGGGAAGCTAACACAATTTTGAAGTAGAAGTCTTGGGTTTAATAAAGAGTGGGGTGAATCAATCATATCACATGTGAGGTTGGATTGGTTGGAGACTGTTAGTAAACAAGAGTGGTTTAAGTTAGTAAACTTGTGGATGTCCCTTTAACTAGGATAATACAGAAGTCACTAACAGAGTCTAGACCTACAGATTGTCAGTTGCCCTTCTGTTACATCCTTTGTATTGAGGAAAGACACTTAGAATTAAAATTCTAAGTTTGCTTTTCTCTTTGCTTTACCCTAGAAATTCTAACTCTTCATTGATGGCTGGGAAGTGGGAATTTCTATATGATACTTTTTCTTGGGTAATCCAGATCTATTAAAAAAAACTTCCTGTGGTAGAAATGTTATTAGCAGTCTAGTATTATGGATAAATTTAGTGCTCACAAATCCATTGCATTGCTCGATATTCATTGAACAAATGTACTTGTTCATTTAAATGATCAATATTATTTGGATTAGAATCTTCTTTTATTTTCTTTAGAGCAATTTTAAGTGCTTTATAACACTGAAGTGCTATAAATTAACTAAACACATATGAATATGCTTAATCATGTGCTGTTCTTTTTACTCATGGATTTGTATATGAAGCGCCTCACTGTGTAGTCCTGCTGATATCAAACTCATTATGTAGAAGATTGGTCCTAAATTCACATACATCCATCTGTCTCTGCCTACCATACTTGGACACTGATATTTATATTTAATAAAAGTATTTTCAATTAGAATCAGTTTAAAATGTAAAACATGCCTAATTAATATTTCCAAGATAAGTAGAAGTTATTGTTATATTAACAGAAATATTTCTGAATGAATAAATCTAAAGACTAGAAAGCCTAATATAAACTTATCTCTTCTCTATCAATTCACTCATGCAGCTGCATTTACCTGCTTGGTAGCCTCATGAATGTTTATAATGTGGTTTATGGAGCTTCTGCACTTTGCTAATGAACTTTTACAATACAATAAGAGAAAAGAGAGGAAGCACTCTTTACTTTCTTTCTATCTGATATAGTCCCTTTGGCCCAAATCAAGACATATGACAGATTTCAGAGTCTATGAGAGGAAATGGAACTGAGAATGGAAATTAAGATGGCTATTTTACCCCCTCCCATTTAAAAAAATACTTTAACTATACTCATTTGCATCTCTTTTGCATACAAAATACACTCACCTTTCTTCTAAAAGCTAAACCTCAGGATGTCATCATCTAAATCAATTAAGAGGAAGGTGAAGTTTTTTAGAGGAGCATCATATTGACCTTTACTGATGTGACTGTAGTTTGCATACCAGGTAGTCTCAGAGAACCTTGAGAGGAAAAGCCCAACATAATAGTAATTTTCAAATTTGTGATTCAGTTTGCTAAAAATTTATCAGCCAAAGAACCATACACTCAAACTAGAACCAATCAGGAGATGACTAACCAAATGAAATTAAATAAAGAATCATTATACCAATCTTGCAAATAATTTCTCCTGGTGAAGGAAAAGAAAGCAACGGAAATCAGCTGATCTCAGATACAACATTGTGAGGTTCTAACTAATACCTTCTTTTAATAGACTTGATACATTATAGTTTATTTTAGATTTCTCTATCAAGCTTTCATTATGCAAATTAAATTCAAGCCTCTATGAAAATATGTATAGATACATTTTTAAAAGAATGTACAGATTGAGAAGGAACGTCTCTTTGTTTTGCTATCATTAAGTATACATTTTCTGAAAATTCTTGTTTTCTCAATCTCTGTGACAAAGTTACTGTCAGTCAGAGGGTGCTCTATATTTTAAGATCTGTGAAAATTCCATCAATTAATCTTATCTAGAGGGCTTATCCATTTACAGTGCCTGTATTTTGATGAATTTCTTTTTTTGTCATCAAAAACAGAGGGTGTTTACCTACTAAGTACAATTTGCTTAGTTATCCTCATGGATTCCAATAAAACCAGGAAGCTTAGGTGATAAATAACATTGTAGATGAATTTCTAAATGGTCTAATTAAGTAAAAAACATGGAACCAAATATAGTGGTGAAAGCCTTAGATCAGGGAAATAGGGAAAAGCACCAGCCAACTTTACCTCACAAACTCTGCAGCTTCCAAATGTGAACTACTGCCAGGTGGTGGTGGCTAATGCCTTTAATTCCAGCACTTGGAAGGCAGAGGCAGGCTGATCTCTGTGAGCTTGAGGCCAACCTGGGCTACAGAGTGAGTTCCAGGAAAGGCACAAAGCTACACAGAGAAACTCCATCTTGAAAAACAAAACAAAACAAACAAACAAGAAATGCGGACTAGGCCCATCTGCCTGAGACCCCAGCCACTTCCTGAGACTTAGAGACCGGCCCCCAGCTCCCAGCCTGCCCCCCAACTTCCCTTCTGGACCAGAGGTGAGTACCCGGGTCCAAACCGGACCCCATCCCTGGGCACCAGCCACTCCGGGAGGACCTGCCCAACTTGGCACCAGGTTCTGGCCACCGGACAGCTCCCCTTCTAGCCCCACCGGGAGGGATCCCCTTTTCCGGCCCCTTCGGAAGCCCCTGCAATCTCTGCGCCCTGCCCCCACGCCCATCTGCCCAAGACCCCAGCCACTTCCTGAGACTTAGAGACTGGCCCCCAGCTCCCAGCCTGTCCCCGACTGCCATTCTGGACCAGAGCCTGCCCCTGACTTCCCTTCTGGACCAGAGAGTTGGACAAGAGAACTCCCTTTTGGACAAGAGAGAGAATCTTCCTGAATCTGTCAGCTCTTTCTGAAACAAGTACACTGATAAGACCAAGAAGGAACCACAAGGAGATGGGCAGACATCAAGGCAGAAGTACATACAGCAAAATGAAGAGCAATACAGCATCACCAGAACCTAGCCTGCCTCCAACATCTAGACCTGAACACCAAAAATTGGAAGAAGCAGAAGAAAGTAGCCTTATGAGTAACTTCATGAAGAAGGTAGAGGCTTGTGTAGAGGAAAAGACAAGAAAATTGGAAGAATGCTGTAAACAACTAGAGGAAAGGGCAAACAAATTAGAAGAAAACAATAAAGCCCTCCAAGAAAACAAAAAAGTCCTGGAAGAAAACATAAAGTCCAGAAGAAAACAATAAAGCACTGAAAGAAAATCATGAAAAAGCAATGAAACAAACAAAGGAAACAGTCCAAGAACTGAAAAGGGAAATTGAAAAAATAAAGAAGACACAAACAGAGGGAATGCTGGAAATAGAAAACCTGAGTAAAAGATCAGGAACTTCGGATGCTAGTATAACCAACAGAATGCAAGAGATGGAAGAGAGGATTTCTGGCATTGAAGATACAGTAGAAGAAATAGTTTCATCAGTCGAAGGAAACACTAAAGCCAACAAAGTCATGAACCAAAATGTCCAAGAAATCTGGGACACCATAAAAAGACCAAACCTACGAATTATAGGGATAGAAGAAGGTGAAGAATACCAACTCAAAGGCACAGAAAATATATTCAACAAAATTATAGAAGAAAACTTTCCCAACTTAAAGAAGGAAATGCCTATGAAGATACAAGAAGCCTATAGAACACCAAACAGACTAGACCCCCAAAAAAGTCCCCTCGACACATAATAATTAAACAACTAAATGTACAGAATAAAGAAAGAATATTAAGAGCAGCCAAGGAAAAAGGCCAAGTGACCTATAAAGGTAAACCCATCAGAATAACACCTGATTTCTCAATGGAGACTTTGAAAGCCAGAAGGACCTGGACAGATGTAATGCAGACACTAAGAGACCATGGATGTCAGCCCAGACTAATATACCCAGCAAAACTTTCAATCATCATAGACGGAAGGAACAAGACATTCGAAGACAAAGCCAGATTTAAACAATACCTATCCACAAACCCAGCCCTACAGAAAGCACTAGAAGGAAAATTCCAACCGAAGGAAGTCAGATACACACTCAAAAACACAGGCAATAGATAAAGCCACAACAGTAAACCCCAAAGAAGGGAAGTACACACACACTACCACCAAAAATAACAGGGATGAACAATCACTGGTCATTAATATCCCTTAATATCAACAGACTTAATTCACCTATAAAAAGACATAGACTTACAGAATGGATACGAAAGCAGAACCCAACTTTCTGCTGCATACAAGAAACACATCTCAAATTCAAAGACAGACACTACCTAAGAATAAAAGGCTGGGAAAAGACTTTCCAATCAAATGGTCTTAAGAAACAAGCAGGGGTAGCCATCCTGATATCCAACAAAATAGACTTCAAACTAAAATCAATCAAAAGAGATCAAGAAGGTCATTACATACTCATCACAGGAAAGATCCACCAAGATGAAGTTTCAATTCTGAACATTTATGCCCCAAACACAAGGGCACCCACATATGTAAAAGAAACATTACTAAAGCTTAAACCACATATAAAACCCCACACATTAATAGTGGGAGATCTCAACACCCCACTTTCACCACTGGACCTATCTCCCAAGTCGAAACTTAACAGAGAAATAAAGGACTTATCTGATGTCATGACCCAATTGGACCTAATAGATATCTACAGAACATTCCATCCTAACAAGAAAGAATATACCTTCTTCTCAGCACCCCATGGAACTTTCTCTAAAATCGACCACATACTTGGCCACAAAGCAAATCTCAACAGATACAAAACAATTAGAATAACCTCCTGTGTTCTATCAGACCACCATGGTTTAAAGTTAGATTTCAACAACAACAAAAACTACAGAAAACCTACAATTTCATGGAAACTGAATAATGCTCAACTGAATCACCAATGGGTTAAGGAAGAAATAAAGAAAGAAATTAAAGACTTCCTAGAGATCAATGAAAATGAAGACACCACATACCCAAACTTATGGGACACTATGAAAGCAGTGCTAAGAGGGAAATTCATAGCACTAAATGCCCACATAAAGAAGTTGGAGAAATCTCACACTAGTGAATTAACAGCACACCTGAAAGCTCTAGAACAAGAAGAAGCAAAGTCTCCCAGGAAGAATAGACGCCAGGAAATTATCAAAGTGAGAGGTGAAATTAATAAATTAGAAACTAAGAGAATAATACAAAAAATTAATGAAACAAAGAGTTGGTTCTTTGAGAAAATCAACAAGATAGACAAGCCCTTATCCAAACTAACCAAAAGACAGAGAGAGAGAATCCAAATCAACAAAATCAGAAATGAAAAGGGGGACATAACAACAGACATTGAGGAAATCCAGAGAATTATAAGGTCATATTTCGAAAACCTCTACTCCACAAAACTGGAAAACCTAAAAGAAATGGACATTTTTCTGGATAAGTACCACATACCTAAGTTAAATCAAGACCAGATAAACTATTTAAATAGCCCAATAACCCCTAAGGAAATAGAAACAGTCATTAAAAGTCTCCCAACCAAAAAAAGCCAGGACCAGATGGTTTCAGCGCAGAATTCTACCAGATCTTCAAAGAAGAGTTAATTCCAATACTCTCTAAATTGTTCCACATAATAGAAACAGAAGGAACATTACCAAACTCCTTCTATGAGGCTACAATTACCACTGATTCCTAAACCAAACAAGGATACAACAAAGAAAGAGAACTACAGACCGATCTCCCTCATGAAGATTGATGCAAAAATACTCAATAAAATATTGGCAAACAGACTCCAAGAACACATCAGAACAATTATCCACCATGATCAAGTAGGCTTCATCCCAGGGATGCAAGGGTGGTTCAACATACGAAAGTCCATCAACGTAATACACCATATAAACAAACTCAAAGAAAAAAACCACATGATCATCTCACTAGATGCAGAAAAGGCATTTGACAAAATCCAACACCCCTTCATGATAAAAGTCTTGGAGCGATCAGGAATACAGGGAACATACCTAAACATAATAAAGGCAATATATAGCAAACCAACAGCCAACATCAAATTAAATGGAGAGAAACTCAAAGCAATTCCACTAAAATCAGGAACGAGGCAAGGCTGTCCACTCTCCCCATACTTATTCAATATAGTACTTGAAGTTCTAGCCAGAGCAATAAGACAACATAAGGAGATTAAGGGGATACAAATTGGAAAGGAAGAAGTCAAGCTTTCCCTATTTGCAGATGACATGATAGTATACTTGAGTGACCCCAAAGATTCCACCCAGGAATTGATAAAGCTTATAAACACCTTCAGCAACATAGCAGGATACAAGATCAACTCAAAAAAATCAGTAGCCCTCCTATATACAATGGACAAAGAAGCTGAGAAGACAATTATAGATACATCACCCTTTACAATAGCCAAAAATGACATAAAATACCTTGGGTAACACTAACCAAGCAAGTGAAGGACCTATATGACAAGAACTTTAAGTCCCTGAAAAAAGAAATTGAAGAATGTCAGAAAATGGAAAGATCTCCCATGCTCATGGATAGGCAGGGTTAACATAGTAAAAATGGCAATCTTACCAAAAGCAATCTACAGATTCAATGCAATCCCCATCAAAATACCAACACAATTCTTCACAGACCTGGAAAGAATAATACTCAACTTCATATGGAAAAACAAAAAAACCCAGGATAGCTAAAAGAAACCTGTACAATAAAACAACTTCTGGAGGCATCACAATCCCTGACTTCAAGCTCTACTATAGAGCTACAGTAATAAAAACAGCTTGGTATTGGCATAAAAACCGACATGTGGACCAATGGAATCGAATTGAAGACCCTGACATTAACCCACACACCTATGGACATATAATTTTTGACAAAGAAGCCAAAAGTGTACAATGGAAAAAAGAAAGCATCTTCAACAAATGGTGCTGGCATAACTGGATATCAACGTGTAGAAGGCTGCAAATAGATCCATATCTGTCACCGTGCACAAAACTTAAGTCCAAGTGGATCAAAGACCTCAACATAAATCCAGCTACTCTAAACCTGCTAGAAGAGAAAGTAGGAAGTAGTCTTGAACGCATTGGCATAGGAGATCACTTCCTAAATATAACACCAGTAGCGCAGACACTGAGACAAACAATCAATCAATGGGACCTCTTGAAACTGAGAAGCTTTTGTAGAGCAAAGGATACGGTCAACAAGGCAAAGCGACAGCCTACAGAATGGGAAAAGATCTTCACCAACCCCACAGGTGACAGAGGACTGATATCCAGAATATATAAGGAACTCAAGAAATTAGACATCAAAACACCAACAGTCCAATTGAGAAATGGGCTTTAGAACTAAACAGAGAATTCTCAACAGAGGAAACCCAAATGGCTGAAAGACATTTAAGGAATTGCTCAACATCCCTAATCATCAGGGAAATGCAAATCAAAACAACTCTGAGATACCACCTTACGCCTGTCAGAGTGGCTAAGATCAAAAACACTGAAGACACTTTATGCTGGAGAGGTTGTGGAACTAGGGGAACTCTCCTCCACTGCTGGTGGGAATGCAAGCTTGTACAACCACTTTGGAAATCAATATGGCGCTTTCTTAGAAAATTGGGAATCAATCTCCCCCAAGATCCAGCTATACCACTTTTGGGCATATACCCAAGAAATGCTCAATCATACCACAAGAGCACTTGCTCAGCTATGTTCATATCAGCATTGTTTGTAATAGCCAAAACCTGGAAACAACCTAGATGCCCTTCAACTGAAGAATGGATAAATAAATTGTGGCACATATACACAATGGAATACTACTCAGCAGAGAAAAACAATGACATCATACGGTTTGCAGACAAATGGATCGATCTAGAAAAAATCATCCTGAGTGAGGTGACCCAGACTCAGAAAGACAAATATGGTATGTACTCACTCATAGGAAGATGCTAGATGTGGAACAAGGATGACTGGACTGCTACTCACATCACCAGTGAGGCTACCTGGAAAACGAGACCCCAAAAAAACACGGAGAAATGGATGAGATCTACATGAACAGCCTGGTCATGAGTGGGAACAATGAAGGGCAACGGTCGAGGGAAAGAGAGTGGGAGATCCTAGCTGGATCAAGAAAAGAGAGGGAGAACAAGGAATAGGAGACCATGGTAAATGAAGACCACATGAGAAGGGGAGGAAGCAGAGAGCTAGGGAGGCCCACGGAGATCCACAAAGATACCCCCACAAAAGACTGCTGGCAATGGTCGAGAGACGGCAGGAACTGACCTACTCTGGTGATGGGATGGCCAGACACCCTGTTAGTTGTGCCATAAACCCATCCAAGGAAGGTCTGAGGAATCTGGATGCAGACATCCACGGCTGGGCCCCTGGTGGAGCACTGGGAGTCTAATTAGTGAGAAAGAAGAGGGTTTATATGAGCGAGAATTGTTGAAGCCAAGGTTGGATAAAGCACAGGGACAAATAACCAAATGAATGGAAGCACAGGATCTATGAACCAAAGGCTGAGGGGCCCCCAACTGGATCAGGCCCCCTGAACGGGTGAGACAGTCATTTGGCTTGATCTGTTTGGGAGGCAGCTGTGTGTTGGTGCCGGGTCCTGGGCTCGTTGCATGAGTTGGCTGTTTGAATCCTGGGACCTATGCAGGGACACTTGGCTCGGTCTGGGAGGGGGGGACTGGACCTGGCTGGAATGAGTCTACCAGGTCGATCCCGGTCCTCGGGGGAGACCTTGATCTAGATGAGGTGGGAATGAGGGGTGGGGTGGGGGGAGGGAGAAGGGGGCGAGAGTGGGAGAACAGGGGAATCTATGGCTATTATGTTGAACTAAATGATGTTGTAAAATAAATTTACTAAAAAAAAAAATAATTTGTTAAAGTACACACAGAGTGATGGTGCTGAACTTCTCATTTTACCTGAGCAATTGAGACTTAATATGTAAAAATGGCATAATAAAAATTCACAGTAGATGAAAAACATAATAGATGGAAAAAAAAAAGAAATGCGGACTACTTCCTGTTTACCCACACCTTTATTGCCTTGCTATTCTGTCCTCTCATTGGCTATCTTAGCCCAGCTACCTCACTTCCTCTTTCTACACAGTTCTGTCACTTTCTATCTGTCTGTACAGACCTCCAGGTCTCTATGGTTGGTACTTGAATTAAAGGTGTATGTCACCACGCTTGGCTCTGTTCCCTAGTATGGCCTTGAATACACAGAGATCTCGCCTGCTGAAGGATGAAGGGCGTTTGCTGCCTGACTTTTTGTTTACTTAAAATGGCTGGCCTTTTCTCCTTGCTCTCTAGACAAGCTTTATTTATTAACATACAAATAAAATATCACCACATAACATGTTTTCATAGGCATATTAACAAATTTATGTAACAGATTCAGTTAATGTATTTATAAGAATAAAATATGAAACTCTCCATAGATTTTCCAAAACAATTAACAAAACTCAGCTTGTATTTATAAAACATGCTCTAAGAAATAAGTATAAAAAACTTCTACATTTCTGATGGAAATTTCACTTGTATAACTTACATATAAGATATCTATTTGCTAACTATTAGATACTCTTTATTTACCGCAGAAATAAGAAAAATTCTCCATTTTTGATGACATTGAAGATGACATATGGGTCTTGACATATAAAAATGAAGAAAATATCATATGAGGTATAAATACTACAAACATTTTCATTTGAAATAATTGTCTGTATAGAAAATAAAATCTGCTAATGACAATATGATTTAAGATATTCTTTGCCTAGATGCTCAGAAACAAACATTCTATATAAGAGGAAATGATCAACTAGAAAATAGAATAGAGATTTTCAAACAGCTGAAAAAATTGTAAAATACCCATCAATTTGATAATAAATATAAAAGCTCTTTATGAGAAAAATAATATCCAAAGTACTAAAGAGAATAAAAAGTTTTAGGTGAACTGAAAGAATGCCAAATAATGAATGCCAAACTATATTATACAGCTAGCTGCCAATAATATTCAAAGTTAGTGTTTGAAGTTTGTTCCGTGATAATTTTAAGGGATAATTACTTAAATTATTTCATTTTTACTTTTTAATTTATTTATTATGTGTGCAAGTCAAAGGATGGTTTTGTTGTTGCTGTTGTTGTTTTATTTTGTTTGGCTTTATTTTTGAATCAAGTCCTCCCATCCACCATATGGGTTGTGGTGCTTAAGCTTATGTCCCTGGCTTGACAGAGAGTGGTTTTATCTACAAGGCCATCTCAGTAGTGCTCAAGACTTATTTCATAATTGAAGGAGCCTTGATTTGTAGACACGTAATCGGAAGTACAAGAAAAAGCCAGATAAATTGTGGAGAAAATAAATGAAAGTGAATGAGGTAGAACCTGGGTTTGTATTCTAACATATTCTTTAAATTTTACAATGGATGAGAGAAATACAACATTAGAAGCAAAAAGAAACACAATCTGTCCAACAGCATGTAAATTCCAAGAAAAATCAACAAAAAGTGACTAAATGAAGATTTAGTATGTGATGAAGTTGGCTGTCAGTTGGAAAGAACTGGTAAGATAGAAAACAAAAAAAAATATTTCGCCATAGCTTAAGACAAAAATAATATGATTTCCACTTTAATATGTATTAATATTTATGGTAAAATCTCTAAGGTAACAGAGGGACAAATTGAAAAATGTATATTTACATTAATATTTTCTCATGTAATTTTAAAGAATGGAAGGAGATGATAGTAATCTAAGTGCATTATTATATACATGTATGAGATTGTCAAAGAACCAATTTAAGCAATAGGAAAGAATGTTTTTTCCTCTTTGTGATGTGAAATATACTTTTTCCTCTCTCTTTACTCTCTCTGTCCAACACACACAGGAAAATGGAGAATGGTAAAAACCTGAGGGCAGTACAATGTAAAAATAATTCAGAAAACTGGATCAATGATTACTCTGGACAGGAAATATGCTTTGGTTTATGGATTCATTTGCATTTTGAACAACAGTCATTCTGGAACAGTGCAAAATAATGGATGCTTAAAATTATGTTTATCATTAAAAACAATAATCACAGAGAGTAGAGTTCAAAACTGCCCACAAAGAGACTCTATTATTGAGATTTTGGTAATGGGGGAAAATCCAGCTCAATTTCCCATCTGGTTTAAATTCTGTGAATTGGAGACTGTATTTTCTTTAAAAGTTTTTTTTTTTTTTATTTTACATACCAACCACAGTTCCCCTCCCTCCCCTCCTTTCTCTCATACCCCATCTTCCCCTCACCCCACCCCCATCCACTTCTCAGAGAGGGTAAGACCTGCTGTGGGGAGTCAACAAAATCTAGCATATCAAGTTGAGGCAGCACAGTAGGATTGGCTGAAGGAGACAGAGACAGGAGGATCACAAGTTCCAGGCCAGCCAGGGAAGAGACTGTATTTTCAAATGTTCTTAGTAATTCTTCTCAATAACAAACTAAGTGATGCATTCTGAGAATAAGCAGTCTTCTGCACTGTTATTTTAAATGTGTCACTTGGATTTGTAGGTAAAAACAATTCAAATTAAAAGTAATCAGATGTTTATGATTTTAGGAGGCTTGCATAATCAGTTTCAGAATTTTCCATTTGTCTTCATTGCTAGCACTGGCCAGCTCCTGCTCAGGTCAGACAGCTGTGGCCACAGTCTTTGATGCCAACAGTTCTGATTTACTTTGAATTTGGAAATGTTAAAGATGAACTGATTTCAATGTGATTATATCTATCATAACTCTCTTCCTTCTGATGGGATGCAAACCCAGTTTTGGCATTCAGGTGACAAAGTATTGTTTATATTTTCTGTATTAATTGGCAGAGTAGTATAAAGAATTACTCAGCTTCCTGAAATTGAACTCCCCTGTGGCATCTTTGACTTTTGAAATGAGTATATGAATATTATATCAATTGGATCAACACTTGGTTATGACAAATTTTTGTAAGTGAACATAAAAATATTTATCTCAAAGTTGAATTGTTGTGGTCTGTTTTAACATCATTGCTGACAACGTTTTAGGCTTATGACTTACAGCGCACCCAAAGTTCCCATGGCATTCCCATTCTTTGTAGCACATGTATAAATAAATCAATTAAATTTGAATTTAAGACCTCATTGATTTAAAAAGGCTATTTAATTTACTTACATTGAAACCTAAATTGTGATTTGGATATTACTTAAAATTATATTGTATTCTTCTTAACAAATTAAATTTATAAATATAATATTTTAATATTCACTGATATAGTACCTGAATGCCCTTCTCTTGGAGGCTTGTCAGTTTAGGGACTGATTTGTGTCCACTTGTCTATTGCTTTTAATTTAGAAAGATTATATAAATATACATGGATTTTACATATCAAAGCCCATATAGTAATCATTGTGAGTCTGTAGTTAATCGATGCATGTCCCAAACTTTACATGGATAATTATGGATACACAGCAAGGAAGTCATTTCTCGTGTCTGTTTCCTACTGAGTTTGCAAAGTATACAGAAAAGACAGCCAAGATACAGATGTAGAACTGCATTTTACATTCTTACCACACTGTATTCTCTTTAGATCATACTTGAGAAGCGTGACAACTTTAAATTATTTTACAAGCATTTTGTTTATTCTGAGTTAATCATATTATCTTATTTTGTTTTACTCAATATTGCATTAGCCTATTTGAATACATTGAGTGAAAAAACTAGACATTTATTTCCCTGTGTCCTTAAGGATTACTGCATTATCTACTGTGAAGTCTAGAGAGCACAAAAATATTTAATATAATTGGAGAATTCAAATACACAAATACATATATACATGTATATATTTAACAATAATTCTAATTTTGTTAAACAAGTTTTATTATAGAAATTTTAGTTTTTATTTAATATTTTTCCTTTTTTCTTTTCAAATTTAACTTTTTATTGATTCTTTGTGATTTCACACCATGCATCTGGATCCCACTCATCTCCCTGTCAGTTCCCGTCTGTCTTCTACCTTTGCAGTTCCACCCTGAGGATGAAAAAGATAAAATTTAAAAGAAAAGAAAAAAATCTCATTGTGGAAACTGTATTGTGACACAGTGAATCACACAGTCTTTCAATCCATGAATTATTGTTACTTGCAAGTGTTCATTGCATTGAGTTATTGGTCTGGTTTGAAGTCTCTGATTTTTGCTACATCATTAATACTGGGCCCTCACTGGAGCTCCTCTTGGATATCCTGTTGTCCTGTATCATGGAGATCTTGTCTGCAGGACAGAGTCTGTAAGACCAGCCCCTTCATGTGCTCCAGCATATCATAGATGGGGTGGATGTTGGAGTGGACCAACTCATGGCTCTAGTTCTGGGTCTGGGTGTCTGCTGGTTGATCAATCCACCAGCTCTCCTTCACCCTCAATATCCTGGAGTGAGCTCTCCAGTCCTGCCCTGGCTAGATCACCATATATGGTAAGCTGTAAGGGGTGGGGCCAGTTCTCCTGCTCTCCTGTTGCAGTTTCATATCTCTCTAATTCTATAAAATACAACATGATGAGCTAAGTTTTAAATAGATGTTTTTAATGTAACACTAATCTAAAATCAGATAACAGACGATGCATATTTTTAAAATGTCACAAATATCTAGCAATTGTCATTTCAAATACTGAAATTAAACTAGATAATGATTGTGGAAACTAATATTACTGAAAATTTATATCCTAAGGATGAGAATTTGCTGTGTGGCTTTTTTTTCAGTAGCAGGAGTGTGTGAAATGGAGGTTGCCTGAAAAGGAGAATAAGGTTCTAACCTAAGACCTAATTTTTATTCTAAACCTTGGGGAATCTGTGAGGTTATTCATAAAGCGGCAGGGAAAGATAGCAAAATGGCACTTGAGAAGGAATGGCAAGAAAATAGACATGAGGATATTTTTCTACTTTATCCCACTGAGTATAGAAAGGGCACAAAAAGTCAGCATGTTCTGTGTGTAACAGCAGTGATTCCACACCTGGATAAACAATCTATTTTTCCTCATGTGCTCTCTTAGGATAAGATAGTAAATGAAGAAAAATAGCAGAATAGAAGCATCAATGTGTGTAAGTCTCTGAGGGTGAGTCTAATACAGAAGCTGTTGTTGGAAACAGGGCACAAATCATTGATCAAAGAGACACACTGCTAAGTTCATACAGTACTTCACTTGGAAAGGGATAAAATAAAAGAGAGGACAGAAGCCAGCAAGTATGTTTTTGTCAACTTCAGACATCCCCAGAGCAAAACAAAATAGACTTTTGCTTCTAATCAGTAGGATGTGATCACTAAAAAATGAAAGAAGAATCACTTGTGTTGAAAAGCACACATGAACATATTATAAATACTAGGGCTAATAGCGAGGAATTGAGAATAAATTTAAAATGTAACCCCATTTGTTTAAAAATTAGGGAATGAAATTAAATTTATGTTGACCAGTTCTCTTTTTTATCTATATTGATATTTCATTTTTTATTTAATATCTTTGTAAAAATTTATAAGTAATCATAAAGAAATTTACCATTATAATACACAATGCAAAAGTTAGAATCAAATAATAGGAAATCCAACTCACGCATATTTCCCAAAATTATATATTTTGTGTTACATACATTACCCACATATTTACATTTCATTATATCAGTTCTGTAAAGATACTTCACTAGGGTAAATATACTTTATTTTTCTTTGTCTTCATTTCAGTATGAGTTTGTTTATGAAAATGAAGGAATGTGAATAAACACTTATGTGCAAAACTTCCTTTGTCATTTGTGTTTCTTAGAATGACATTAGCTGAAGCAAATTCTCAATAAAATGCCAAGCATGACTTCACTGGTTTGGGGGACTTTCTCTTACTCAGTTAAGACAAATTAGTTATCTTCTAGTAACTTTCATTTTCACTGAGCCCTCATGCATTGCTGATCCCCTGGAGCTTTGTGCTGTGGAAACCATAAACACTCTTTGTATATTGCGTATCAAGGACTAGTAGGCACACATGCTACCATAATTGTCTCCACAAATGTATAACTTTTAAATTACTTTAGATTATTATTTTTATGTGTTTGGCTTGCATGAATGTATGTGTACCACCTGTGTACTAGGTGCCTGCAGAGGTCAGCAGAGGGCGTCAGAGGCTCTGGTACTGGAGATATTGATGCTTGACAGCTAACATGGTTGATGGGAATCAAATCCAAGTCCTCTGCCATAACAGGAAGTACTTTTAAACATGGAGTCATCCCACCAGTGCTGCATGTACATCTTTTACTGCCCCATCATAAAATACTTTAACACATAAACTGGAAGCTGAATTAATAGAGTTTAAATATCATGACAGAAAAACGTAGCAAATATAGACTCTTTCTTAACATAGACCCCAAGTATCTACACAGATTGCCAGACTCTAAGTAAGTTTATTAAAGATAGGAATAACTTTCAGTGGCATTCAGTCCTTCATCATTGTGATATGATAGTGTTGGCTACAAATGCATTAGACCAATTTCATACCTATCCCATGATGCACATGCACAATGTGGTAGTTTGAATGTACTTGGCCAAGATAATCTCATAGGGAGTGGCACTATTAAGAGGTATGGCTTTATTGGAGTGGGTATGACCTGGTTGGAGAAAGTGTGTCAGTGGGGATTGGCTTTGAAGTTTCCTATGCTCAGAATGCCTGTGACTTATTCAATTTCCTGTTGCCTGCAAGAGGTAGGATTCTCTGCGATTTCTCCAGCACCACATCAACCTGCATGTTGCCATGCTCCATGTCATGATGATAATGGACTGAACCTCTGATATTGTAAGCCACCACCCAATTAAATGTTTCTCTTTATAAGAGAGTTGCTGAGGTCATGGTGTCCCTGCACAGCAATTGAAACTCTAACTAGACACCTCATGATGCTGCACATCAACAGGCTGGCCTTGAGTCAATGTATGAAACTCAGTTATTTTTCTTTTTTAGCCACTTTTAGTCTTGTTTTTTTTTATAAATATTTTATTTTATATTTATTCATGCTCATAATGTGTGTGAATCAAATCCATCCCCCATTCCCTCTGTCCAATTCTTTCCCTATACCTCACCACATTTCCTGTACTACATGTGTGTATCTTTTAAAAAATATTGAAAATAGACTTTTCATATACTATATCTGATTACAGTTTGCCCTTCCTCAACTCCTCCTGAACCTCTCTACCACCCACCCATCCACCCAAATTTGTACCCTTTTCTTTTTTTTTTCCCCCTGGAACTGAGGACCAAACCCAGGGCCTTGCACTTGCTAGGCAAGTGCTCTACCACTGAGTTAAATCCCCAACCCCTGTACCCTTTTCTGATCTCTTTCTCTCAGAAAAAAAATCTAAAAGAAGAAAAATAAAATAATATAAAATCAAAACCAAGAAAACAAAATAGACAAAATCAACAAACAAATGAACAGGAAAAAAAAAAGACACAAAGAAGAAGCAAAAGTGAAACATAGATGCAAAGGTATACATTTGCACACATAAAAACACAATAAAGATGCTAAATTTGGAAACCATAATATAAAGCAAAAGCTTGTAGGGCTTAAAAATAAATGTACTGACAAAGAATTATGAGACAAAAAAAAAAAACAAAGAAAAGAAAACAAACCTGTCAAATGTCATTAACCTTATTTGTGTTTTGTGTTAACCATCTACTGCTGGACATGAGGCTTGTCCTCATGAGTGGTTTTCATATCCAATGAGAGTCTGTTCCAAAAAATCTTAGTGTTTCCTATAGAGCAGTTATCAACTGGAGATAGTTTCTAGTTTAAGGTGAGGGGTTTGTGACCACTTCCTCTCTCAGTGCAGGGACCCCATCTGGCTTAGACCTGTGCATGTTGTCACAGACTCTGTGAGTTAATATGTGCATTAATCATGTTGTCAACATGGTAGTCTAGCTGGAGAACCACCAGGGAGGACTCTTCCTGAACCTGGCTGACTCTCTGGGTTGGGTAAGAAAGCTGATGCCTCTGCCTTTGACATTGATTTCTTAGAAGTTTAACTCCCCCTTATTTGACCTTAGCAAAAATGGCTCAGGCCCAACCATATCCCCCAGTCCCCACACCCAGTAGCCCTTGGGAATGACCTCAGTACTGAAGTCTTCCTCCTATATCCCCTCTGGCTCTTACCATCTTTATACCTCCTCTTCAGCAGAGTTCCCTGAGCCCTCAGGGGACAGATTAGATGAAGACAATTCATTTAGGGCTTAACGTTCCATTATCCGTCACATTACACACTGTCCAGTTGTGGTCTCTCTGTTTCCATGTACTGAAAGAGGAAGCTTTTCCGATGATGACTGAGAAAAACAATGATCTATAAAAACAGCAGAATGTTTTTAGGAGTCATTTCATCCATCAACAGATTCATTTCATAGAACATTAGTTTTTGGTTTTCCCATAGATTTATGGCTGGTCTAGTCTCAGGTTCATGGCCACCAGGGTAGTGGGGGACATGGGTTCAATCTAATGGAGTGGGTCTTAATTCCATTCAGATAGTGGTTGGTTACTTCCACAACTCTTGTGCCATTATTTCACCAGCATATATTGTAGGCATGTAACCATTGTAGATCTAGGGTTTGTAGCCATGTTGGTGTTTACCTTTAATCTTTGGTAGCATACAATTTACCTTCTAGTACCATGAACATTGGTCAAGGGATGAAGGCTTTAGGCTACCAATAAATGACTTAAGTTCAATGAGTTGTAGATGTTATCTTCAGTAATAGGGCCTTGCCATTAGTTTGTGGAGAGCAACTAGTAGCTTTGGCAATAACCTAGGTTGTTTTAGAGAATTTCCATGGGTCCTCTTTGGTCAGCAACTCAATTAGATGTAGCCCATTCCTGTCACTGGAGGTTTTATTTGGTAGTAAGAGATGGACATATCTAGTTGTGTCTTTGTCTCCTCCATTATTTGGTAATTCCATTTTTATTTCTTTCATATATGTATCATTTGAAGAAGTTTCTACTATGGAAGGTCTCCATATGACCTTTCAAATGGCCCTTAGTTTAAGCTGATCCTCCTATTTCTTCCTTTCCATTCCTCCTCCCTCCCCTCTCCATTATATTTCTTCCTAAAACAATACATTTTATATAAAATACACTTTTAATAAAATATTAATACAAGAAACACAATTAAAATATGTATATTTCAAAATAAATACAAAAGGAAAATCAAGTTCTACTTCTCTAGTTGGTAAAAATAAGAGAAAAGGATCTCTGGCAGCTCTGGCTACAGGATAAGAGGCCAGTAGCAATAAAACAGCAAGAAGAGACAGAGAATAAGTAGAGAGTCTAAGGCACAAATTGCAGGGAGCCATTCATGAAATGTGGGAGGGCAGTATAAAACAAGGTAGAACACAACTGAAGCAAATTACTTTTGTTGTAACTTGCAATAATATATGGAGATGAAATACTTGGAATGTTTTTCCTTGTCATAAATAGGTCCATGGCAGAAATGGAGATATTTTAACTTTTGGCATACAAATGTTGACCAGCTTGACCCTCCCATTTCCCTATGTTCTCATCCCCCACTCCTTGCCCTCTGCCACCCTCCCACACCCAGTCCACTCATGTATATCTCATCCACTTCTTCACAGGGTCATCCATGTGTCCCCCCTAGGGTCTTTCCCTGTTAGCTAGCCTCTCTGGAGCTATGGGTTGCAGTCTGGCCATCCCTTCTCTCACATCTAGTATCCACTTATGAGTGAATACATACTATGTTTGTCCTTCTGAGTCTGGGTTACCTCACTCAGGATGATATTTTCTAGTTCCATCCATTTGCCTGCAAATTTCATGGTATCATTGTTTTTTACTGCTGAGTAGTACTCCATTGTGTGTATGTACCACATTTTCTTTATCTATTCTTCAGTTGAGGGGCATCTAGGTTGTTTCCAGGTTCTTGCTATTACGAATAATGCTGATATGAACATAGTTGAGCATGTGTCCTTGTGGTAAGATTGAACATTCCTTGGGTATATGCCCAAGAGTGGTATAACTGGATCTTGAGGAAGACTTATTCCCAATTTTCTGAGAAACCGCAGTACTGATTTCCAGAGTGATTGTACAAATTTGCATTCCCACCAACAATGGAGGAGTGTTCCCTTGCTCCACATCCTCTCCAACATGAGCTGTCTTCAGTGTTTTTGATCTTAGCCATTCTGACAGGTGTAAGATGGTATCTTAGAGTTGTTTTGATTTGCATTTCCCTCATGACCAAGGATGATATTGAGCAATTTCTTAAATGCCTTTCAGCCATTTGAGATTCTTCTGCTGAGAATTCTCTGTTAAGCTCTTTAGCCCATTTTTTAATTGGATTGTTCAGTATTTTGATGTCTAGATTTTTAGTTCTTTATATATTTTGGAGATCAGCCCTCTGTCAGATGTGTGGTTAGTGAAGATCTTTTCTCATTCTGTAGGCTGTTGTTTGGTCTTATTGACCATGTCCTTTGCTCTACAAAAGCTTCTCAGTTTTAGGAGGTTCCATTTATTAATTGTCACTCTCAGTGTCTGTGCTACTGATGTTATATTTAGGAAGTGGTCTCCTGTGTCAATTTGTTCCAGACTACTTCCTACTTTCTCTTCTATCAAGTTCAGTGTAATTGGATTTATGTTGAGGTCTTTGATCCACTTGGACTTGGGTTTTGTGCATGGTGACAGATATGGATCTATTTGCAATCTTCTACACGTTGATATCCAGTTGTGTCAGCACCATTTGTTGAAGATGCTCTTTTTTTCATGGTACAGTTTTGGATTCTTTGTCAAAAATCATATGTTTGTAGGTGTGTGGATTAATATCAGGGTCTTCAATTCGATTCCATTGGTCCACATGTCAGTTTTTATGCAGGGAGGAAGACACCATGATAGATGATGACATCATGGGAATAGGAAGAGGCAGGGTGCTGTGGAGTCTCTCAGGAATCCACAAGGTTGACCCCACGTTGGTCTGCTGGCAGTGGTCCAGAGGATGCCTGGAGCAGTCTACTCTGGTGACCAGCCTAGCAAATAACCTAGCTGCAATCACAGAGCCTTTGTCTAGTGACTGATGGAAGAGGCAGATACAAAGATCCACATCCAGGCACCAGGCTGAGCTCTGAATATCCAATTGATGAGAGGGACATCGAGATCATGATGGGGGACTTGCAAAGATGACCGGCCATGGTAGTGGAAGCCCGTGAACTGTGGACTAGTGGCTGTGGAGCCCCCATGGGACTGGACTAGACCCTCTGGATATGGAAGATGGTTGTTTGGCTCAAACTGTTTGGGGAGCACCCAGGCAGGGGGATCGGGATCTGTCCTTGGTCTATGGGCAGGCTTCTGGAACCCAGTGCCTGTGGTGTGACACCTTGCACAGCCTTGGTGCCATGGGAAGGGGCTTGGACCTGCCTAGGCTTAGTGTGCTGGGCTCTGATGACTCCCCATGGGATACCTTGATTTAGGGGATGTGGGCATGCAGGGTGGCTTGGAAAGAGGGCTGGGGAGTGGGAGGAGGGGGGGTCTGGGGGTGGTATGTGGAGTGAGTAGAAAATTTCTTAATAGAGAAAAATGACAGAAAAAATGTTAATGACACAAATGTGGTGACACACAGCTTTAGTCCCAGCCATCAGCAGGTAGAGGTAGGCAGATCTCTGAGTTGTAAGGACATTCTGGTTTGTAGAATGAGTTCCAGGATGCCCAAGAATACACAGAGAAATTTTGTCTAAAAAATAAAATGAATTATTTGTGGGTACTTCAGCTCTGTATGATAATTATTGACTACTACAAGGATAATCAGGTTGATATTAGTGTGGAAATGCAAATAGAATTTTCATTGATAAAACAAATGACTTGAAAATGTGTACAATGGAGTAATTTGGATATAGAATCATAAACTCAAAGACATTCACTTTTAATGAAGCACATAAGGAGGATGCCATTCAATGGTAATGTTGAAATCTCTAATGGTTTCCATCAAGAGCTTCAGAAATATGACTAACATTGGATTTTAGGTCTAGGAATGCATTTTTTTTGCATTAACGACAGGTTTGAATTCACAAGTTTAGCTTTGTAATCCTTTGTAAATGATGGTGCTGTACCATGTGAATGTGTTGTCTGTAGATCTAACAAAAGGGTTGTGGAGGGCAAATTTAATAATAAAAAAGCTGAGACAAATTATTTAATATTAGAAGTAGGTTACTCTATGACTAATTCATATAGATAAGTCTCCTTATATTCTTATTTTTAGGGAGCAGATCGCATTTTAGATGTTCTACATTGCCAGGTAAATAAATAGAAAAAGGGAATTTCCACTCTGATAACTGACACTGATCAGAATCAGCATTTGAGAAAAGGAGTATGAAATGTGCCTATTTTTCTGAAGTCAGTAAGAATTTTTACTGAAGTCACTGTGTAAAAGTAAGCAGAGGTTTTTTTTTTTTTTGTAAAGAAACACAGCTTAATACACACATGTATTTGATAGCTGTTACTTACATCCATTCTACATACAGTGTCATCTAGGGTGGTATTTAAACTGGTTCCAACACAGAGACAATCCTTACAGACTCAAAATGAAGACATTATATACTAGAGTAAATATTTCTTATAATTTTCCTAAAATAAAAAAATGTTTTATAAATTTGTTAATGAGATTCATGGTATCTGTAACTAACACTGAATTGTATGATATTTTTTATATTTTATTCAATTAGCATATGTAAATATTACCCCAAATATTAATCACATAAAAGGGTATCATTATGACTTTTCAATATGTGATAATTACTTTAGTTATATTCCCCTCTCTAGTATTCCTCGTTATTACCTGTTCATTCCCCCTTTTCTAGTTCCCCATCTGTATCTCTAGCATTTTCGCTTTTAGTTTCAAGTGTTTTTTCATACCAGCTTTTACCCATAAAGAAAGATAAGTGGCTGAACATTTGCTTGTATTTGATCCCAATATGGCAAAGGGACAGAATTGGCAAGATTGGTTGTGAATAAATCGCACATTCTAAATTGTAGATTGTGTATACAGTTAAAAATTATCCTAATGACAGATTCTGTTTTATGTTGTACATAGCTTTTACTTATTATGTAAAATGAGGGAAATTGATTCCAAAGGTAATTTGAGAGGTCTAGAATGTTAAAGAAAAATTCTGGAAAAAAATTAACTGAATTGTCAATAACTAATTGGGGGTTTATACAATTAATACTACATTTTGAAGATGTAGTGAGAGAAAAATTATTTGTCAAACACTGTAATAAAATGATAGACAAGAAATGAAATCATGCTGTAAGTTTCTGGGGATGTTAATGAAAATATGTGTTTTTAGAACATGTTATAATCATGAAGGAAATTGATAAAGTTCTTGAAATTTATCCATCCAATTTTTAAAAATTATTTTTTTTTATATTTTGAGGATATAATTATACCATTTGCCACTACCTTAATTTCTTTCAAAACCTTCCATATATTATTCCTTGCTCTCTAAAATTCATGGCCTCTTTTTATTAATTTTTATTACGTGTGTGTGTGTGTGTGTATGTGAGTGTGTGTGTGTGTGTGTGTGTGTGTGTGTGTGTGTGTGTGTGTGTGTGTGTGTATTATGGGTTTAAGGTCTCCTGGGTTTTCCACCATCCACTTTAGAACTGCCTACTGTTGTTCTTGTTTAGCTCATGTTATGAAGTCATGTTGGTAGACCTTTAGAAGTGTAGCTTCTGAAATTCTTAGGAGACATAATCTAAAGAAACCTCCAGTTATTATGGCTTTTACAATCTTTTTGTATCTGCTCCCCACCTTCTATATTGATCTCTGAGCCTTAAAGTAGAATACTTACATTATAGAAGTACCTACTGGACTGGGCTCACTAACTCTGCAGTTTGATTGGTTGTGGTTTTCTGTAATGGTCTTTGTCTTAAGGTTTCTATTGCTGTGGAGAGACACCATGAACTTGGAAACTCTTATAATAGAAAACATTTGAGGCTTGCTTACAGTTAGTCTATTGTTATCATGGTGGGAAACATGGTGATACACAGACATGATTCTGAAGAAGGAGCTGAATGTTCTACATCCTGTCCAGAGGCAGCCTGGAGAGAGAGAGAGAGAGAGAGAGAGAGAGAGAGAGAGAGAGAGAGAGACAGAGACAGAGACAGAGACAGAGACAGAGACAGAGACAGAGACAGAGAGACTTGGCCTAGCTTGGGCATCTGAAACCTCTAAGTGAAAGCCAATGGCAAACTTCCTCCAACAAAGCCATACCTACCCCAACAAGACCACACCTCCTAGTAGTATCCCTCCCTGGTATTTAAACATTCAAATCTATAAATATAAGGGAATCATTCTTAGTCAAACTACCATAGTTTTTTTTTTTTTTTCTGTTGCAAAGAGAAATCTTCTTGATGAGGAGTGATGACCAGACTTATGTGTGGGTATTAGGAAAAATATTTAAAATGTAAGTAGGGATTATGCTGGTTTAGTAAAATGGTAGTTATAGATCCTTCACCAAGATCCATGACTTCACTATCCCTGTGTGACTGGGTAGATCTCCAGTACTAGACATGATTTCCCTGTTGTTGAGTGGAATTTTACTCTTTAGGTGAATCCATCTGAATCTTAAAGATATGAGCAATTTCTTAGTTAGATTATATTATTTCTATTATAAAGGGTATTGAGTGGTTTCACTTCAACTGGATGACAATGTTTAAAAGAAGTTTTCAGTTCTTCCTCAGTTATGTATGATATTGTTACTAAATTTATACTAATCAGGGAGTAAGTTTGAGAATGGGAATATGGTTCTTCAAGCATCGTGACTAAGATGTGCACTTCTAAAACCTTCTTCGAGTTATATCATCCTTCTGATTTTTAACAAGACTGGAAATGTAGATGTACCATTATATATTTTAATTAAAATAGGATTTTTATTTCTACATTTAATTTAACTTATTTTTGACATGCTTATACAATTAGTTTTGTTTTGCAAAGTGCATAGTAATTTTAAATTGAACTCATGAAATTATTTATAAAAATCACTCTAGCCTCAAAATGTTCCTATTTGAAAATGTTTGTGTTTATTATTCAGTGTTACATTTTATATACAGCTATCCTAGTGATGCAAATGTCAATAAAAGCTATAAATGTTTCATACATAATTCATGTCTTACTTGAAATAATGAATATTTTTCTTATAGATAAAATTTAGCATTTCATTTGAAATTCATTTGTTATGAGGATTTTTCTTGATACTGCTACAAAAACATACTTTATTTTTACTATACAATTTTATATGGTTTACATCTTACTCATGAAGATGCTATCAGTTGAACCATTTTACCATTGATACTGTTTAGGCTATGAGAGTTTAAGCGATGTTTTCACTGTTTAGCAATTCCCATAGAATAGAGCAGAGCTGTGGAACTTTTCGGTTGGTCTCCAAAGAAGAAGGCTTCACTATTTTTAAATTAGTTTCACAGACAAATTAATTAAATCTGATTCTTGTTTTTATTTCATATTTGATAATAGTATATAGAATTTTGAACAATAATCACATTGAATTTTATAGTTTTCATGTTTTCTTACTAAAGAAAAAAATAACAATTCTTGTTATATTCAGTTTTTATTCTAAAGTAGATTTGAAATTTTCATCCTAATTTGAACATCAGTCCTAACCCTTTATAAGAATCATGTACTTTTCAATTTCATGTGTAAGTAGGAGCTGGGGAAGGGGCTCAGTTCGTGGAGTGATTGCTTAGTGTGCATGGGTCCCTTGCTTCAGTGCCAGTACCACTTAGAGAGGGTGTGATGCTGCCGAGCTGTAATCACAGGCAGGAAGATGGAGGAGTCAGGAAGATCAAAAGCTTCAGGTCACCTTCAGTTATACAGTGAATTAGAGGCTAGCCTAGCAACTTTGAGGCCATTAATAAATAACGATGATAAAAATAATGGCGTTAGATGATCGGGAACATGACACACTTTTCCATTTTTGGTGCTTTCTTTCCTTTTTCTTAATCTTTCCTTTTCCTTTCTCTTCCTTCCTTCCTTCCTTCCTTCCTCCCTTCCTTCCTTCCTTCCTTCCTTCCTTCCTTCCTTCCTCCCTCTCTCTCTTTCTCTTTCTTTCTTTCTTTCTTTCTTTCTTTCTTTCTTTCTTTCTTTCTTTCTTTCTTTCTTTCTTTCTTTCTTTCTTTCTTTCTTTCTTTCTTTCATATTTATGGTTTTGAGAGACCACAGAGAGACTATAACCATTGTTTAAAAATTGGTTATATATATATATTTTATTCAAAAATTCTGGTAAGGAAAGATGTCAGGAGAATAAAAATTGGTACCTTTTACTCTCAAAAATATTTAAACTCCTTGTTTTGATTCCATGGAAGTTTTTATTTTCTTATCTCTTCAACAGTCTTTTCTCATAGAAGTAATTGGAAGCACAAAAAATAAAAAAAAAATTATTTCTTTAACTTTTTTGAGATTGTAGTATAATCACTATTCCTGCCACTCTCCAAGCCTTCCTATATTCCCCTTCCTGCTCCCTTGCACAGTTCATGCCCTTTTGTCAATGGCCAGTTCTGAGCCCACCTGTTTCCAAGAGAACAACCTCATTTTGAGTTCTTGCATAAAAGGTCCCATGGCATTAAGGTGGCAAAATATTCAGTTGTTGTGTTTCAGTAATTTTTATATTGCTAATACCTTTAAGTTGTAGAACTTTTTTATTGATATGTTTTAAATTTGCAAGTAGACCAATTCAGCTTGTTATAGAAAAATAATTGCTATGACTTAGATTTGGTATTTGACTCTGCCACTTTGGAATGATACTTGAATTAGTGAAGAAACACATTTAATATATGAGGTTTTGTCTTTATTAACTTGAGATTTCAATAATGTAATTGCTTCAGCTGAATATTGATTGAAAAATTATTCAATAATGGTAAGAAATATTTGTGCTTCAATTATCCTTATATTTTTCTTATTAAGAAATACCCGACCAGTTATAAGATTATCACTGTAACTTTCTAGTAGGAATGATGTTGTTTAATAATCAGAAATGACAAAACTGACTCATTGAAAGTAGGTTTATTCTGATACCAGACCACCTAACAGTTAATTGGACTAAATGATAGCATATTCGCAAATAATAGAAATATAATCTGATTTTTCAAGGCAGATAAATCATTTTACCATTTCTACAGAGAATCTTGTAACTAAAACTGTCTTTTCTGTAACATGAATATGCCTACCTCTGCTTTTGATACATCTTGTAGTTGGCTCACGTCCTTTCCCAAGATCTCATATTTTTGATTATGTTCATAATGCTGACCTTAAGTGAGTAATATGTTTTTACCACAGGGGAGGGTTGGAAAGTTATGATATTCTGAACTGAAAATATATTAGGTTTTTACTAAGATTTTTTGACAGTGAAAGATGTCAGAAGAGCAAACACCAGAGAGACCTTGTAATAAGAAGAAAACACCAGGAAAGTAATCTTTAATAAAGTTCACTCAGGAAGTATTCTTCAGGGCCCGTTTATTGAAATTCAACAGAGAAAGAAGTGATGAGTTGACTGTTGTTTGAGTATAACAGTTACCTTTGTTCAATATAGATGCGAACATGGAAGGTGCCATTGTCTTTTATCTGTTTTCTAGGGTGGACGGCCAAAACACTAAGTATACACTGGAAAGCTGATACAAGGAAGGATCAGCATTCTAAAATCTGTTACCGACAAATAAATATACTAACTTTAAAAGGGACCTCCCTAAAATAATTAAAATAAATAGTAATAAATTTATAATTATTAAAAAACAATAACTACATGTTATTATATTCTAGCATTATATATTGTCTATAATTATATATTCTGGAAGAAGTAGATTCAGTATCATTTTTGGGTTATACATTTTAGAACAATTTATCTGTGCATTTTTACCTGTCTTTACTCCATAATAAAAATATGTACTTTCTAATTACAAGTATGCCTTTTTATAATTAAAGTCTTTTAAGCAGTCATTCCATTGTACTTAGTCTTTATAAACTATGCAATGCATCTCAAATTATCTTAAATGCTAAATAATCTATGTTTTGCAAATCCGCAATAAAAGGAGAACTTGCCTGTTCTAGTAGAATTTACGTGACTTGGTAAATTGGTAATTAGTACAAAATAAATATATTTATCATGAAAATATAGTGTGACAATTTTGTTAAGGTATGTGGAGAGCATAAATCAGAGAATATGGATAGTAAATGTTGTGTTGTTATTTTTACATTGTGTTTATATTATATTTTAATTAACAAGTATTTATATTAACTTCTTCTTACTTTATTCCCTCCAACCCTTCTCATGCCCCCCATACCGTCTCAAATTGATAGTCTCTTTTCTTTTATTATTGCCATAATATATAGAATGTACACATTTCAATGTATAAATACATAAATACAACCTGTTGGGTTTGTTTTTGTTGCTTCTGTATATATGATTTCAAGAATGATCACTTTGGCCGGGCGTTGGTGGCGCACGCCTTTAATCCCAGCACTCAGGAGGCAGAGGCAGGCAGATCTCTGTGAGTTCGAGGCCAGCCTGGTCTACCAAGTGAGTTCCAGGAAAGGCACAAAGCTACACAAAGAAACCCTGTCTCGAAAAACCCAAAAAAAAAACAAAAAAAAAAAACAAAAAAAAAAAACAAAAAAGAATGATCACTTTGTATTGCAATCAAGGATTCATCCGTAGGAAAAGACAAGTCTTCCTTTCTCAGTCCTCATAGTTTCCTGTAGCTCTTTGTCTTTCTGATTATTTTAAATAGCTATATGAGGTCACATTTCTACATAAAATATGTCAAAATAATATAAATGGCATGGATATTAAGACTAAATATTTCAAGCAGAAAGAAACAAGACTAATATTAAAGAATAAAGCTGACGTTTCCTAGAAAAAAACTGTAGCAGGAATGGAATAGTGTAAAGAAATTAAAAATATTACACACAAGATTGTTTTTGTTGACAAAATATCTTGTGCCTCTAGAAAATGATAATAATTGTTTATTTAAGACTTAAAGAGATAGGTGATTGGTAACATGCAAAAGAAGACATGGCCCCTAGGATTGCTGGTTGTTAGTGAAACAGAAGAGAGGAACTTAGGAGGCATTTGCAATGATCTAGGCTCGAACAGGATCACTACATATTCTATTTTGCATAGAAGAGTCATAGCATAACACATTTCAAGGCATATTGTTCCTAATTTCTTGTTCCTAAAAGTGTAGCAGTAACAATTGTGATGTTTTGTGCTAATCCTATAGAGACTAGAACATTATTGTTAAAGGGGGTACCAACAGGTTATAGTAATGGTTAGTGAACTCTTTCAAATCAATTTGTTAAGTCATATATATCTTTTATATTCATTAAGATCCTAAATAATAACCACAGTGATAAAAATACACATTTCTACATTTATTTACAATAGACAAAATTTCTCTTAACTCAATTTCTATTTACATAATAAATATACATAATATGCCAAATTATAGGAAAATAGTTTGCAACTTACAATTCCATAATATTATTAGCATTTAATTTTATACACTTAGTTCTGCTTGGTAGATTGATATGGTTTTCTGTCATTGGAGTTGGTAAACAGGTTTCCTAAGTACTGGTCAGTGGAAACATGCAATCAATTTGAAAATTGTATTAGAGATTTCAGAGATTCCAAGGAATGATTATATCCTGATATTCTATTTGGTATGTGGTGCTAGAAATTGGATTTAAGGACTTATGTTTTCACTTACTGTATCATCAGTCCTTAGTCTTCTGTTATATTCTTATGCTCATATATGTATAAGGGAATGTGTTTTGCACTGTATAAAGAGAAATTCAATATCAGAGTAAACTCAGTATTGTTCAGCTTTATATAAAACTACACATAAAAATTAAATCTTCAAAATATTTTGGACTGTTTGAAATATGTGTGTGTGTTTGTGTATGTTATAAACACAGGCAATCATAATTATTGAAATTTGCCTAAAATTAAAATGTACTGTAACTCTTGATCATATCACAGGCTATGCATTATCCTTATATTATCAGTCTGTGTGACACATGGTTCATTATTTTAATATGCTATGTTTTGTTAGACCAACTAAATAAGAAGGGGCACATTCATTTTACCTACCAGAAAAACATCTACTGTGTGTTTGTGAGTAGAATTTCAATGGAACAGATGGTTGTTACAGGTAATGGCTAAATAATGAAATTCTTTCCAAGCTTTTGGAAATGGTATATGCTACAATATTTGATAAAGTTCCTTCCAGTAAGAGGAAGTACTTAGAAACTGATGATATTATAATTTTGCAGAAACAGCTTTCACATGAAAACCTAAACCAATCTTTTCATCATTCTTTCTTTTATTTGGTTACTGGAAAATTCTGTAGTCAATTAATGCAGATTAAATGAACTATTGTCTTGGTAAGTGCTATATTAAAAATTAAGTTTTAATCAAATTTGTATGAGTATCATGAAAGTCTTATTGGCTGAAACATCAATTTTATTGCAATTATTTTCCCCTTTGGGGATTTTGAGTAGCCCTTTCTTTTGATATTACAGAAGAGTATGGTGATATTTTATTTGTACTGAAATGTGATTTTATTTGTATGTTAATAAATAAAGTTGCCTGGGGGTCAGAGCTGATAGCAAGCCATAGCAAGAGCCAGGTGGTGGTGGAACACACCTTTAATCCAGATCACATGACAGACAGATCTCTGTGTGTTATAGGATACAGCCAGCATGGAGACACACGCCTTTAATCTCAATACCAACCATAGAAGACCTGGAGGTCTGTATAGACTGGCAGTGATGAGGAGGCCATGTGGTTGGTTTTACCCAAGGAGAAGGTAGAACAGAGTCAATAAAAAGACAGATACACAGGAAGTAGGTCGCTTGCTGAGGGGAAGGACAGCAGCGGCAGGGAAGGGTAAGAAGGCTCTAGGCTACTGCTCTGACCACTTGGGCTTTTAACTCTGCATTTGGCTCTGTGTTTCTTATTTAATAAGACTGTGCATCTACAGAAGACAGAAAGAAAGTATGAAATGGCTCGTGTTTCTGCATTTTGAGTAGCTTGCTTTTAATAAGTGTGATCTTAATATAATTTTACATTGATGTCTGGATGGTCATAAATATGCAATAATTACAGAACTCTTCCTGTGAATCTAATTTACAAATAATGAGAGTATATTTCATAATTTATTTCTGAACCTGTGAAAGGTGCATAACTATCTGCTTCATTGAACACTGATCATACCAATGCATTTAAATCCCTTTATGTTGCTCGGTTATGTCAACTACTGAATTATGATCATTTTGAAATTGTAATTTGTGGGTAGTGAAAATGTGTAAGACTTAGCTGGAAATGAAGTGTTCAAATCAGGATCTCAGTTGCCAAGTGACTGCTCACCACCTAATGCGATTATATTTGCCCTGGTGAATTTAAAACAAAGTTAAAGTACCTATGAGGCACACAAAGTACCAATTCTTGAAATACAATGTGCAGCCAGGTGAATTACAGCAAAAGCGCACACATCTTTTCACAAGTGGATCTCATTATTGATCTGAGAATGAAGGGCTTTATGAAACAAATAGGAATGTAAACTAGAGTTTCTTAGCTCTGAACATTCTTATGCCAAGTTAAATGATTTTTAAAAGCTGACCAAGTGGGAAATAGCATATAAACAACTGTGAAAGATACAATTATTAAAAACATTTAAATCTCTTTTTAAAAATACGACTCAATACATTTCAGCCAGTTAGTTGCTTGTTATGTCCAATATATTTTTGATGACTGAGGAATTTTATTAAACACATGTGCAGTTAATTACTTATGAAGTTCTCTTAAATTCATACATTTTATTTCATAAAAACATTCAAGAATTTGGGGGAGTCAAGGAAAATACCGGGTGTGTGTCCTAAGTATTGGGCAATTTACATGTCATCTTAGTTCTTTTCAGGCAACATAGGAGGAAAATAAAGATCTTTAGTGCTCATTCAGATTCAAATGCAGTACTCTTGTGGTTTAAGGCATTTGGCCCTTTAAGTGATGTATTTTATGAAATAAGATTGAGGGTGATATTTTGTTAAGAAGGCTAAAGCTATGACTGAGCCTGTGGCTTTTAATTTGTTAGGTTAGGCTTCCCTCAAACAAAAAGAGGTCTGAAATATTTCAGTAAAGACCAACAGGCATTAAAGAATATATTTAAGACAGCAACTAAAGAAGATAATTTCTACACGTACTTTGAAGTGGGAGTTATTTTACAGACAAGCCGGGGACATAGTTTTGGTTAGTTATTATATTTTAAATATCATCTAAATCATGATTATGGACTATGTATGCATATATGGAAAAGCCCAGTGCAACGTACCGTTGTTTCTACCCTTTCCCTCATACGATGGAACTTAAATGATTCATTTTCTGTTTCTTTTCCTTCCCTTTTCCTTTCACTCTTTTGGTGAGCAGTTACATATATGTTTTCTTATTTCTTGCTTCTTTCTGCATGAAAGCTATGCCAAGACGCACATTATTTTTTAACTTCTATTTTACGTAATATATTCTGGAATTCACTCTAAATCTTTACATATAGTTCATAGACAGTTTTTGTAATGATGCACCATAGACTATTGTGTGTTCTCATAGTTTATTATACCACTCTCATAGATATCTACTACTTGATTATTTTGCAGATTTGAAGTTACAAATACCAATAGTGAATGACCTGATATATTTGTATACGGATGTATTTAAATCCCTTTGTGTTTCTCTTTTACTTCAACTACTGAATTATGATAACTTTGAAATTGTAATTTATGAGTGGGGAAGTTGTGTATAGATTAGCTGGAAATGAAAGGTTCATATAAGAATCTCATTTGCCAAGTAGTGTTCAGCACCTAGTGTGCTTGCCCATATTGGACATTATTGGAAAACTTCCCTCTAGTGGGGTTCTATCACTTGCAATCCTACCAGCGGTGTCTTGCATGGTTAATACAATGTCAAGTTATCACTGCACATTTATATATGTCTCATAAATGAGGAATTCTATTTTAATGAATTTTAATTTGTATTAGTCTAATTATTAAAAATTATATATTTACATATGTTTAAGTGTCAAATCATATCTTTAAAGTGAATATTTTTGTACCCTTTCCTTAATTTCTTTCTTGGGAAGGAGGGAGAGCACAACCCTTAAATTTTTGTTTGTTTTCTTCAAGACATAATTTCTCTTCATAGCGCTGACTGTCCTGGAACTCACTCTGTAGACCAGGCTAGCCTGGAACTCAGAGATATACCTGCCTTTACCTCCTGAGTGCTGGGATTAAAGAGGTACACCACCACCACCAAGCTAATATCCTTAACTTTTAATAATTCTTCCTATGTTTGTGATAGGAACCTTTCATCATGTAGTATATATTGAAAGGTTCCTAATTCCTATTTAATTTGTGAGTTGTGTTTTGACTTTATTTATGATGGGATGTAGGATGCAGTTTAAGTGTCCTTCAGAGTCTGTTGGAACCCACACAGGTTTCCCAGTAAGATGTGAGCTTGCTTTACCAGCAGGGCTTCATAAGAGGATAATTAAACCATGGGCCTCTGTGCTGGGGATGTCTTTCTGTACACTGTGAATGTATGTTGTTCCCATTGGTTAATAAATAAGCTGCTTTGGCCTATGGCAAGGCAGCTTAGAGGCAGACAGGAAAGAGAAAGGCCGAGTTTAGAGACACTAGCCTGCCACCCAAGGAGCAACATGCCAGCAGACTGGTAAAGCCACGGAACAACTTTTAATCCCAGCACTTGGAAGGCAGTGGCAGGTGGATCTCTGTGAGTTCAAGGCCAGCCTGGGCTACAGAGTGAGTTCCAGGAAAGGCGCAAAGCTACACAGAGAAACCCTGTCTCAAAAAATTCAAAAACTCAAAAAAAAAAAAAAAATCAAAAGCCAAGGAGCAAAACATAGATTAATAGGAATGGGTTAATTTAAGATATAAGAACTAGCTAGTAAGATGCTTGAGCCATTGGCCATATAATTTATAATTAATATTAAGCCTCTGAGCGAGTATTTTATAAGTGGCTGTGGGACTGCAGGGCCAGGTGGGACCAGAGAAAACTTCTACCACAGGCCTGGGTATCAGGTAGTTTGGTAGGGTCTACTGCTGTGGATATTGACCACTCTGTATGCTGTGAATGTGTTGCTCTGATTTGGTTGATAAACAAAATGCTGACTGGCCAGTAGTGAGGCAGGAAGTATAGTGTAGGCAGGATAAGCAGAGAGGAGAATGCTGGGAACAGGAAGGCTGAATCAGGAGATACTGCCAGCCTCTGCCAGCTGCTGCCACCATGAGAAGCAAGATGTGAAGGCATAACTGGGATTAAAGGTTTATGTGGTGATGCATGCCAATAGGGTTTGCTGAATGAGGCAGACGCCAGAAGTATAGGAGGGATAAACAGACAAGGAGAATGCTAGGAAGTGGAAGGCTGAGTCAGGAGACACTGTCAGCTGCTGCCATGAGAAGCAAGATATACAGATATCGGTAAGCCACGAGCCACATGGCAGCTTATAGATTAAGAAATCTATAGAATTGGGGTTAATTTAAGATGTAAGATCTAACTAGCAAGAAACCTGCCACGGCCATACAGTTTATAAGTAATAAAGTCTCTGTGTGTTTATTTGGGTCTGAGTGGCTGTGGGTCTGAACGGGACTGGAGAAAACTCCAACTTGGTTGTCTATACTTGGTTGTATCTAGCAAGGGGGAGGTCTTTTGTCTCACCCCTAGGTATTGTTATAAAAAGCCCTTTGGAATAAAGTTCTGAGCTGGTGGATAAGGATCCAGGCCCTCCTGAGCTATCTTGTGCTTCTGTCACTCTCCTCTATCTATTTATCTAAATATTTCTCACTTCTCCCTCCTCAAGAGTACTCTGGGGAAAAGTGGGGGTGGTCTCCTACAAGAGTCCATTTGGCTAAGACTAAGACTTCATTTAGAATGTGCTGCTTTGGATGAGTCCAGCCTTTCAGAATTAGAGTTTACTAGGAGGCCTATAGGTTATTGGATCATGCTCTCTAAGGGCTCATTGCCCTTTCCTCTTCCTTTATAATACATTTGAGACATTAAGTGAGTAAAATTTCTCTTTTATGGTATTTCACACCATTTGACACTATTATTTGCTAATAATTAATTATTAATTATATAGGAACAAAAATCTCTAAAACTATGAGCAAAAGCAAACCATCTTATATTTTCAAATTGGAGCATTTTTTATGTGTTATTGTACTGGGAAGTGGAAAGCTCACTAACACATGATGCAATTTTGTCATAAAATGTGCTGCCAAATTAAGGTAAAATGATCAATATTTCATTTTCTCTGCATTTTGAGCGAAAGAATGTATTTCACTCACACTGAGAATAAGGAACATTTTATATGAGTTTTCTTTCCCTACTTGTAGGGTACCATATATATTTTTAACATTTAGATGTATGATCTATTTTGGAATTGAGTTTTCAAGGACACTGGTGAAGTATGACTCTAATTTTATCTTTTTCCAAATGATTAACCAATCCCTGCATCATTTATTAAATTGTCCTTTCTTCCCTTAGAAAATTGAAAGGCCACTTTTATCATATGTTGCATGATAAATTCCTATGTGTACTTGCATGATTTTCTGTACATTCTCACAATTCAAGAGATCTGGTGCCAGAACTTTATAGTTTTAATTAATGCAGCACCAAGTGTAATAGTTTTTGACATCAATCCAGTTATGGCACACAGTTTTTGGTTTTAGATTAATTGTGGTCCCTCATAGGGGTATATTGTCTTATTTAGCCATTTTGTCTTGCTGGACAATGGAGGCGCATCTAGAAATGATTATGTTGCATGAAATTCTCGGGAACATTCTGGTAGAAATCAGTATCCTGGAATGCAATTTATGCTAGCTTGCTACTTGTGAATGGTTCTAGTTGTTGGGTTATATTTTGCAGTCATTTTTTTTTTTTTATAATGGAAGACAAAATTATCTTCCTTGATCCCATATCATCTTCAAGAATGAATTATTTTAATGATATAGCTTATCATTTTATCTATAACACCTATGAAAAATCACTAGCATGAACATTTTATGTATCAATTAGCATTTATAATATGGCATAACAAATATCATCTTATAATAGATAAAATCATTAACAAGTAACAAATTTTTTTCTAGATTTTATGTCATGTGCTACAAATTTGGAGATTTAATCTTTTCTGCTTTACACTGGTTTAATGTTAAATTTTAAATATGCTTAAAAAGAGCAAAACACTTTACTTTAAAAATGAATTTATTTTCCCAAAAGATGATGGATGCACTGGTAACTATTGATTCTAGTATTATATTTTTTTTCCTTTGAAAACCATGCTATACTGTAAATAAACTAATCCCTCCCCTCTGAACTTCTTAAAATATCTGTCCTTATTAATCCTGCGATCTTTTGACAGGTCCATTTTTTTATGAATACAAGTAAGAACTTAATACCCAGGATCTATAACAATGTGAGCTCTGTGATAGCCTTTATATTGCAAATAGTGGTGGCATAATTTACTCTTTTCCATGTCAGAATTTATCCTGACATAATGACTAGTCAATGATAAAACACTGAAGCAAGCAAGTTGACGTTTTTACTAGGGCTTCATGATCCCATAATTTTGTTTGGCCAGTGTTTCTACTTGAGATCTATAAAGGCTAAATTTTTTCTTAAATAGTTGCTTTCCCTTAACTTATATTATTCCCCTTAACTTACTAATATTGGATCATAAAATAATGAGTAAATAAATCTCATCTTCTGCAACATCTGTTGGAATTCCACAGTTATTGGAACAAATAATACTGTTTTGTTTCTTTCAGGAAATTGTTAAATAGAAACATGTCTACCTGTATAACTTTTATATTTGTTGAGGCAAGGAGAAAATATTAATTAAAATTATGAAGTTTTTCTTGAGCAGTGAAAAATACACACAATCAAATTTTAGTAAATTATACTGTCACAAAGGATCATCAGTGAGAAAGATTTTAAATTCAGCAATGTATGCCTTTGTATAATTTATTGCATATTGACAATGTATAGAATCTGCATCATAGCATACTATATACACTATTGGGAATGTACTCCATGATATAATCACATATATATTACCATTGCAAGTATTCTTCACTGTAGAATACTAAATAGACCATTCAGAATGTTTTGGTGTCTCTTGCTTTATAACTCCTCATTCAACTTCAAATATTGTCTAAACAACATGAAGTATAGTCATCCAAGATAGTCTAAAATACACAAATATTTTACAGGGCTAATAATACAAGGAATAAAAATAATGAAAACATTATATAATAACTTATTGCATAAAATAGCATGCTATGTGCTGATAAGATAAGCAGGTAAAAACTCTGATATATAAGTCCGATGACTTGAGTGTAACCTCTGAAAGAGCCAGGAGAGTACTAATTTCTGAAAATTGTCCAATCACCTCTACATATGCGCAATAATAATTTTTTAAAAAACTATATTTTAGTTAGAGGTTAAAGGACTGAAGCATAGAATATTGAGGGAACCACATTATAACATGCTGCATTATTAGCATCACATCCCACAATAACCAAGTGTGATGACTGGTGGAGACTAATTTTAACTCTACAAATGCAGAAAATAATCCTGAAAAATGTGAATCTGACTTACTATTCCATCTTCCTGGATGTTACTTGAGAGAATAAACACTATGTATATTATATATTATAAATATATATATATAATGCTTTAGAAACAGAAGTAACAGATAAATACAAAACATAATAGGGTAGGTTAAATATTTCAACCTAGAAATTGAAGGTGAGCTATAAGTTCATCAATAAAAAAACTTTAAGGTAGTTACACAAAGGGCTGGAATTTAATTAATGAGTGCTAAGCTATGACTAGATAGATGTAGGGATTTTTGGTGTGGTATTTGTACAGTAGGATGACTGTAAAGTACAGGGCACTTCAAATGGTTTGCATTTCTGTATGTGTATAAGAGAGGCTCTGTGAAAAATCATAGGACAGTTTACATGAGTTGGTTCTCTCTTTCTCCAGTATGGGTTCTGGTGATTGAAGACAGGTAGTCATACTTTGCATCACAGACCTTTAGCCACTAAACAATTTCACTGGCTCTTAATGTTTTTATTACAAAGAAATAATAATAATTTGAGTAGGTGTTTACCGTGATGTAAACATTTTCAAATGTTCATCTTTACCCAAACTCTGCAAAGTATACCATAAACATGTACATTTTTAAAATTTTGATTCAAATTAAAATTCATTTTATTTAAAACAGTATCAAAATAATTTTTAATTTTTTTCTCTCATATATTACATCCAAAATGCAGGTTCTCCTCTCTTCTCACCTTCCAGTCCCTCCCTTCACCCCCATCCACTTTTCTACAGAAAGGGCTAGGCCTCCCATGGATATCAAGCAAATATACCATATGAAGTTGCAGTAAGATTGGCATCCACTCCTTGTATTAAGACTGGAAAAGGCAACCTAGTAGGAGAAAAGGGGTCCCAAAAG